>NC_065965.1:5642500-6007500 GCF_021464435.1 Cataglyphis hispanica | reverse complement strand
TGCAAGAAGAGGGCTCGCTCAGGACCGGCTCCTTTTCTAAACCGTGACGATGAAAATTCCACTCCCGAATCCGCGGGTCTCTAACAGTCGCGCTTAAAGTCTACGACACACATTTAATTTATTTTACTCGTATATGTAAGAAGTAATACGATTAATAGCGGCTTTAGTCAAGTGTTTCAGCCTCGCTCATTTCGTGTCTCTATTTTTACGACTTGTAGTGTGGTTCTTTTGTAGTTTGGCGCGCGTGTGATTACTTCTCGGTGTATGCATGCGTATAAATCTATGTGTACGTGTTCGTGCTTGTTGTTATATATGTGTGTACGTGAAGATGTATTTATTTCTCGTTAAATTCACTTTTTTACAAGTTATGCAAATAATTGCAAAAAACATACCCTGTTTCCTAGTATCACCGACACCACGGCTATCACGGATCGCGTCGCGGCGCGCGTGACTTGATTCCAATTTACGTTCTACGTCTAATTGGGACTTGGTAACAACGCGACGTAGCGGTGTTGTGAGGGTTGATTGGTTTTTTTTTGGCTGTTATTTGTGTGTGACTACGGTGGCGGGTGCTGCTTGGCGGCTGTCGTTCCCTTCTCTCGAACTTAAGAGAGAGCATGGAGTTCTCGGTCTTCCCTTATCGTGTCTTCTCGCGCGTACATACAACGGCCGGGGGCGAAACCGCGAACGTCGACGTTCGCGCGGCCTTTCCGCGGCCTTTGGCAAGAGAATCGCTGCACAATTTAATTAGGAAATAGCACGTGAACGCGGATCCGATCGCGCGCTCATCGCTCGTTCGTGGAACACCGCCCGAGATCGATAAACGTTCGTGACAACAACGCGCGCCGATCAATCGAATTCGCGACAAATTCCAGACTTGAGACATGATAAATTACGCTAACAAAATATAAGGACAGCAGAGAAAATAAGAATGCAATTTCGGAGAAATCATCTAGAACGCAAATTTATTTATGCTACTTATATGTCAGAGTTTGACAAAAAGAGTTGAGCCTCTCATTCGTCTTGTTTCATACAAATTATACTTGCTTTCTAGTTGACCGCTCTTGAGACCATTTTATTGTACATTAATACGAAGCATTATTTACTTCTCATATTTTATTCTTATACTTTATCATGTCTCTCTTCGCTCGAAGTCTGACCAGGTTCATTTGTGAAAACCGTGAATCAATTTGCATAAATGTACGTACAAATTGTCTGTAATATCAATCTTCATTTGGCAATCATATGACCGACAATCTTCGTTTTGCAAACGCAAGTGTATTCACACGTCACACGGTGGATCGAGAACCTTGAATCGATACAAAGTCGTGAATTTGATTCTCGAACGCGGTGTATCCTGACGCTTGGGATTTTGCGCGAGCACGTCGCTTCCCAGAATTCGGAACATTTAATTGCGAGCATCGAATTCGTCTCAGCATTACAATCACGTGTCATGTAAAAATAAATTCAAAGCTGATCCTCACAGATTACTGTATATTATCATATTATTATTTCTCCTTAGAGCTAAGAATATCATTTTATTTATCCCCCTTAAGTCTCACTTACTCCATTAGCAAGATGCACACTACTACTTCGGTTGTAGCAAAAACTTTGTTTGGATAAAATAGTTGTATTTTTTTGGTTTGTTTACAATCGTCGTTACCTTCGTATTTATATATTTATATATGTATATTATTTATATATATATATATATATATATATATATATATATATATATGTATATTTTTATAAGTATTTATCGCGTTATCTATTATGGTATTTATTAGGGTAGGTTGTGTTCCTTGATATTCGCTATTAGTATTGTTAGATTTTAAAAAGCTTAGATCGTAGTGATATTATCAATTGGTGCTTGCGTAGAAGCATCTTTTCGTATGTGTACATGTGTATGTCGCTCAAGGAATGTCGCTCGCAATGGTATGTGAGGATGTATATACACATACATATATGTATAATGTATGTATGTATATATATGTATATATGTATGTGTATATTGTATGTACAGTGAGAAAGAGAATTGTGCGATGTGCGCACATTGTGTATGTGTGTGTGTGTGTGTGTGTGTGTGTGTGTGTGTGTGTGTGTGTGTGTGTGTGTGTGTATCTATACGTTTTCATGTTAGCGATCTGGCATCACTTTTTATCTCAATTTCTACCTTTGGGCGTCCGCTCCGCGTCGTATCGCTCTGCGATTTCTTTCAAGTGGACTTTGTCGAGTCTGTCGCTCGAGGGTAATCTCATTTCTCTCTTTCTCTCCATCTCTCATTCCCTGAAATTTGCACGTCCCACGAGAGCGAAGAACGCGTGCGAATAATTCAACGGGAGAATCGACCATCCGCGATCTACACATCTCGTGCGAGATGTTCGCGTAGTAAAGAGCATCCGATAGAATCGGATATCCTCGCCGTATCGAAAATCGATAGCGCGAAAGAGAACGTATCTCGGATCCCCGTTACCATGAGACGCGGCAAAGATTTTCCTTACCGAACCATCACTCAATTTCCGCGCCGTCTCTTGACGATTTAACCGTAAAATAAACGCGATCCACAGTTGAAAGAAAACGTGGCAAGTTCGCTGTTTGAGGGCGAGCCTGCGCTACTCTCGCGTGATTACGGTCTCGATGGGGAATCACCCGGAGGGATGGAAACCGTCAGACTCAATCTACGTTGTCGGATCGACGTACCTATCCGCGGACAAGGAGAATCGTAGAGGAGCGTCTAATCCGTTTCGATCCATTCATCTCGTAATTGTATTTGGCGCACTTGCATTACACAGAACCCGTGCACGTATGCCGGAGAACACCGACGATCATCTGCGAGAAGCGAGATGTCCATTCGCGGAATGGATGATCCCATCATGTGACGCATGCATCCTGTAATGGATACATCCTGCGAGTGTGCAAAGATTGTTAGTGCACGAACAGCGGTTTCTAATTATGTTTACACGCGCGCTTGTACACGGAGAATTCGCATCTCCGTATGTGTACGTACGCGGCTTCCACAAGCAACGGCAATTTTCCATTAATTGACAAGTCGGATGTTAGATATTTCACGAAAAAATTTTTTCTAATAAAATTGTACGGTTTTCTTTTGTGAAACAAAAAAAATAATTTTATTATTCTATATTATATATTTTTTTTAAATTTTATCGGAGGAGTTTGACAGAGAAAAATGTTTATGAATGATTAATAAGAACGTGACTGTTCGCTTTTTACTTTGCATCCGTGCACGAGTGTAGTGTACGACGCGCGACAGAGAATTATCTACAACCTTGCTGATAATATCGCGATGAACTTTCGCACATCCTATAAATATCCGCGAGTCTCCTGTCGTTGAGACAACTACGTCCGACGTCGTTAATAGCTTCCCCCTTTTTTTCCTTACATATGTATATTATATAAATTTAATCTTCTAAAAATGACAAGAATATATGCGTATATTTATGTTATCGCGTAATTATCGTATAAGTTATGTATATGTACCATAAATAATCGTTACCGTTATTATACTATTCCTTTATCTTTGTCATTTTAGTGTTATTTGGTTTATCATTATATATATATATATATATATATGTATATTAATATTATATATCGTCACATTCGCGCGTCGGTAACCAGCATCTCCTTTTTTTTTCAAGCGCTTCTCTCTCCGTCGTATAATTAGCCTCGTACGCACACACGTGTGCACGCGCGATTACACTCGCGCACGTGCGCAAGCCACGTACACTGGGTGTTCGTTAATTACGCACATGTGCCGCGTGAACATGCATACCGCGTGCGTCGCACGTCCGGACGAGCAACAAATTCGCGGAGCGGATTGTAAAACGAGAAAATTTTTGCTCGTCCAAAAATGAAGGTACAATATGTATATATATTTATGTGTGTGGGGGTGTGTGTGTGTGTGTGTGTGTGTGTGTGTGTGTGTGTGTGTGTGTGTGTGTGTGTGTATATATAGATGTTTGTGTATAACGTAATATATAAACGTAAAGTAGCCGTGGCAGCGCGACGCGTCAAGCAATTTCGCGTCTCACTAAACCCGCCCTCTTCCCGTTTCCCTCCGCATGTGTGTCTCCGCGTAATAATTTATTAGACGTTGATTTACCTAAAACTAGAATAATTTACTAAGTTTCTAGTTCCTTTCAATCCCGATACGTATACACGCACGTACACGCGTTACGTATGTGTGTGTATGTGCGTACGCATATATATATTATATATATATATATTTCATATTTATAATATTTATATTTATATATATATTTATATATATATACTTCCTCTTTTCTCAATAATTCATATTTATATATTTATATATGTATATATATATGTCAGTTGTGTTGGTACTTTGGTTGATTATTTCCGCTAGATCAGAGTTTTCCTCTCCGCTTCATCGCTCCTATCGTCTACCCTATGCGTATTTTATATATTCTGTTTCATCCCCTATTCCTTCCACCCACCCCCTTCCCCCTCCACTCCTCTTCCATTCGCGCACAAATCGCCCGAGACGCTCTGCGTATCCGACCGGGCATCGCACGCGAAATGTTCAAAAAAAAGTTTTGTCTATTTCAGTCACAGGAATTCCATATGAACACGCACGATTGATCGATAGGCGTACCGAACCTGCCAACCTCGGCAGCGGTCCTTTCCATCCGCGAAAAATATGCTCGACATTCTTGGCATCGCCATTACAAGTCCCGGCCGCAAGGCTCTCACTATCGAGAGAGTGAAAACGTAAATCCAATTATGAAAATCATTGCACAGTAAATTAATTTGTTGCGATCCGTTCATAACTCAATTTTTTACACTTCTAGAGTCGAACGTAAAAGAATATTCTTCTAGTTTGTTTCTCTTCTAGTATCGCAGAGATGATAAGCGTTTTTAGGACAGATATTGCATTTTACGCAATGTAACTATATTATATTGTTCGCTCTCTTTGGTTTTTTCTCTTTTCTTTTATATCTATTTCACCTCCCTCCCCTTCCCCCATTTTCTCCTACTTCCGCGCGATAACAGAAGAATTAGCATCATTGTACAATTATAATATGCTGTCAGAACAACGTCGAAACTTAAAGAGGACCGTCGTTGGCAACATCGTCATCGTCTGGACAATCACAGCCTGCCTGACATTTCTCGGGCGATGCTTAACCGTTCGGGCAAGATCAACCCGTCGATCATCGATCCCGTAGATCGGATCGAATCGCGAAATCGATCGCGGGACAGGCGGGTCGATCGCGATCGCTCCCCCGCACGCGATTTCTCTCCTCGATGTTCGCGCGCACGAACCATAACGGAATAGATTATACTTTCGGCCGGAAATTCGCGCGTCACTTACTTAGCAATAATTATAATGATAATCACCGTAATCATAGTAGTAATAAGTGCTATTAGTCAGGAAGGACGAGAACGCCGTGCGAACGCGCGCGATTTCGAAGGAGAGACTTCATCTCCTCCTCGATATGACGCGGCACGGCGTGCACGAACTCCTCTTCATTCTCTCTTTCTCTCTCTCTCTCTCTCTCTCTCTCTCTCTCTCTCTCTCTCTACCTGCAGTATATAAAATCTATAGCGCGCCATACATGTTAATAAATCTTAAATATTAAGGAGAACCGATATTCGGCGGGGATGTCGGACCGGCGCTGAGCCCATGTTCGCCGCTTGATTCTCTGCTTTTTTTTTCATTTTTTTTTTGTCTTTTTCTTTTTTTTTCAAAGTGTTCAAACGCGTTTCGTCAGACGAGCACCCTGTATAGCATATGATTGACATGTGTCTTTTTGGGAGAGAGATATCGATCTCGTCCGCGCCTTCGGGACGAGCCTGCGTTTTATTTTACTTTCGTCAGTCTCGCGCGGGGATTATTATCTGTCCCGCCGTCAAGGATGACGCCGCGCGGGATCTTCATCTTCGCGATGGCTACATCGTTCGCTTCGTGCGGTACAAAAGATTTGTTAGGCTCTCGTGCCGGTGATCGCTGAGCTGTTCCGTTTAGCTGACGTACGCAGAATGGATCCGGTACGATCGAATCCTTATTGAGAATCGATCAGTCCGAATGTACAATTCTAATTTTTCTTTCTGACAAATGCACACACGACGCGTACGATCGCGCATCGTCGAACTGGCAACGAACACGACGAGAGTCCTACAGGCGTTTTTTCGACGGGATATTTCGCGATAGCTATTGTCGGTTTTGATCGTCTCTATACACGACGTCGTGCGTTAAGTGTAATACGATGCGTCACCATATCGGGACGACAAGTTCGGCCTGGACCTCCGGTGTTTCCGGCACGTCTCTCCGAGAGGATGATCGGATCCTCGAAATGTTCCGCTGCACGCTTATTCGCAATCGCGCCCTCGAGCTCGAACGTAATCTCTCACCTGGCAGTAGGAGACAGAGGCTAAACTCGCGGAGGATCCAAAAGAAACATGCAGATTCGAAATGGAAACTGGTGAAAGGGAGAAAGGGGAAAGCCAATGTTGTCTAACGACGAAGCGTTCCGGTTATCCGAGCATCCGGGAAATGTTATCTCAGCGTGCCTCGTCCTCCTCTTCTCGTCTTCACCTCTCTCTCTCTCTCTCTCTCTCTCTCTCTCTCTCTCTCTCTCTCTCTCTCTCTCTCTCTCTCTCTCTCTCGGACTGGGTTCAGCGCAGAACATCCTTCATCGCTTCAACCTCTTCTTCGCCGCCGCCGCGCAAACTTCAACGTCGTTGAAGCCGTTGTCCTACTGACCTCTAAATCTTTTACCCTCTAATGAATTAACTAGCTAGTATACTAAGTTGTTACGGTGGAGAGCGTTGTAACGGTGATTCAAACTCATCACTCCTGATCGTCGAGCATCCATCGAGTTCACGTTCTCGTACGACATCTGCAATTTAGAGTGACAATATCATGTAATTTATGGAATTTGCATATAATAAATTGTGATTCATCACAATTATTAATTAATAGTATTATTGTTTAAGAAAAATTATAAACAACATAACGTCAACGCTATTTTAAAATTAGTAATATTGAAAAAGAAAAAATCTGACATATCTTTTCGTGACAAAAAAAAACTTACTCTGTAAGTTATAACGTAGGGCGCGACCCGTCCAGATTTTCTAGGCTAGGACGTGGGTTAGTATGGCCGGCTGGCGTCCTTGGGCCTCTTTAACTGGACTTTTAATCGTTTCATCCCTATCTGGAAGCCGTTCATCGCCTGGATTGCTGTTTGCGCGCTCGCTGGATTATCGAACGACACGAAACCTGAAAATACCGAACATTGAATCCTGTGACATGTATAACAAATTTTTTTCCATTCGTTAAAAAAATCTTTGTTTATTATACAAAAGATACAATCATTTATTAATATATATATATATACACAGTTGCAAGAAAAGAGAGTTGCTAAATGTCTATAGTAGCAGTTATAAAATTGACATAAATATGTTAACTGTAATTGATGACAGTTTAATAAATTAGACAGTGTAACAAATGGAATGAAATAATATTTGTTTCAACATGATTTCGTCGTAATTACATCCTGTTATTCGTTTTAGAAAATATCTTCCTATAATGTGCTTAAAAATCCTCTTTATATCAACATAATTATTTATTGTAACTATTTGACTACTTGGCGACGATAATCTAGATGAATCAGATCTTCCGCGAAGAGTAAAAAGTTTTCGCGTCCGTTGGATATTACTCAAGGTATATCGGAAAAGCAGGTACGCGATAACGAAGACTCTCGGCAGAAACATTCCCGAAAGATCGTCACGAGTTTCTTGGTTTAAGCCAATTTTATCCATTAGCGTCGATCTCATTTTAGTTTCGTCTTCATGGCGGTCTAAATCGCCTGACCAGGCCTTTCGTCTTTCGTCCAGCCACGGTTCACTCTGCTCCGCAAATTACTTTTACTTCAGGATCGAGGGACACGGAAGGAGTTTGTCGTCAAGCTATATCCGAGCTTTCGCATCGCTCGGTATACTTTACAACCCACGTAAAAGAAAATTTTCCTTCAATTTCCTTGATTATAATTACATAATTATTCAACGAGACAGAAACTGTCAAAAAGAAAGAAAAGAAAAAAAAAATTTGAATTAATCGTGGCAGGCGGTACGCTTCAAAATGATGAAAACTTCCGCATATTTTTCCATCATGGGCATAATTATACGCACGACGGGGATAAAAAAAAGGATGAATAATATCAAATGCGGACATAATGACACGTTGTTGCGAATCTATGCTATCTTCTTTTTACACTGAATGACGAGGCTCTGAAACAGAAAAAGACAAATACACACGGGCGGAATATATGAATTCGCTCGCGTGGGGATATACGCGGACGTAGATCAAGGAATGGACGCGAATGGAATCGTCCAATTATCCGTATCCTCTCGGATACGATTAATCAAAGGAACGCCGGCGGCTTTTATCCGCATTCTCTGTTTCGGTCCTCTCTGTACGGTCCCCCAAAAAGAACTGCGCGGTTTGATTCTGCCGGTTCCATTGAAACGGCATTCATATTCAGTCTGCCTGGTCTGTCCGTTAATACGGACGAATTAAATTTCCATGATTAATCTACCACTGATTGGAAACGTGTAGAGTCATTTAGAGCACTGTAGCATATGTGACTGATTGAAAGTCATAATAATAATCACAGACATATCGCGTGCGCAGTCTGTGTCGTGATCATATTTTTACACAGTCATGTTTCAGCATAAAAATGTTTTATACATTTTTTACGAGAAAAATATAAATATATATACATGCACTATAAATATTATTATTTGCTATAATTTTTGTCGTAATTAAAATTATACGATAAAAAGCGATGAGATATATTAAAATTTTGCGTATCCGCTATGCGCATCGTTGTTTCACCAAACAGTTGACATCCTTCTGCCTTTGCGTAGAAGCTATCAAGGATCGATCGCATATCGAAGCGGATGTATATAATAACTCTGAATCTTGTTCGCGATACCGCCGCACACTTACCGAAGCATTTACTCTGGTTGGTCGCCCGGTCGATGAAGACTTTGGATGAGATGACGTTGCCAAAGGGGAGGAACATCTGCATGAGCTCGCCGTCACCGAACTCCTGGGGCAGGTGGTAGATGAACAGGTTGCAGCCCTCGGGTCCTGAGATAGAGCATCCTACCATATAAATCAGAGCACATCTAAACATCTAAACTTGAAGTATAATACTCAAGTTAGAATGTTAGTTCTGGATGAGTTCTGTTCTTCGTAAATATAAATGATTCCGCGCGATACGAGAGCTTCAACCCGTCAGAGAGATCGCTAACGGATGTTGCTTTTCTCTCTGATTACTTTTTTTCATCTGGAGTCTTTTCTTTTTTTTTTTGATGAATGAAGATGAATCTGCGGTTGACTCTTGACGATTTTTCTCTCGTCCGTCCGAGTGCGAAAATGATGATGATATAATATGATTTTGTTTCACGCAAATGACGCGAAGTGACATGAACATGAGTCAAGCGAAAAGTTTAACATACTGCGAGTGAATGACAGAAAAATGATGTGAAAATGATCAAAAGTTGAGAACGAATGATTAGAAAAAGCCACGAGGATTATCTCGCTCGTGACTATTGATAGAAATCTCGCGATTCAAATAACGTTGAGTATTTATACTTTCAAATATACACACACACAACACACACTAGGATTTACAACACAATGACGATGGATGAGATAATGGATGCTGAGATGAGTGAATGGATATGGGCGTGGTGACGATGATAGTGATACCACTGATTACGATGGTGCGATACTCCCGTATTTTCGCCAGACACGATAATCCGTCGTTTTATCTCCTCTATATGAGCATTCTAAGTGATCCAAATGTGCCGTCATCCTACGCGGAAACTCTCTCCTTTACTAAATTATATCATATATATTTGAAAGGAGGTTGCGATACAACATTAACTGATATATGAATTATTCTTGAGAGCTTACATCAAGATCTGAGCTTCAAAATTACGTTACATTTTGTACTCCCATGTATGTTATTCTTAATTAGATTTTTGCATATCAATTATCTCGTGATATCCTACCGTGGCTCAAGTAAGGCTTTCTTTCCACTTCCGGTGTTAAAATGGCAAAGACATCGAGGTTTAATTTAAGAGAAGAGAAAATGCCGAAAGTAGAGAAACGAGGAGAGGGAAGACTACTCGAACAACGGCAGTCCAAATAAGGATTTAGCTAATTTCACTGAACTTTATAACTCCGACGTCAATTAGCGGCGATTATGACCGTGGAAACTTCTGCTCTCAGCTGCTCAGAGCATCTCTTCGACTAACGGACGCATTTAAGTAATGAGATGGTTGCCACTCAACTTTTAGGATGCTACTCATCGCGACTTATTCACCTTTCCCCAAAAGATCTCTCGCCGAAAGGGAATTCCTCCGGGAAATATGCTAGTCGAATTATGATATTATATAATTGTTCATTTTGTAAGCTCGATTACGACTTCCGGTATGCTCAGCGATAATCTTACATGGCACGTTGAACATGCGTTTACCAATCCATAAGATTATCATCGTGAATCCCGACGAGCTTAAGAACCAGTGTGACGTGGACGCAAAATTTTACGACGGCTTTACGAGGATATTTTCGTCCGATCCGAAGGTGATCTTCGTCGATCGTCCGAGAGTAAAAGTTTAAAATTGCAGTTGTCGAAGACAGAGAGTTACAGTCGTTTACAAAGTTCCAATCACAAAATTCTAAGACCCGAAAGAATGAAACTTTCTTCAGATAAATATACCGTGCCATTCATACTAGCGATGAAATTTGCAAAGCGATACGATTCGCGATTTGAAAGTGCTTCGTAGCGCGCGGCCAGTTTGATACGAGAAAGAATAATATTTCCCAAGTAAATTATCGATTTAATACTAACTTTCTTGTCAATTATAAATTATGTTTGTTTGTGTACTTGTTAGCGTCTCGAGAAATCGCAAACCCGTCCTACAGTTTACGCAAAGAGTGACAAACTCCAAACACCCCTCCTCCCCTCCCCCTCCCCCTCCACCCCCGCCTCTCTTACGCGAAACGACTTCGTCTCGGTAATAACTCGATCGTGGCTGTCACGCGAAACCCAAATTAGCACGAGTGTCGACGGGTTTCCGGTTCCGACTAGGGAGAGCACGAAGGGGAATTGCGGTGGACGACGAAATCACGAAGAACGAGCCATAAATTAAAGCCCGTCGTCGTGTCGAGCGCGCGATCGTTGATCCTGAAATTGGTTTTCGCCTCTCTAATTGGCACACACACGCGGTACGTGCACGCGAATTTAATGGGAATGACTACCTTGCGCGTCTACTTCTATTGAAAAGTAATAGCATGGCATTACGCGAAACACACACACAATTGAGATACCTAAATTCATACAATCGTCTTTCCTGCGTAATGAAATCTTTCTCAAAGAAGCTTTTGTGATGCAATATAATGAATAATATAAATATATTAAAAATATTAGACTGCTTGCAGAGATATATACAATTATCTCTGAAAATACGTAGGCAAAAAAAATAATCTCTTGAGCGATCTAAAAAATAATTATTATGCAATCTTTTATGAGTTTTTGTAAATATTTTTCTTTTCTTTTTTGACAAAATGAATTTATTTTGCTTGCGCGATAAAATGACGTTCTGTAATGAGATCTTCATTTCCGCAGATGACGGTGTTGCCGATCGCGAAACGGATTCGTGTCGGATTTCTCGTACAGACGATCTCGTAAAATCTCGTAGCGAAGCAACAACCAACATTGGTCGACAGCGCAACACCGAGAACAGCCACTGACATCGAGTGCAACGGCGAAACACCGAATTAAACGACGAACATCCGAGATACGTTGACGTAAAGAATAATAATGAAAAAGGAATGTAGGAGAGAGCTATCCGTACAACGTTAAAAAAAAAAAAGAAAAATATGGTACAGTTATGGTTAGAGAGAAGAAATATATATACGAACACCGAGAACATCGTGTAAGACGTAGAACACCCAGAACAACGATCAAGGAGCTTAAAGTAACACGGAGGTAAGGGTAAACTCGCGAAGCGACAATCAATAATAGATCGATACCACTGTCATGCAATGATGACAATAACGTCGATTCCCCTTCGGCTCCCCTGGGTTCCGTCCGATATTGCGGCACGCCTAACGACTTTGACATCTAACATAAGTTTCTCCAAAAGATAAAGTGTCTCTCTTTGCACGTTTTCTTTATTTTTACAAAACTTGTGTCTAGCACAGAGAAGTTTCCAAGAAGTCAGCAATATGATAAGCGTAGCTATCTTGTTGAAACTTTGGCAACTATTCGTGTTTCTGACAGAGTATTTTATACACGAAAAGAAAATTCTATGAAATATCATTTGTCATTTAGATTAGATTATAAAAAATTACGATTCATAAACATATAGTTATCAATTGTGCAACATAATTCTTTGGTAATAATTTAATGAAAAAAATTTATTCTTTGACAAATGCATCGACAAGAGACTGATCACTTATATCATTAATGCTACAAAAAATTTTATCTCGTCAAGCTTATATATCCATTCGGAAAATAAAATTATTAATAATTTTCATCTTTCAGGATCAGAGAAACGGGTTAATCAATGCGCGAAGCTCCTCGCCACGTACTGGAAAATTCGATTAGAGATCTCTCCTGTTTAAGACTCGTGTGTACCGCTTACGATTTAATCGCGGCGCATGGGAAAACGTCAGAACGCATCGATGAGACGAAAAGATCAGGTGGAACGAGAATGGGAACGGATGAGAGAAGCGCACGCGAGAGAGAGAGAGAGAGAGAGAGAGAGAGAGAGAAAAGGGGGGGGGAAGAAGGGAACGGACGGAGCGGGTTGGAGGGAAAGGAGCCAGAGGGTTTGAGGCCGGATAAAACGTAGGCGGGGTAGCCGTGTCGCGGTAAACTTTCCATTATCCTGCGATGTAACAACGGATCGCCGGCGGGCGTAGCGGCAAAGTAATTAAAACTTTCGTTTTATTTGCATTATCTCATTGCAAGGCGTCGTATATTCTAATAATGGCGAGTTGTTAATTGCAATTAGGCGTTGGCTCGCTCAGCCCTCTTCTAACCCAGGTCTTCTCCCGGTCGACTTTCTCTCTCTCTCTCTCTCTCTCTCTCTCTCTGGCTCCTTTCTTCTCCGTACGTCTCCGCAAAATGTAGCGTAATAAATGACTAGCTCTCTCTGATACATCTACTAACAATAAGCGAGACTCATGCTGTCTCTTTGACCGCCCGCGTTTTTTTTATTCAAACTATCTCTAATTAATCGCATTTTTCTGCAAATCATCATTTTTTTTGTCTCTAATGCAATCAACTTTTTTTAATAAAAAAAAAAAAAGAAAAAAAAGAAATAAATAAATTGCCAGTTTTCAATTGATATTTGAAAAATATGAGACAGCGCGGGATATTTTGAATTTTTTTTTTTTTTAATAAACGCCTGACACATTGTAATATGAAAATTAAAGCGGGAAGGACGAACCCGGAAGATGAAACGAAGCGAAACACGCTCTGAATTGACTTTCGCGAATTGGCTTTCGCTGATCGTTTCCGCTCGCATAATCGAGCCTCGCGGCGTGATGTCGCTTTATTTGCAAAGTATGGAATTAACGGAGCTGTGCGGCGGCGGCGGCGGGAGAAGTCGAAACTCCGTCTTGCCACCTCGTTGGGCGCCGACGAGGGATAATTCGTGTCTGGACATGTGTACGGGGACGTGGGTCTACAAATCTCGGGTCTACAGTCGTTCGTGTTTACAGTCAACAGTTAGACGTTGATGAGCGTGTTGTACTTACCTTCCCTCTGCGTGGGCGCCACCGCGGTCATCGGCTGAGGAATAGCCTGAGGAAACTGGCCGTAGACGGCGGGGTAAGCTGCGACAATAACAAATAACAAGTACATCATGATCTGTCCACATCTAGATTTGTGCGTGCTCTCGCTGCCTCTATCTCTGTATACTCCATTCTCTTTCTATATCTTTTCTTTTTTTTTGTTTCCTTTCTCTAGTCCGCATTGCGATCCGCAGTCGACCGTCGTCGACAGTAAGAGCCGGCGACAGGTCGCGGCAATCCACCGAACGAATGTAGGCGTCGTAATTCAATGCAGCGATAGCGCATACATAATGGACGATGACAGTAATAAAAGCCGAACGGAGTCCAATAAACGTCAACAGATTCAACAGAAATTGCATTGCCATTGCTAGACAGATTACAACGGTGTAATTTATGACCGTGCGTTTCGGAAGCGTCGCGAGATACGTAAACCGGACGCGGCCATACATTCTTGCGATTTGCCGAAGACTCGTTTGGGAAACGAGGGAAAGGTCAGAGTATCACAACGTTAGAAGAATATGAAATGTGAAGAACGCGAAAATATTTCTCTCCGCGAATCATAATGGATGCAATATTCGAAATATGCAGGTTTCGTTACAATCTCAACATTAATGACAGACTCCGTGATTGCTTTGGAATGGCAAGCTTTTCGAGAACTAAGCTCTCTCGGACGCACACATACATACACAAAATGACATTTACTTGATTCAGGTAAACTTCATTTGTTCGACAATTTTGAATGTACGTTTATCGAAATGAGAATTTAATTGATATGGAAAAGTAATGAGTGTGAGGTTCATCTCTCAAAATTTTCCCCGGGAAAATTATTATCTCTAGAATAATGTCATCGTTAACGCGAAAGGGTGGAAAATCGCGCTTCCATTTCGTGCGGCCTGTGCGTCGGCTTAAAAGCGAACGACGAGCGTTTCGTTGATACGAACGGTCGTCTCGCACAAGCGATTCCAGGCGACATTCATCACAGGCGTTTTCGCCCACAAGGGTATTCGTCTCTCAACGTTCTCACCGTTCTCGCGCGACTTTCAACACGATACTTTTGCGCCACGAACCGTCACCGGCCTGCGAAAACGCAGCGTTGCAATTCGGGGATGCGACATTAACCGACACTTGATATCTCTTCAAAGCCGATTCGACTTGAAACGACGCGCCTCATTAAAACAGAATATGGAAACGCCGTCTTAGCGCAACGATGCAGCAAAAGTCGTCTACAAAGCTACACAGAATATCCCGTTGCAATTTATGCGAAACTAAATATTCAAACAATTAAGAGAAAAGCATCCCAATCTACAAACGTTAAAACGGAAGATCTCGCGAAAAGGATATACGACTCGTACAGAATAAAGCTCAGAAATTGGAGAGACATTATCTTAATAGCGTCTGTTTAATCTCACATTACAATGAATCGATAAAAGATGGTGTTATTACAACGCGCTTTTTAATATAATTAAATTTGATTATATATTTTTGATTAATAATTGACATCGATATGTGTGTGTGTGTGTGTGAGAGAGATTAATGTAATAATTAGGTTTTAAATAATAATAAAATAATGAAATTCTAATATAACAAATTTAATATGAAAACTTGATAAATTTTGTTGTAATGCTATTAATTTTACTGTATCTGTTATTGGAGGAAGGAAACGCCCGCGTACAATGAATAAATATCAATATTCGTCTGATCAAAACGAGTATTTGCAAAATATTTCGCATTAAACAGAAGTGCCCGACATATATTTTAATTCGCGATGCGATCTCTGCGCGTTTGATGACAATTGGTTAATCTGTAAATTTGGATCTCGCTATAAACGCGCGCGCGCGAGCCAGCATTATACCGTTCGCTACACGTGACGAGGCAGAAAGCAAGTACGTCGTTATTAATTATAGCTTGATAAATATTTAAAACGCTCGTGATTGATACCTGTTTGTGACGGATAGGCGGAGCGTGTGCGCGCGCGAGCCACACGCTCTCAGATCGGCAGAGGCAAATTTTCGCCCCGGAATTAATTATTTCCGTGCAAACATCGCTTTAATATATTCCGATTGACGTTACCCAACGACCTCCCCCATCTCCCTCCCTCCCCCCCCCTACCCCTCGCGGTGCGCGATGGATCAACGTTTGGCGTATGAAATAAATACGCCATCATACGTCGGCCGCGTCACGCTCAGATAGAGGTACACCGTTATTCGGGATTGCTTTTTTTCCACTCGCTGATCTCGATGGCGCGTGTGTACACTGGCCGAAAATACATAGAAAAAAATATACCGCTTTTGAGTCCTCGGTAAATACGACCGCGCGCATACTCTGGCGCGCGCATACGTTTGTTATGACTCGAATTTGTTGAATTTCCGCCGATACGGTAAAAATGCGTTGAGAGACGCGAGACAGGGAATTATTAATCAGAGATTGCGGGGCAAGAATAAGCGATATCACTTGTGCTCGTCAGTTTTTCGCTTCCGATTGTATCTTTTTTTTTTTTTCTTTTACAAATTCGATTCAGGCCGTGTTCGTGGCGTTAGACCACGTGTTAACGCATTTGCGCGAACGCAAAATTCGTTAAACGCGCTCTCATTACGGACGGTGATTGGAATGTAATAGAAGTATAGGTCCATCGAGACGCTGATTATCCGTGAAACGAGATCATCCATTTTGCCGAGCATTATTGGATCATAATTTGCGCCGATGCGCTGCACTTTGACGTGTTACAGCGCAACGTCGACGGTCGATGGCGGATATTTGGCCGCTCTATTGTTGGTGAGGGGGATGCATGCACGAGAGGACGTGTAACGTGTAAAACTACAATATAATATGTACACGAAGTACATTTAGAAGGACATTGAAGTACATCGTAGCACCACAGCAGAAGCATTATAGAACGAAACGTTGACGCGTACACGTCATGTATGACGTGTATGTATGGTGTGTATACGCATGCGGCCATAGTTGCATGCAAACAACCAGCAACGCGATCAGCAAAATCGAATTTTTCCCAGGTAAGTGCTTCGACGGCGCCCGGACTAAAAGTACGTAAACGTTCCGATGCATTTTCCCTTTTACGTACAGATGATCCTCTCCCTTCTCGTCGAAAACACGCGCATTTTTCGACCCGCTCAAGATCGCGATAGGCAACATCCGGGTGAGATGAGTATGCAAAGTGTTAGGTGTTATCTGGTGGCGTGTTGGAACCGATGATCCGTTCTGTTTACTGTGCGATAATGCAAAACGTTTATGAGACTTTTTAAAGCGACTTTAAAAAGAGTACCCGCGTTTCTGAATTAAGTTGAAACTTGGAAAGAAAATTCTTACGAGCTGTCGTTACAATTAGATCCGTTCGTGTTATAACAACGATATAAATAAAATTGACGTTTATCATCCACGTTTAGATTATTTATTCGATTCGGAATAAAAAAAAATTCCATGAATAAATACGCCCGCGCGTCTGACGTTGCGTCTACTTTTACGTCGATAATATCCGCGAGACCGTTTGGATTGGAGCTGGATGGGCGAAACGCGCTACAGTCATTGCACGGGGAACAGGGTGGACAGCACCTTGACAAGCCGTAGAGATAAAAATTGAAGCTGGAGAAACACTTACCGGCCACTCCAGCATAAGCCTGCATTCCAGGATACGCGGCGGCATGCTGAAGTGCCGCCTCCCCGTTGGGCAGCCCCTGCGCTGGAATGGACAGATGGAGGGCATCTACACTTCAGTAAGCTCAGCTCTTATCGGGGAGAGAGCCTAGCCTAGAGAGGCCCCTGTCGCAATACCCAGTAGGCCAATCGATATTTCCGCCGACTACTATACTCGAGTATAGTAATGACTATTCGAATGAGCGATAAAGGCCAAAGATTAATGGAAGCTTGACTATAGGAATAATCATATATCAACCTCTATGTAAAATTTATTATTCGTACGGTACGATTTGTACGACGGTTTAATGATTCGTTAGCGTTGTATTTTACTTGACCAGCATTCAGATTGTATTTATATTTTTGAAAATTGTAAAGATCGAGATTCAATCGGGGAGTCATTCGTAATAATACGTCGAGGATCTGTATATAAATGAGATTTTAAAATTAACATTTACTCATTTATTGCAAATATGGGGTTTGTTCATTACTGAAAGGAGCTCTACATCTCTCTTACAAAATATAAATCTCGCGTTTAGCAGAAGTCTGTGAAACTACACACCGGTCTTCCACGTATGAGAATCTCGTAATTTCACTTCCTGGCAAATAAACGCCAACGAATGTAACGGCGCTTCCTCCAGCGAAGCATGCAAAAGTACGAGTACTCGTCGTTGTACTTGGCCTGCGCGAAGTTATTTACATCCCCGCGGAATAATAAAGTCCGTCGTCGATTGGCCGGGCATTGCGCAGGGGCGGCACGCTGCGCCTGAGTTGATACTCACGTCCCGCATAAGTCTGCGGTATTCCGTTGGTGTAGACACCTGGATCGGAGCCGGCCGGCTGGCCGTTCGGCGTTTGAGCGGCCATGTTAAAATTCGGCATCGTCGGCGACGGTAACGACGGTATCGCCCCGTTAACCGGTTGCCCTGTGCCAGTACCTACGAGCAAACCTGATCAGTACACACCGGTTACCCTCTTGCTCTTTTAACACCGACCTCGCTCGATCGTCCTCTGTGCGCGAGGCATCGGGATGCAATTTTTTCCCTTTTCGTTTTTTTTTTTTTTTATCTTTCTGCGTCAGATGTAATTACGACAAATATTCAATCCGGGAAATGATCCGTATGCCTCGCGCGTTTGAGGGGTCGGACAAACTACGGACCGGTCCCAATTACTGATTTCATCCGTAGACCAGAGCCTTGTATCGAGTTAATATCGGTTCGATCAAAGGGCTGCATTTAACTCTTTCTCTCGCATTTCTCTCTTTCTCCCCCCCCATTTCTCTCTGTGATCCTGTGTTGCGCGCTTCGCGCAACTTTCGCGTACGATCGCGTATCAT
The DNA here is from genome assembly GCF_021464435.1 of Cataglyphis hispanica. Classification (NCBI taxonomy): domain Eukaryota; kingdom Metazoa; phylum Arthropoda; class Insecta; order Hymenoptera; family Formicidae; genus Cataglyphis; species Cataglyphis hispanica. The sequence goes on along the minus strand of NC_065965.1, from coordinate 5,988,658 downwards.
ATTACTGCAACTTTATGCTCGTTTTTGATATACTACAACGTTTATGTGCGAAAAGGTCGTGTTTATAGGTAATAGTTTGTCCCCTGTCAATGATGTCACTCGGATCAGCGATCAAAGCCTTGCATCGTGTTAATGACGCATTGATCGCGCCGATGACCAACGTTTGGTATCACGTCAATATTACTCGCGGCATTGATAAAGAGATATAATTATGTTTGAGCAATATCTGTGTTATATCTATCGAGTTGATGTACAATTATGGAAAATACGCCAGTCAAGGGCACACGATAACAATAATATCGATATGTATTTGTGATATAATTAAAAGACAATTTTTTGAAATTAAAATGATGATTCTCAAAAGAGGGTTTCAAACATCGCGATTAGCTGTCAGGGTAGATATAAGTGCCGGCACTTTAATGCATATTCGAATCGGGTCTATATAACTACGAAAGGTGGAAGACGGGGAAGAAGAATCTCGATAACACCCGGAGATTACGTTGCGCACATCCTCGCTACGTGCATCGGGTATGACGATACGTCGTAAACTTAACACTCCCATGACTGGGCGATATACGTTCCGGCATTGTCGATTCGTCGTGATGAGTAGTCGAGCGATTTCTCTACACGGGTGAGATTTTTACAGCGGCAGTGAAAACATTGTTACCTCAAAGTACATTGATACATCGCGCGCGAGTCGAATAATGTCGTTGAATTTCGCATGATAGAAAATAGGCAGAAAAATTAATCCAATTTGTTCTGTTTCAAGGCAGATTTTTTTTTATAGAAAGATTTTACTGAAGTATTTATTTATAATTAAAAATATTTTTGCATTAATTTTTATCATCAATAAATTGTTGAATTTATCTTCCATAGAATACTTTGAAATGCAATTATCGTTCGAGTCAGAGAACGTTTTTCCAATAGATGCACCTGCAAGTGCCACCCTGTATACATGCCGTTTGCGGTTGCGGTATCGTTCCGTCGGAAATAAAAGCTCGCTACTCCGGTAATCTTTGGTACGGAATAAAGCGGATGGACGCGACGGGGTGGGTCGCGGGAGCGAGGACGCGGGGAGATTGGCGGAGAAATAAAATATTATTTCCCTATCAAACGGTATTACCTTCCGCTTGACGAGACTCGACGTATATAACGGAGCCGATTTCCTCGCTTATTTTATTTCTCTACAGCGACTTCGATCTCTCCGTTGTTTCTTGTATTGCCGTGTGGAGAGTGCGAATGAGAAAGATGAGAAAGGGGTAAGGGCAAGGAAGAAGCGTTTCTTTAGCTTTTCCTCTTCCCCTACAATGAGCTTTCGATAAAGTTTCGCGGTAACGGCAATATCTCACGCTCGAGTCACGTTCGATGAAAATGTTGTATTGATTTACGAGTCGGTTATAAGGCCCTGTCTGCGTGTGTCGCGTGAAGATTCAGGGAAATTATAGGCAACAGATCAGATGAGATGTTTTATATTATTAAAATCGGACGTTATCAGGTTGATGATTGATAATTCGTGTGCCTTCGAATGCTTTCTTTCTTTTTAAACATTTTAATGGATTGCTACTATTAGTTGATTAATCGGACATTGATTTTAATCAGGACTGAAAAATTGAATATTTTTCACGTGATCTTCGTAAATTGTTATTCATACATATATTATATCGCATTATATTTTTGTCATAGCTCAATACGAGTATTTTAAATTAATTAAACTGCGAATAGATTCGAAATATAACAACTTTGCAATTAAACGCAAATATTATGTAATGCCTACATTTACAAAAAAAAAAAAAAAATGCTAAATAATAAAATTATTGTATGTTCCGCGAAAGAAAAAAGCAATTTGTTAAAATAATTATGCTGCTTGTTATATCGATATTCCGTATTCCACAGACAATTCGATGAATTTATGTTTTAATTTCGAAAAATATCTCGAAAATTAGAGAGCAAATGAGTTCTTTACTTGCGACACTATAACCAGTATCATCCTAATTTTTTATAAGCTTACCAGAAGTTGGCGGGACTACAGGGTTTGGCATGCCATTCAATGCATGCGGCAATTGTCCAGCGGCCAATGCAGTCATTGGATTGATGTACGTTCCCTGTGCGGTCGCGGCTGCCATGAGCGCCGCTTGTTGCTACAATAAAAAAAAAAAAGACTTTCATCAAAAAGAACGTTCTCGTATTTTTCTATTATTATTTTGGCAAACAGAATTATTCCAAGAAACGAAAACCTATGACTTCGATGAATATTTATCTCTAATCAACGTTGTCTTTTTTCGTTCGAAAACTTTTTATTCCAAATTGATGAAAAAAAAAAATGCAGCTAAAAAACGTTCTTCGATGATTTTAAAATATATCGTAGAATATTGTGAATGTATTGCAATTTTTAGAAAACGACATTTTCCTTCTTCTCGTAATCCGGTCAAATCTGGGAAGAATTAAATCACGAAAGGTGATTGCGGCGGATCTTTATCTTTGCATGCCGGCGTTAACGCGACGGCATCATGTTTCGGCCGATCATTTCCGAGAGTAACGAGGGACGAGCCATTGCAGATTGTGAGTCCGCGGTAACGAGGACAACAAGGCGGTAATGCGGTAACGCGAGAGCCATTAACGGTAACACGACCCACCTGAGCGTAAGCGCTGTAAGCGCCGAACTGATTGAAGACGAAGGGGTTAAGGAGGCTCATGTTCCCGGCCATTTGCTGCATGCGTCTTAGTTGTCTCTCTTTATCAGTGTCTGCGAATTTTACCACTATGCTGGATGACGCACCCTGCAACAGATAATGCAATATTCATAATTTCGCTCTCATAACGTTGAAATTTTTTATGCTTCATCGTAATTTTACGACGTGCTACGTGCACATTTTAACGATCTCCGTAACGAGCTATTATTTATAGCGTACATGAGAAAATTATTTTTAATCAGACTTTTATAAGTGAACGAGAATAATTGAGTATTTATATATATTGCTAGTATTTCACGATAGCGTCTAATTACGCGAAAAGAATTAAAACAATTTCTCATGTAAATTTCATCGAAACTGTCGAATTCTACTTAAAATTTTGGAAGCTAAATTTATTTCTATATTTCACTGTCATAATTAATATATATTTTTTTTTTATCTTATTAAAATTAAATGATTTTATAATCGTAATATTTCCTCGCAAATGAAGGAAAAAAATACAATATATATGTAACGGAAAATAAATCAAATATAACATATAAAGCAAGATAACCGCTTTCATAATACCCGCTAGATAAAGGAGCATAGGTATAAAATGTACGACAGAGAAGTGATTCGCAATCTTTTTGCACGAAAAGGACTTCTTCCTTTTTGAGAGACGCTCGCGAGAATATGTAAGGCGATGACATTCTCACGACGTCTAAAATATAAATGGAAAGGCAACAGGTGGTCAGTGGCCATTGTGGCTGCGGAGAAAAGCTCGGCTTTCGCGCGCGAGTTCCCGGTGATACATTATATTCACGTCATCAATGCAAATGCTGGCTGGGCGCGCGTTCCTCAGAGTTTATATAACAGTTGTAACGTTACAACTTGCGTAACGAGACTTTTAGCTTTGGTCACGCGACTTCGCATGGAGTGCTTCACTCGTGCCTCTCTCGCGTGCGCCTCTTCCCTTTCCCTATTTTATGTTTGTTTGCTTTTTTTTTTTTTCAACCTCCTTAGGCAGCCTAAAGTGCTCACAATAAAAGGATATATATCAAATAAAAATATTCATGCAGATATATTCTATAATCTTTTCTGAGAGAGATTAATTCACATTAGAATTCAAACATTTTTTATGATATTACACTGACAATGAGTTTCATAACTTCTATCGATGTGACGTTTACTAACTGGTTCCGTCCTGATTCATACGCTGACATTAAATCGATACTATCGTGATGGACGACCCTTCCTTTTACACGCAAAAGTCTCGCGTCGCAGACAGAAATTGTTACACAATGAGAAATGAATCTCATATGTTAAGAATATGCTAGATGAAATCTATATGTAATAGGCGCATTTATTTTTTGAAAATCATTGGAATAATCGATATTTATAAAAGAAAAGCTCGATTAATCGTTATTAAATTTACAACAGTAACAATATGTTAATTGAATTAATTCTCTTTTATTTGTTAAAATTGTTACATTTGAAATAAAAAATAATAACTATATGATATTTACAAAAGTACGATTTTTCAATTTACCGAAGAATATCAGATATTAAAGTAGAATGTTTAAAAAAATAATTCAATTTGGCACGAATAATGGCAGAGTGTAAAACTGCAACTTATTTTAAATAAAACAGTTTCCGTTAAGAAATTTATACAGCAATAAGAAACCGTAACGACAAGTTCGATCTGCGGCATGATTGTTATGCATTGACAACAACTGGAGCGTATATCGATAATCGATTGACCGTCTTCACCTCGCGGCAATTCTCCACAAAAGGCTCGAGGCCGTTATTCATCAGCGAGCCACACATACGCCGTCTGGTGCAATTGCATTTCATTTAACGACGAGAAGACACCGGTCAGATTCAGACCGGTAACGCGATATATCCGGCCGACAGATTTCCACGGGACGTCACCTTGTGATACATCGCGTCTCGTTTCTATCGTTAAATCGATCGAGACGCCTCCTTGCTGGCTTCAAAGACAATCCCGATGAAACGTTTTCAGTATAACGTGCTTCAGTCCCGATACACTCGCGATAACGCGTACGCCATGCGAGATATACGCTCTACGCACGTTAAATGCTCGTCCCCTCGAAAGAGGGGGGGAGGCGATTTTACGTCGACGCCAATCGACGCTGTCAGAAACACTCGCTCGTTTCGCCGCGCCAAATTTTGCTTTTGTTTTATTTTATTTTTTTTTTTTTTTCGTCGCGCGTTTCGTCCAGAACATTCGAATGGGTATCCTCATCGAACGAGTATTCGCGCGACAAACGAAATCACGCTGGAAAGAGTAGCTTTTAGAGAACACTCTGCCGATTGTCTCTCCTCCGTGACCAGCTCGCAGACTTTAGTCAAGTAATGCGAGCGAACCATTGTTTCTGATATTTTTAGAAAAATGAGGATAATTTTTGGAAAATGTTACAGGCAAATAAAAGAGCTAGGAACAGAGATAAACATTTTTATTCGTTTCTCGCGATTACGAAATATACCTTGAAACTTGAATAGCGTTACGACGAGCTTTAGTCGATAATTTACAGTGCAAGGTCGGAGACTTGGAAGGTTATTGCGTAAAAATCATCTCCCTTTGACTTTTTATTCGCGGTATCACCTTCGGCAACGCATGCGGCAGACACATCGTTGTATTTGGCATTTTCGAACGCTGAAGGGCTCGCGCGCTACACGAGTACCTCGGTTATTAAAAGTTTCGTTTGAGGCCGGGCCTCGAACGAGGTCAAACGCGCGTATAACCGCGAGCGTCGCGAGAAAACCAGGTGCAGTTTACAAAAGCATAAAAGTTTCCGGTAGCGGATGTAACTTTCCGCGTTACCGTAACTATAACTAATATCGAGAGTTTTGCGCGCGATACACCTCCCTTTTTTGCCTCTCAGCTATGTACGTTTTGTGTTACTCTTTAAAGCTTCGCGAAGAAAGAAAACTGCGAAGCATTGTGTGTGTGTGTACGATATTTTTACATTCCTTAAAGACCATTCATTTTCATTATTACAATTTCTAATTGTTCCTAAAATCTGTTAATTTCCCCAAAATTTTTCAATAAACCATATATTACGTTGAAATTATTTAAATCTCAAAATATTTTAAAATACTTTTTTTATATATTTAAATTAATTTTGTCGCTCAACAATAATGTTATGCATATAGTAATAAATAAAATAAAAGATCAAAAGATATATAACAAAATAACAAAATTCTACTTTTTCCTTGTATATTTCAAATTTCAGTCTTCTTTCAGTTAAAATTTTGCCGTATGCGAGAGAAAGTTTTAAACTTTCGCAAAAATGAATTCACTTAAACAACTCGTTACAAGCAGCAATCGTTATAACAAAAGTCTGTAAATTTTTTCTTTCTCTCAGATAATTTGTCAAAACATTCTTGTTGCAAATTATAAGTATAACAATTACGAAAAAATCTTCATAGCGTATGAGAAACTTTCGAGGTAATCGCGATACTTCAAGTTTACCGAATATATCGCACGCTCCAAATATTAAAGAGTTCGAGGTCAGCGTTGACGTAAAAAGAAAAATTCGAAAGTCGAATTTTCAAGCATTTGCAGCGATGCGTGTCAATCTGCGTTACGTTCTTTCGTGCGAGAAAAATCGTCGAGCCGATTACGCGCGATGAACGGCATCGACGCGTGCTTCCCGGGAAGATAATTTACGTCGACAGTCTCGAGCTCCGAGGTCTCGCGAGCCACGCAGGTGTACATATCCATGAGGTATGTGTGACATTTACGCGAGCACATATGTACGTTGTCGCGCACGTGTGCGGCATTGAGGAGACGAGGCTGAAGCGAGTCGTGGCGCGCGGGGGATGGCGAGGTCGTATCGGAGCCAGTGAAGCCGAAGCCTCATTATTGGGGGATTACGGTTCATTAATTCCGATCCAACGTTCTGAACTGCACGCGAAAAGGAAAAGCCGTCCTCCCGGAGAGCCGGAGGTATCATGCGGAGAACGTTTGAAGCCGCCGCCGCTGCCGCCGCCGTCGCCGCCTCCGCCGCTCCCCCTTGCTCGTTATGTCTGTCCTACGTGTCGCCCCCGTTAAGGTTGCCCCTTTAAAAAAATGTCAATATTAAAGCGCCCACGCGTCTTTTTCCATTATGATTTCATGAGCCGACGCGAACGTGGATCGCGTTTGATGTTTCATCCGCGCTCATACGTCGTTGTCTGGTTGAATTTAAGCTCGCCGCTTCTCACAGACGCATAGTCGAGTGCTTTTTCATATCCGCACTTGGTCGGCGTCTCGTCGCTTCTCATTAACCGAAGATACTCGGCGGATCGATCGAGAGCTCCGAGATAAAAGTTGGCGGTGGATCTCTATCCTAGGTACTTGAAGCGGCGCTTCGGCGTCGAAGCTTAAGCTCAGAGGGCCACAATATTGGACAGGCCTTGCCAACGGAATGAAGCAATTACCTGCTGATTGGAGGCTCTCCCGTTAGCCGCACCATCACACTTGCCAATCCGCCAGATGGTAATTTCAATAGATACAACTGGAACCGCAAGACCGGCCGGAACGCCGATTGCTCCTCGTCCTCTTGTGTGATTCTCTCTGTCGAATCGGAATACAGAAGCAAGCGTTTCCAATTCGCGTCGATGTATTTCAAATTACAAACCGCTCACGCGATGCTTTTCAATCGAAAAATAGGTAATTGGAAAATCATAAAAAAGCATCAAATTGATAACATTAAAAGATTTCGAGTATTCTCGCAAAAAAAGAAATAAGAAGAGAAACAAAATAAAAAAGAAAAAATTAATAATTACAAATGAGAATAGGCGTAATATATTATCATTTTCAATTCATTTTATAACTATTTTTTGCCCTATGATAACATGTGCATGATGTTTTAAGCAATTATTATTTTCTAGTTTTCCAATCAACTGTTTAATCCTCGCAATTCTCGTCTTGTCTCTTCTAAATTTTCTCCTACTTTTATTCATTCTCGTTGCGCCTTTTTCTCTCCTTCTTTAATACTTTTCGTAATTTATATATTTTATATTTCAAAGTTCTTATTTTATATTTAAATGTTCTTATTCATGAAGTATATAATAAACATAAATCTCTGTAGGTATTTTATATATTCCTATATCATTTTAAGACTAACTAGACTTCATTTTATCATTATCGTAATGAAGATGTATGTAAAACAAACGGTCCTTGTTATCCGCTGGAATTGGCGCTCTTGAATGTACACGGAAATCAATTATTAACGTTAACATCGCGTCGCTTTGTTGACGGGGGTATCTCTATCACAAATGCGGCGCTCTCCGTGCTGGATACCGGTTCGTATCGATTCGACGATACCACCTTGTAACGGAGGGAGAGTCGGCGCACAATGAGGAATCACGACAAGAGCCTTATCGTACGAATAATCGCTTCGAATCCCGCAGTAAGGACGGGATCTTGCTGATGGGTTCTCTTGCTCTCACGGTCGATCGCGCTTCTTTTCCACAGTCGTCCATTCTCTCCCTCCCCCTCCTCCCTCCCCCCTCACCCCCTAGCGATCTGTCCTTCTCATTCTTTGTGAAGATTCGGACTCCGCAGTCGTTCTGACTCCCGATACACACCGAAAGGATCCGCCAAACAAGTAACAGTTGTACTGGAGATAAAAGCAATGCAATTACGAGGCCGCCGAGAGAATTACTCAGGGAATGTCTTTAATTAAATGTTGGGAGCAGTTTCCGAGCCTCCGTTAATGCAGAGACAATTTCCTTCCATCCACTTTCCGTGCGCGCGCGCGCGCGCGCGTGAATGCTGTTCTCGACCAGAAAGGCAACATCCGACCGGAGATGGAGATCCCGTTACGTCCGCGTCCAGATCCAGTGGGGCTCCTCGAACTTAACGAACTTTTTAAAGTTCGCGCGTGCCCAATCACTCGCGTGTCAATGTCCATTCAAAGACTCGCTCAACAAGTATCGAATTCCATCGCTCGAGTTTCCTCGTTCCGATCGAGGAGCCTGCGAATCGCTCGTAGACATTCGACTGACTGTTCTCACTAAAGTTTGGAATAACTTCAATTGGCCATTGTATCTTATCACTTCTGCGAAACTTCCTGTATGATGAATTCCCTGTCTACTTGAAATCCAATTCGGCACGTTGAACGGCGCATAAATTCCGATTAATTTCGCAAAATCCAATTAAAGATTATGTATCTGCTAATAAAATATTTTATGACATTACGTGTATTAAATTTAATAAGTTTAAGCGCAAACATTTTTATTTTTATTTATATGTCTTTACTACATTAAATGTATTACCTAGAGTTACCTAAGCTACATTGGATTGTTTTAAACTTGCGCAACGAATACGCTGTGTAGACATTTCACCGCGAAAAGATGGCAACAATCGATGATGTGTCAAAGTTACGTAAATAGGACATCAAGGGGGACATCATTCCACAACTAGTTTTGACGCGGCGCGACGAAACACTTCACATGCTTTTTGCTTTTATTACGAGACATTTTCAAGAGATATATGTATACAAGGGGGGTGATTTCGGTGCGCGAGGAGCGCGACGTTGGAGGGTTTGCGAGGCGTGACAAGAAATGTCACACGCTTCGGAAAGCATAACTACATGAGGTCTGGGCTCACTCTCGGTCGCATGCCGCTGCGTTGACACATACGAGATAGAAATAAAGAAAAAGAGAGAAACAGAGGGAGAGAGAGAGAGAGACAGAGAAAGGAAAGCGGCGCACGAAAATATTGAGCCCTTGAAAAAATATTGCCCGTTGCGTGATGCACGAACGCGTCTATGATTCGAGACGTGCAAACAGGCTATGAATCAATGTGAACAAACAAAAAAGTGCGCAAAAAAAGTTCGGACTTCGAGATACTCCCGTGCAGTTGATACAGGCTTGCGTGACGCGCGCGTCCAGAAAAACGTGGTAGATTATCGTCGCGAGTAGAAGTATTTAATTTTTTACAAGAGAGAAAGAGAGGAAGAAAAAGAGTAAAATCGTGTTATCTCGACACATTTCGCATGACAGAATCACAGTTTGTAATAACATTATTAGAGGTCGACAGAAATTTTTATATAATATTTTATAAAGCATTACTCCGGGGCAAACTTGTACAGTTGATACCGCGAATCGGTTTGTACGTTTCCTACTAAGCGAGAGGAGAAGGAGGATAAAGTTCTTCTGTTAAAGCATTTAAAAAAATTGAGTTTTTAAAGCGACGAGAAGAGAATGGCGGAATCCGAGAATACATTGAGCGGCTGGAAAAATATTGTTCGCTAGGAAAGGTGCGGGAGCGTCGCTGCGAAAAGTGTAAACCGCATTATACGGGCCGCGAAATCGGTAAAAAATGTTTGTACCGGTCTGTGTACACTGGCGTCTCGGTATTGTCAGAAATTAAAATTTTTTCGTGTGTAATATCTTCGAATGACGAATCGTAAAATCGGCTAAAATATTGAGCGCTCGAAGAAATATTGCTTGTAGCGCGATGCATAAATACGTCGATCCGAGAAACATAAATCGGATTAAAACCACTCGTGAAAGCGAAATAAATACGCTTATATAGTATACAGATTTTATGATAATGTTTTTATGTTATCAGCGAAAAAAAATAGCTGTAATATTAATCTCGCCACGGCGTATCTGTTAAAAATATCACGTTTTCAATGGAAAACACGTAATTTATCACTGCAATTAAACTTCTCATATTTACATTGCAATAATATATTGATGATGAAATAATCTTGTTTGTTCAACATATATTAGAAAATAAATTATGTTTATGACGCTTGCTAATATAATTACATTCTCGTGTGACAGATATACAAAATGTATAAATTTTGAAATGATAATATAAGAACGTAATGTTGTAAAATTTATTAAATATATGCTTAGGTTTCCAATTACACAATACTCAAATTTATATTTTTTTATTGAATTTTAAAATTGAGTCTGCCACTGCGAATTAAAGCGGCTAGTGTAAAGAATAATTGAAAAAAATCGATGTTAACGTGTGCATTTGTCATTGAATAAAAAAAAAAAAAAAAATATTGTCCATACGGTGTATCTACATCATGTAGATTTCATAAGGTGTTACGATTTCACGCTTCCACTACGAGCCAGTATGTCGTCTGCAGGCCGACAGCGTGTCGTCGCGTATTACAGTATCAGATTGCAAATCAATATCTCATTTCGTAGGTATGAGCCGAGATGTTGCGTTCGTAATGCAGTTTCGTGACCGAGAGTGTCGACGTGTTCGAGTGGCTGAAAGCAGAGGGTACACACGCGAGATGACATACGTGTACGATCGTACATATATTCGGCATTTTTATGCGCGCGCGCACACACACGCACACACACATACACACGCTTATATAGATCGACGCTTCTCTAAGCGTGTGTGAGCAAATAGATAGGACAGGGGAAAATTGGAAGGGGTTGTGATCTTGCGCCAGGTCAGAGGAAACTGGAACGAACATAGTCAAGCCGAATTACTCTTGGGGCTCCATAACATCGCGTCTCCTCTCGCGATAACGATTGTTTTCTACGAAAGATTTATATTGATTGGCCAAACAGAAAGAATGAATTTTTTATCCGCCGCCTGTTATTGCCTGTTATTTTCAAGTGATGGCGAAATAAAAATACGCAGTTTTCAAAAACACATTGTTAGATAAACTGAGATATTGAATCACATTATTTTTTATGGCCGAGCAAAATGAAAGGAGACTAGAAAGCTGCTATTTTAATTTTTGCGCGTAAATCACGCTCATATGATTCGCTGACGTTAAATTGTTTGACGTAAACGGTCCTCTCTTTCTCGTCGCTTCTTCTTCCCCTCCGCGCGGCGCGCAAAATTTCATAACGTCGAGATCTACATAATTCGCCGCAATCATTAAGCCGCCCGCGTACAACGCTACCACGTGCCTTTCGTATCTCTTCTGGGTCGAATAATTCAGGGTCGAAGGTCGGCATTTCGGCGAAAGCGTTAACCCCGACACTCGCTGCCGCTTTCGCCTTCTCGCTTCCCATCCTCACGACTGCGCGCCGTGAAATCTCGTAACATCGGCGTCGAGATTTGCATAATTCGTCGCGATAATTAAGCAATCTGCATATTACGGCCCGCGTGCGCTGTCAGTACCTCTTTCGTGGGCAAATAGTCGCGGTCCTGAAGTCGCCTCTTTCCCCTCCCCTTACCCTTCTTCACTCCCGCTCACTCCGTATTCGGCTATTAGATTAGGGCGTTGTAACGAGTAATATTCACGTAACCAACCCCCACGATTTCGCCCACCGTACGACGTTCGTGCATGGACGCGCAGTGCATTTAATATGCGACGTGAAACGCGCGAGTACCTTATCGAATGTCAAAAGTGACGCCATCTTCCCTTCCTAATGGCCTTACACAACACACAAGAACATGAAATGTAATGGATCCTGTTACTCTTCTCTAGTAGCTCTAATAACATAAAAAGTTATAAGACGTCTCGTATTTCGTGTTTGTATCACGCTATCAAAGACGATGATATAGAAAAATACATGGATGGATACATTTATAGATTATCAGAAGTATCATTAATAACACGTCTTATTTGTATTAGTTTAATCTTCTGTTCTGTAAATATTTGCATATTAAATTTTCTAATATTTAACTACTTTTTAAAATTTATTAATTTGGAGCGTTATAAAATCACAATCGAAAGCAATAGTCCCATATAAATCTTGGCGATCTCAATTATGTACATTATAGGTCTAATAATTGTCCGTGATGCAAACTCCCTTAGGCGCGTCGATGCATGTCAGCGGCGGTCGATAGGCAATAACGCCGAACAAGGACGATCGAAGGGGGGGGGGGGGAGGGAGGAAGGGGTCCGGCAAGCGGCTTTGCAAAGTTTCGCCAATCAGCAGGTGGAATCCTGGTACGGAACTCACTGACAATTCAATTACAACTGGGAATTCCTCGTCCGACCCTAAGCCGAGAAAGTTCGGCGGTTTGACAGAGAGCGAGGGACGCTCTCTCCGAGGGCTGCGGAGAAGGAGGAGGCGAACCGCGCTTCTCCAAGTGTTATGCAGATTTCTGTTTGGCCAGTCATTAATGGCTGGTGTTTGCAGGCACGACAGCCATTGCTACGGCTACCCGCTCCGATCTCCAAGCAGCCAGTCACCTCCTTGCCGCCACCCGTTAACGGAAGACGGTCATCTACTGCCCGGCCACGGCGGCGCGCATCCCTATATCTCGATATATTCATATCAGCACCCCCTCCTCTCTTACGTCAGGTGTGTAGCGCTTCTATGAATATTTACCCTCCTTTCCGTTAATGTATCGCGTACGTGACATTTTCCGAGCGTAAATACGCACGGCGTCCGTGAACACGATGACTGCTGGCGGTCATCGGCTGAAGAGGTGGATCGGAAGATAAAAAAATAACGAGCTTCGATCGAAGAGAGATATCATATTATACTTACCGGCATAGTTTGGCTACCGTGTAGAGAGTTTATCGCCGCCAGTGCTTCTTGGTGCGACGAGAGTTTTACGAATGCACAGCCTGAAACAAAGAGAAGAAAGCGGTCATTAAAATTTAATGAAAAATAGATCGTAGATTTCCTATACTTGACGTCATCACATTTTTTAAACGTTTGAAATATATAGCTTTTTCTATTTTTCTTAGTAGGTAGTATAATGTATACTTTGAGATAGTTTACAAAAATACATTTTTCATTTTTGCGAAATAAATTTTATGCATTGAAAAAAAATATACACTCTACACGAGAGACAGTGATAAAATATAGAACACAAATGAAAACTATTGCGAAATAAAGGATTAAATGAAATTCGTGGCGTTCGATATTCATTTGCCGAAAAGATGAGCGTCGTGAGTAACGGCGCTCAGCTTTCCTTTCTTTGCCATGAAAATTTCTGTGGCACACTCTGGATCCGGGAGGAAGCAAAAATACTTTTATCCGTTTTATCTTTGCGAGAGAGAAACAAAAAGAGAGAGAGATAGGGAGGAAGATCCACAAGCGAAAGGAGTTCCGTTTCCGCTATTGTCGCGGAGCGAGACCGTCCACGCGACGATGATGGAACGATTAATCGCTCTCCTACCTCCTGCCACGTGCGCTCATCGCCGGTGGATAGTTAGATGGAGACGCGGCGAAGACAAAGAGCTCGGGGGGCCCTTTGAAAAATTGACGCGCCAGCGGAGCGCAACGTGCACTTTAATAAAAGATGTTTACCGCGCGCGGACAAGCGCTTCGTAATCCGAGACGACGGTGGCCGCGGTTTCGTGCAATAACTATTTGTATCGTCGCCGGGGAATGATACTCGACAATCGTTGTCATCTTTTGCACGCGCGTCGTATAAGCGGGATAATCCACTGGATCGTCGTATCCGGTCTATTGAAAAGGACTTGTTTGAAAATAAACTTTTCATGTTGCACCGCGAGAAGAAACTTCGAGGAATTTGTCGCCTGCAAAGATCGTACGGTAACAGCCAGATGACATTTTATGCTTTAGTTTTAGTTTTAATTTTTTTTTTTTTTCGGGGAATATTGAATTTTATAGATAGAACGCGAGTTTTTTGTTCAATCGGCGTCTCGAGTTTTTCATCTCGTGAAAAATATCAATCAATGGAAGCTGTAATCAAATTTAACGTAATCATGTTACAGTCACAGCCAGTTGAAACACACTGCAGTTTAACTGCGCGAGAATTTCGTGACGGGGCGGCGCTTTTAAAAATGAGATTAACCTTTTCGAGGATCGAATATCGCTCAATACACTCGCCAATTTCTGTCGAGCGAGCGCCTCTTGAAAAATAAACGAAACTCGATTGCGATATGCTTCTGGAAGATGAGACCGGATCAGGATTGAAGGGAATTAGGGCGAAAAGAGGGCGCGCCCACCCCCCCTCTACCTGCTGAAGTACGACACGATAACGTACCCTCTCGTCCCTTTCCTAAACTCTGGACCTTCCTCTGATCTCAGCAGCCCTTGTCTTCGACATCCAGTTTCAAACTCCCGTCCCTTGCTTGCTCACGACATGATACAAGAAAATTGGAACAGGCGGACAATTTTAGGCTTTCGATCAATATATTAAGTTTCGGAAGTTTTTACGATATATTAGACGAGAATATTATACGCGAATGTGTCATCCTTAACAAAGCAAAAACTGTGTAGCTATATTATTTAATTACGCGGACTAATTTTCGTGAAAGAATATATCGCGTAGACTGTATTAGACGAAATAAAGAAAAGATAATCACATACAACTGTTCTAAAACGCTAAGTAATTGGAGCACGAAAAAAATGACAAAGCGGTTCTTCCCGCTTTGTTCCCGGCAGCTCATTAAGTGGCTTGACGGCATTATACTCCTTGCCTCTCTAGCCCTTCCTGTCTGAAACACCTGGCGTCCATTGTAGCGATCATAATGTCGCCATGTCAACCTCATGCCGCTACATTAATCAGGCCTTTGAATCTCGAAAACTCGAATATTTAACCAGGATCGAGATCTCCACTAACGCGTGCACGCGAATAAATACAATTCACACAATCGTTTACAGGCATACGTAATAGATTAATTCGATCAACGAACTCGATATTATTTCTTTTTTTTTACCATAATTATCTGCAGGATTTAAGCGGACAATTTTGACGATCATTGTACGTTTTGCGAGGAAATTCGTGACAGGAAAATGAACGAAATTTCTGAAGGACCATATCGAGTGAAATGTATAAGACTTGGTTGTCAGATCCTGTAACTGTAGATCCTAGGGAAACGTATACGGCCAACGTAAGAATTCGCTCGAGCTTCCAAAGCGTTTCTTTTTCGTCTTCCCTTTCCTCCTCCCCCCCCCTCCCCCCGCGAATCTCACGAAAACGATGCGCTCTTGAGATTTTTCTTCGACATTTCTCGCATCGGCGGGACGCAAACTTGCAGGAAAATAAAGGACTCGAATTTCACGAAACTTTACTATACCCAGTTGACATCATGTATGCATGTATTCGTATGTATATGAGGGGATCGATATGTCATATGACACAATAGTCATGTTTTTTCACTAGTATGTAAATCAAGAATGCATCTAATATCGAAATTTAATACAAAAAATAATTATATAAATATGTTTTCTAATATATAAAATGTTTTGTATAAAATATATATTTTATAACGTATATATACATATTTTAAAACTTGTTCTTTTAGAAATATAAGCGTAAATTAGATTATAATAAAGTAACATGCTTACGAATACACGGGTGTCATTAATTTTGAAGATATTAAAAAATCATGAGAAAACTCGAAAATATATATATACATAATCAAGAGAGAGTCGAGTTTATTTTCGAGAGTATTTTTCAATATAAATAAAATTACTAGATAATTTGCTCATTATCTGGACTTAAAAAAAAAAAATATATATATATATATATGAAATATCTAGACATTTATATTCAAAAACGCTTAATAATTACAATTATCCTGGCGACTCCTTTCTGTCAGTTCAAAGATTGTGTTTGCCGCTCTTCTTCCGCTTTCTTCATACGAATAGCGTTCAACAACAAACAGTGGACAGACCATTCGTCGAATCGACGGCCCTTCGTCCACGACGAACGAGTAAAGTTTTCGTGGTCTTCCCTGACTCTCCCCCGTTTCGTCCCGAATCCTTCTTCCTTCAATTCCAGCCGCCGCTCGCGCGCTACCATCACGATGGCTTCCGACCGATCGATAGCGCCCGCGAGACTTTCCACTCATATATTTGATTGCTTGGCAAACATGCCTAAGTTTATCCCACGACCATCGCCATCGTCGAGCGACTACTAATACTACAGCGCGGGTGATGTCATGGACTACTCGTACGAGTTCATGTGTCCTGAATGTGTTCAGACATCGTCGCGAGTTTGTTCGTTTAAACTGTTTAAAGCGTTGCGCTCAAAGTAATTTTATCTTGTTAAGATTATGATGTAATTCTAGTTTTAACTGTGAAGATCCCGAAGCATTCGATCTCGATAATGGAACAGCACGAGCATCAAAATCACGAGCGCGCGCGAATAAGATTAAGAGTCCTTGTTGTCAATAAAATAAAATTTTCTACGGCATGACATATGCATGACATAACATGTACAATCGATTTAAAAAAATTCGAGAACAATGTGGTAAAAATAAAATATTTATCACGCACGTCGGCGATAATGTCGAACGAACGGAGAGAGACGCGGAGGCAACCTTCTATTCATTCCCCTTTTTGTAATGGCTTATTCAATTATTCTTTAGCTGAATACATTGTAACTGTGTCGTGCCATTAACTTCGCTTTTTTACTATAAACGATTCGTGGCTTTATAGTACAAGTATGTTAACTCATTTGCCGAGCTGCCGCTCAATAGCGAGTCAAGGCAAGGCGAGGTTTAGCGCATTTAGCGATCGATCTTCTTATACTCGTTTCCGCGAGTAAAACTTGCGGCGGAAGTTGTACGCTTCATTAATCAACAGTTAATAATTAAATCCAGCCGCGAACTTGGTACGAAAAAATGCCGCGCTCTTTAGTTCGAATTCGCTATGATGTTAGAAAGCTTCATTAGAGAGTAGATATTTCGCCACGTTACGAAGGCACCGTGCCGCCGTTCGATAGATCTTTTATCAAAATGTGACGTTGCGAAAGAAGCGTCAGTTCAAAAATAGAATCGTCGTGATCGATGGGCAAGGAACATCTGTTACCGCGGCTGGTGAAAGAGGGCGATTTGAATATAGACCCGTCGATATACGCGCGCATCGTCTGTCAACCTTTGTGACTTAGTGTTGTAAGTCGCTAGTGAACATCTGTTTTTGTAACAGCTGAAGATGAACAGCGCACATGGGGATTTACTGTACTTGATATTTAATTTCTCTTTTGCATATAAATAATAAAAGCATAGATTGTGAATTTTTGTCATCCCTTTAGATCTAAATAATAATTGTATATCTCATATGCCCTGTTTCTTTGTTAGAGAAGATATTATGTGAGGATAATATAATATATATATGTAGCATAATGAGAATTAAATACTTTGTACATACTTTAATCTCTTATAAATTGACATAAAAGCTAACATTAAATAATTGTCAATTTTAATACATCATTATGATACTGTATATAATATAGTTTTTAGATCAATACGAATGAAGAAGGTTCAGAGATTGCTAATGATTAACATAATAATTATTTATGATCGTTATGAAAATATATATCAATACGAAAATGATATCTATCAATAACATAGATTTAATTTACAATCGAGCCATCTCTTTTAAAATAAAAAAAAAACTATATTTTCAACAGTGACATGCTTTTATGAGTGACAGCAAAATATTTTTTATCGTTTAAGAAAATATATAAGAGAAAGAAATAATTCGGTCGAACTGGATAGATTTGTGTCACGGATATGAAGGAATACAAAAATACGAATAGTCTTGCCAGCGAATGGGTGGAGTTCTGACTATTTCGCTAATGACGCGAAGCAATGGAAGAAGAGACGTGCTAAAAAGTTATTAACGACTTTGCGAAATGTCTATTAGGGTGCGACTACGTGGAATAGGTCAGGTGGGATTTGATATCAAGCGTCAACTCGTTGACGCGAAGTTCTCGTATATACATTACTTTATGACGCATTTGATACATTCTATTCACCCGATATTCAACGAAATTCTTTACATTCTGTTTAGACAAGCGCGTATAGTTTTTTTTTAATTTTAAAAGAGGGCTCGATTGTAAATTAAATCTATGTTATTGATTATCTATTCTAACTTTAGATATATTTAATTATATTAGAAATATTTTAACAATTTTGCAGCAGAAAAGAGAAAGAGAAAGAGAGAGAGAGAGAGAGAGAGAGAGAGAGAGAGAGAGAGAGTTATGGCTATAAATATTCGTTACTTATAAATAATTTAGAATCTAATTTAAAATTCAGAAAAAAATATAACATTACATACATACACATATACTTTTTACATCAATGATTTCAAGAAATGAATTATTAATTATATTATACATGTATTACTGTAATTATCAAAACGATATTTTTATCACAAGTTTCGTAGAGCGATCCAGCGATTTTGTTGCCCGTCTCGATTATAGATCATGTAAACTACCATTGATAACAAGAACAGACGAATTCATTTCATTAACGAAGCCACTAAATCCGAGAAATGGAGCACGAATTCGCGTAATTGCTATGGTTGCAGGTTTCACAAGGTGGACGGTATCTATTGAGTACACTAGGTACAAGAGCAAGCTGAAACACGCAATACGTACCTACCTACCTACCTACAATCGGACGTGCGAGAATCGGAACGAAAAAGGGCGGGCATTAAAAACGCTGACAAAGTTAAACTAAACACTCTTGTGCGTCGATTCTTTTTGTATTCGCGAGATGGGATCGAGATTGCGCAAAACGAATCAGAAGGATAAAAGAACCGTCGCAAATACAGAGGAAACAGCAAACGTTTATACTACACAAAAGACAAATAATATAAAAAAAAAACATTTGTATATTTCAGATAAAGATAAAAAAATAGCAAATAGAAAAACGAAAAAAGAGTAAAATAATTTTAATTAATTGTCTTATATGTAAGTATAAAGCATATAAAATATTAATAAGATCGGAATAATTGATGGATAATATAATTTGCAACATAATTTTTGTAAAAGTATAGCAGAGTATATTTTTAGTCACTCTATACTTTAATTGCTTATTTAAATATCACAATGATTATTGACCAGACACGAAAGCTATAATGCTACATTGCCATTTTTAAAAGAAAGAAACATTATTTTAAATGGCAAACTTTTTGAATACAGAAATACTATTTTAATTTACTATTTTATTTCTTTAAAATTATTAAAACAAATGTGAGTTAATATACGATATTATGATCTTTCACGGAATTTTGTCGGACAGACACTATCATGGTAGTTGACATTTGATTCGCTTGCGTTATCTCTAACTCAATTGTTCGATGGTATTCACGATACCCTTGTCCGAGAGACAGAGAGAGAGAGAGAGAGAGAGAGAGAGAGAGGTCCTGTAAATACTGCACAAGCCCCGAATCACGATGTAGGATACATCCGGGACGGATGTATTCGAGGAGAAAAAAAATAAGACTCGGCATGGGGGACGGAACGTGGGGAGAAATGTGTATTACGAGCTGGGACAGCAAGTGTAATGTGAGGACACGTAATGCCATTATAATGCGGACACGACCGCGTTCCCGGAGGGACGCACGGGGAGCGGGAGCAGTAGAGAAAGAAGACGGAAGACAAAGAGACACGGGCACGTACACGAACGTTACCGGGCGTGACACACCCGGAAAGCGCCGTTGCCACGGTGTTATTACGGGGAGATAAATTTTCGACCGGAAAGTCCCTCGTCCTACATTCGAGAAATGTCGCGACTCAGTCAGCCGAGCCGCGCATAAAATTAGCCGTCTCTCTTTTAACAGGAATTCGGAGAAAAATATGAATCCTTCAACCTCCGAATTTAAGATCGCGATATAATTTGGATTATTTCCTGCTCTTGTCTATGCTGTTGTATGTTTTTTTAAAAATAATTATTGTAGCGACATAATATTACTCGTTTAAAAAAATATATTAATTATTTTATACGATGTATTGCTATAAATAGCATGTGTGTGGATTAACGCAAAGAATCGTTTATATAAATCACGTATGCGGTAAAAATATGATTTTATCATAAAACTATAAGCAATTCAAATTATAATATATATATATTTTTTATACCGTTGTACGTTTTTAAAATCGTCATCGCATTCAAGAATTACACGCGCGAGATATAATATTATCCGGTAATGATACCTCAAGTATTCTCATTGTCAGTCCATGTGTGTATGTACATGTGTGGTTTGTGTTCTTGTTCGTCTACAAATCATATTTATCTTTATATTATCGTTTTATTTAATAAGTGGATATAAGAAGTGATGGAAAATATGTATACTAGAAACTCGAGACTCGCTCTTTCTCTCATACTTCGTCGTTATGTTATTGTTTATGTTGCGGAGAGACGTTCGGCAAGCATATCCCCACTCCATTGTTTTTCATAATCGTTTCATTTGCTTTACGTTAGCCGTGGCTGTCAGTTGTTGTTCGTATTTCTGTGTTTCTCGCGTCTTTTTGATCGCCATAAATAATTAAATGATCTCCGTACGCGAACGGTAAGAGTAATAAAAGTGCTTGTATCGATTTAAACAGCTGATCGCCTCAGTATATCTCTTAATCCACGCGATCGTGATTAACGTGGTTTTCGATTTTCGTAAGTGCATCGAAGTTAAATATCATATAGTGCGTGAGTGTATTGTGCGAAAAAGCAGTGGACAGAGCAGTGATTAAGAATAATAATGCACGCAACGCATCGATTGGTGAGTGAACTCGTTTATTTATATAACTTATTCATTGATTTTTTGAAAGCAATTATAATAAACAAAAATTCTGATTATTTTCCAATTATGAATAAATTATAATGATCACAATTTCAAATTTTTTTATGAATATTTCAATGAATCAATGAATATGATATTTTTGATTATATAATTTTTGCTCCGATTATGTCTATTATTTATTAATCCTCTCCATGAGATTATTCAGTAACTACAATTATTAATGGCTAGTGTGATTATTTAATAATCTTAAAAAATGATGTGATTGGCAGAATTTATAACACGCGTAGATCACAATTTACTCGAAAAACACGCGACAAGTGAAAAGAAATTAATGTTTTAATATGTAATATTAAATATAGAGTACCGATACACTTTGATTCGCATATTCAAGTTCAGATATCGCGTCGATGTCTTGTAGTTGGTTAAAAATTTCTCGCAACATTTTCGTAAAGACACAAGAGATTTTATCGCGTCTCTTCTCGTGCCAATTGTTCTCATCATTTTCCACGTTCTTATCAAGTAACGATATAAAGTCTCGAGAGCGCGGGAGAGAAGCTGCCGATGGTTCAGTGACGCTCTTTACGATCTTTCGTAATTGACGAGGCCTGTATAACCCGGTTGCTCCGAAGCCGCCACCGGCCTCTTCCCGCGCGGGGTAGATTCATCTAGATTATAGTGCAAAACTACTCTCTCTCTCTCTCTCTCTCTCTCTCTCTCTGTCTCTCTCTCTCGCGCGCGCGCTCGGCGCGTATTTACCCGGCATTAAATTACACAGACGGTCGCGCGCGTTGACGAGGGTCGAGCGCGCCCCGCACGGACGCTTTACCGGTTTACTTTCATCACATCCAATATTGATCACGTTCAGCGTGCGCGGCTTTATTTATGCAACGCGGCGCGCATTGTTGCACGGCCGGTTACGGAAATCGTGTCCCGCTTTGATCAGCAGTGTTGCATTTACGTCGGATTTTGTCGCAGCTTTTTCCATCGCACGGCTCTCTCGTTCGCCGCGCTATACTACATATATCTAGCCGGCGATCTTCCGCGTATACACCGCACACATTTCGATTGTTTCCTTCCGTTTCGTACGACAAAGCAGATTTAAGTATAATATTTTTTATTTCAAAACAATATTTTTTTTTTTAAATTTTAATTTTATAATCGTAATATTGAAAATAAACAATAATCGTGATTTTATAATAAAGTGAGATGCCTGAGTTTTATCAAAGTTAAAATATTCATTTTCTATCTCTATCTTTTATGTACATATATATATATATATATATATATATATATATATATATATATATATATTTGAAAATTCTTGCTTGAGTGAAAAAATGTGTAAATCGAGGACGGTTTACATATTCATGTATATTTTCGTAATGCAAGGCGAGCATTGCACTATCGAGTCTCGATATAAGAAACCGCGTTGGTCAGCGATTATGTTGGATTTTTTCCGAGTTTTCTCCCGGCATCTCTCTCGTCGCATCTGGTATCCGCCGCGCTCTAGTCGTTCTTTCCCACCTGCGCCCAGATGTCTTTTGGAATTTCTTAAGACAATGTAAAGGAAATACAAATAAAATAAACGTGCACGCGTCATGCAAAGGGATCTGCAGTATTCGCGAGAAAATTCCGGGCACGTACAGCACTTCCGTTTCGCTCTCGACGGACGTCTCTCGAGAGACGAACATTTACCCATGCAAATTTTTAGTTATGGCAGAAGCATGCGAAGGGACGCGCTTTCAGTGCTCGATAATCCCTACTTCGCCGTTAAATAAACAATTTCCCTCCGCAACGCGCTCTGGCGAAAATGCGCCCGGGAAAAAAGGGGGAAGCGCATGTGGAGTTGCCGATAACGTGCCACTCTTCTATAAAGGGTAAATATGCATATAACGTCGTGGTTTTATCCGCGCAAGACTTTTATACACGATATAAATTTTAATCCTCCCCATATTCTCTCGCGAATGACGCGGAATTGCGGTAAAATGTCGATAATTGCAGCTGCGATTATTATATTCCATATAATTAAGGAATGATAGAAATAAAAAATTCGAGAACATTTTTTTTTTTTGTTATTTACGAGGAAAAGAATAAACTAAGCGATTGAAAGATGATTCGTGATAGTTTGACAATTATGATTTCTTATCCTTATTTATGACATATTTTAATCGAATCGAAAATATGTTTAAAGCGCACTATTTATCTCTATCGAGATCATCTCGTTTTCAATATTCCGCGGGAGATTTCTGCTTTATCGTTAGCTGTCTGTAGTATGTAGTATCGATACGACCGTTAGATTCCTCGATTCCGCGGCCTTAAGGGACTTAGGAGGGACTACCGGTGAAGGGGTTAACGCACGATTTTCGCGATATTGCGAGTTCGTTACGGCGTGCGGCGCAATTCGCCCTGCGGGGTAATTCCGATAATACCAGCAATCATCCTGTCACCGAGTTAAGCCCTCGTAAGCTCCCGCTGCCTTTCCGGTAGCAACTCCGGTAGGAACGAGGGCGGAGGGGCAAGGCAGGGGGTATAGGAAAAGGTTGGCGACTTCCCATGGGGAATCTATTCGTTTTCCTCGTCGTCAGGACGCCGCCCTTCCTCGCGTTCTCAAATCTCTCTTTCTCGTGCCGCTTCTACGCGTATTTAGGATCGAATGCGGGAGGGCTAGTGGAAGGAGAAGAGGGGAAGACGTTTCTTCGGATGACGGCAAACCGAACATCGTTATTCGAAATGGCCGTTTCTGCTTTTGTTCCCAATCGTCGTCAGGAAATGTCAGCGACGGCTTAATGATACTTTATTTTACGATACGTATTATCTAATTGGATAACGACCACACGAGTTTATATGTACATAAAGGCAGATTTCGTGTGTTGAAAATCTGGATAACGATAGTATTACTCGAACGAAACTGTGTTGTGTGTATAATATACACGGATCGGTAGTTAAAAGAGAACTCATTACGTGATAAAAGTCAGCGGAGTCTTTCGGAGACAGACTGTGGAAGAACATCAGGAAGGAAAAAAAAGCTAAAGGGGAAGAGCCGTGAGGAGATGGGGTCGAGTATAAGAGAGAATCTCTGGACTAATTAAATAACTAGCAAAGTCACCTACAGCAACTTGGCACCTCGGCCCGGTCCATCCCACTTTCCAAGTCCGCGGGTTTTCTTACCGCTCGCTTCTATGTTTCTAACTGTCTCTCCGCCGGTCCCCTTTCTTCCTCCATCCGTGCCACCTCCGCCCTCTCGCCGCTCTTCCCTCACCGGCGACGTCACCTCGTTATTTAATTAAACTTCGCGGAAGCAGTCCCGTAGAGTCGCTTGATACCGAAGCACGTACCTTGTCATCGTCCATTTTCGCAATATCTTACATTTTCAACTGCTAGTTTCGTCTGCCTTTTGCGGCTTGTACGCCGCCGCCGTCGTCGTGGAAAATGCGCGGAATTTTGAGATACTGCCGATGTGGACGTCAGGTTACCAACATAATTCCTTCCGAGTCCGCGTGCGCGGTTTGTAACAGCCAACTTGTTATTAAATAAATTATATTCCACGTTTGAAGTTTCGAAAAAGTTTTCGGCAAAAAAACACTGCGACTGACGTATTAATTAAACACAAAATTTTATTTAATATTCTTCTTTAAGGAGTATTTTTGTATGTTCCTTGAAAAAGAAGCAAAATGAAAATATAAAATTATACATTTGTAAAATGATAAACGCAAATTTTTTTCATTCATAAATTCGTAATGATGATGTTTAATTGAAATTGAGAGAGAAGAACGTTCGCGTTTGTCAAGTCGCTATACGTTTGCTCAAGTGTTTCATCTCTAATTTCGGTGTAGAATCACCGGGTGCTGTTACTGCTCGCGAAATGGTCCCGGGGGATGGTCTAGCCACGAGCCGTTAATTTACCGCCGCGAAAATAAACCGCGGGGGATCGTCGAAGAACTCGTCTCATACTTCGCCGTCCTGTTTCTTCCTCGCTCGCCCTGTCCTTTTCGCTTCCTATGATATACGCTATGGGAAGTTAAGTTTCTCAACCGCACCCCTCGAGCGCGCCGACAATAACTTCCTCCTTTGAGACTACTCCTTTCGTCGAGAGCGGAAACGAATTTCCAGACTGTTGGAAACTGGGCTATTAAACGACTTCCGTAATTGCGAAAACGCGGCGAATTGTCACCTCGCTACTTTGTTACAGAAGTAACCCGACGGCGACGTCGGAACGAGATCGATATCCAATGGCGAATTTCTCGCCCACGATAACATTCGTGTATTAAAGCCATTCTGCGTACGAGAGATATATATTTTTATTAAATTTTATCTAAAATAGAAAATTTACTTTTTTTTTTTGTTTTATAAATTCTATTTTATTCCTCGAAATTATCCATCTATAAATATTTCGTGTATCGATAAAAGCGTTTCTGTATTCTCTTATTCGCCCAAAATGACTAGAGGATTTCCTAAATTTTTGTAGCGATTTTCGAGACGTATTCAAGTATCCTGACAAAATTGAAGTGATAAAACGAGATAGTAAATTCGTCTTTATTGATCGACGCGTTACGTCGTCGTATCGAACCGGCGGAAAATCACGATCGGTATTGACCCGCGCTCTCTCGTTTCACGCAAATTTGTTTAGACTACCCTGAGGGCTGCCACGATGCGCTATCTCGACCACCACCCCAGCAGGAGTTTAATTTTGAGAAACGCAAACATCCCGTAATTAAGCGATCCCGGGAAACAAGGCCGAAGGGTACGCTCGCGGAGAAACTGGTGAAAAACCACTCATAATTGCTCGTCGAATCAATATTTAAGCACCTTTTATAATGCTGAATGGCCGATAAAGGGTCGGCTCGTTCGTTTACTATTCAGGTGACCAAGGAAACACTATCGTTCGAAAAGTTAACAAGACATTACGACTTATATGTGACATAAGTATCTTTAGTAGAGAAAAAAATTATGTCCATATCTTTTTACACGCATCTATATATTAATATACACATACATGTTCATATTTAATTACATATATCTATTCATCTAAATTATCACTTAAACGATAGAATGCGATCTTCATTTTCTTAATGCATAACTTTTTACGCGACATTAAACCACATTTAAATTTTCTACTGAAAATAAATTTTGCATTGCAGAAAATTTCTTTCGCATTTCAATTTTTGTCGTAAAGCATTCAATCTATAATTACCGGTGACATTTTAATTATTGTTTGCATGCGTTTTGATTTGTAAATTCAACATTGATTGATATTCGATTGATAAACATGTATCAGCAAGGGGATATCTCCCTCCTTAGC
The DNA here is from genome assembly GCF_021464435.1 of Cataglyphis hispanica. NCBI lineage: Eukaryota > Metazoa > Arthropoda > Insecta > Hymenoptera > Formicidae > Cataglyphis > Cataglyphis hispanica. The sequence goes on along the minus strand of NC_065965.1, from coordinate 5,962,285 downwards.
GAGATGAGTCGGTTAAAAGTTTAATGCGATCTTAATAAGCTTCAAGTTTTAATCGATTGTCGTGGCAGAGAGAAATAGTTCCTTCCACTGGCCGGTAGACAGAGGACCTAACCTTTAATAACGCCTTCGATGGAGTTCTTTAATCCGGTTGATCGTGTCTAGAAATATCGCGAGTTAAAAAGAAGGTGCCAGACTTCAGATATCGCTTGGAAAACTTGGAAAACCGTCGTCCGTTCGCGAAACTTCATAACGCCCTGAGCGAAATCCTCTTCGCGCAAAAACCAATTAAAAACCGAATTACGTCTTAGCCCCCCTGGAGATACCATTTAGCTGCCATTTCCGACTCGAAGCTGCATGTAGCAAACCTGACGGAGGAAGCTGCGAGGAATTATACTAAGCGTATCATGAATTTTTACACCGATGTCGATGGTCCAACTTTTTATCTCTTCGAAAACTATTTGTTTAAAAAAATAATGCTTATATCGTTACACGTCATTTTATCATACTATCATCTTATTCGATACATATTAACATAAATTAAAATAAAAATTTATATTACATATACACAGACTTTAAGATTTATCAATAATTACATAATATTTTTGTAAAGTAAGAATTATTGTTAAATCAATATTTAATATTTTTTAAGTAGTACATATTTCGTCAAAATACACTTTTTTTCATTAGTCGAAATAAACATCATCGTGAGATTAAAATTCTTGCGTAAAAAATTTACGACGAAAATTTAGGCCGTAAACTGAGTGAAAATCGATTAAGATGGAGACCGTGTGCCATCTTCCTTGGTTTCCACCCGCTATATCGGAGTGACGGCGCATACTTTCGGCGAGGCTTGTACCTTAGGTGCGAAACCGCCGTCGTTGTTTACGCATGTTTACGAATGCAAAGTGTTTGCGCGCATTGTGTGCGGATCCGCGTGTGCAGCGCGGCCGTGTTCAATGGAAGCTTGCGTGCGCGTCGCGAAAGGGTAGCGAGAGCAGGGCTGCTGCTGCACGAGAGGGTGTTAGCACACTTGGCGAACTGCCATTTAGAGCTGGGAACAACCGGAATGAGGGTCGCTGTTCTTCCCTCGCCGCGCAGCGCGTCGCCCCCACAAACGGATGTGGAAAAGACGGCGGCTTTCTTTCCCCTTCTCGTTTTCACTCGCCTTTTTTTTGTAAATATATTAAAAACGGAGCAGCGCGGAAGAAGAAGAGAGGGAGTTCGTCTCCGCGCGTTTAAGGTCCACTTTTCAAAAATATTGACATTCTTTTGTGCGATCCCTCTTTAGAGACGGAGCATCATCAATTTAACTGTTTCCCATTCGTTAAATATTACGAAGGATGGTGCATATTTGATTATTTGAGCACGGACTTGTATATATATATATACAAAGTTTCAATGTACGAACTGACGGTTGTTCGACTGATAAAAATATAAAAAAATAATGTTATATGACTAATTACTACTATTTTAATTCCGTAACGATAAAACGCTAGTAAAAAAATGTTAAAAAAAATTTAATACCAGATATCAATCTCTACTACGTATGCCGCATAAAATGTGTATATTTTAAAGAATTTAAAACACATTAATCCAATATTATCGGTCATGTAACGTATAGAAAAATTTCGAATGTATAACGAGACGCTGACGCGAACCGCGGGATTTTGTAATATCAACGTTTTTTCACTCGCTCTCTTGTATCTTTTTCCCTTAACGTGCGTATATCAGCGAAATCACGGTGGTGCGCTGGAACCGAGGAACGACACGGCCAAAATAGTTTTTCGTCGCGTATAATCCAGTGCGATTGTCATCGGCCGCGACACATAGCCGGACGTTGACACATTTCGCTCTTGCGGGACGTAACACGTGACGTTCCCACAGATGAACGCGTCGGTAACATGCGCGTCCCGGCGCGCTTTATTCCGCCCGACAATGAGGTCCGGTCTTATCGATTCGTTAACGATGTAGCTGACGTTGTCGACAAAGGAACAATACCTGTAGCAGTACCGCAGTATTGCTAAAGTAAGGTTGACATACATTACAGCAAGCTTTCAGTGTCGGTGCATATCTCATTTCGAAAATTTTATGAAAATCTTTACGTGGCATATAAGAATTTTGCCTTTGATGATTATATTTAATTATAATCTTGACGATCTATATATGCGCGTTTATCATTAAGTGTATAATGGAATTAATGAAGTCTAGAACATCAGTTTTATCCTCAGTTTTCTCATTAATTTTTGCTATTCAAGATAGTGATATGAAAAAATTCTTATTGTTAGTCTGCAAAGAATAAAATTTTAATTTAAACTTCAAAGGTTAAAAGTTATATGTCTTCATTTTTCTCAGTTTATGAATACAAATAAAGACCTGTATATAAATTATAGATTGACATCTTGCTTGATATCTTAATAAAAATTGAAATAATGCAAAAAATTAAAAATAAATTTATATTAGATGGGAAAGCGTCATAGTTGATATAGGAATACAAATAATACCGTTCATGATATTTATCTCATTGTGGCGGGGAAGCTGTAGGAAAAACATGTGAAAGTAAAAAGTTAGATGGTTTCACTAAAATCTCGCCGGGGCTAACCGCCGCAATCTTGCTACCTCGTTTCTTTCTCAGCTACTCATTTTCTTCACGTCGCCGACAACTGCTAATGCAATATGTTTGTGCTCGCGAAAACATATGCGTCCATGGTATACCGCGAAACAATTTCTGTGGCCACTGATGCAACGAATTCCGCTCGTACTTTCGCGCATCTGAAAGCGTTAGGTGCGACAACCTCTCTTTTCGCCGCGTTATTATTTACGCTCGAGAACATTGCTCGAGACAAGTTGAAGCACAAAAGGCTGTCTGGTTAATAGCGAGCATGGCCGTGGCAAATCGCTATATGCTGGTGTATTTTCAACGATCGATATAAATTACTTTGTAAACGTCTGTCACGTCGATTAATGTGCGGGTCAATGTGTTATCGAATTATTTTATTGTCTGTGAATTTGGTGAATATCTACAGCGTTAATAATCAACGAGATACTAACAAAAGATCGAGCATTTGGACATTTATAAAATCTTGATAGGAGTACAGCGAATACATACCAATCGATTCAAATTGGAAACTATATGCTATAGAAGATTTTTATAGGACTCCTTTTACGTTATTATTTTGAAATTATTAGCTAATTAAAAATATTGCAAAAGATATTTTAATGAGTAAGATATAAAGGGACCATCGTTTTCGTTATAATTCGCATTTTCGAGCCACCCGGTATACGCTTACGTGGCATGGAATTCACCCTAACTCTAGTCACCCTAACGCGAATAGTGCGTCAGGCAGCTATGTTTGAAGCTCATTCACTACATTGATTTTTCTTTTGGCGGCCCTTCGTCCTTGTGCCCAAAGTCCCATCGATGGGAAACGTGTCATTGACCCCGAAAAATTGCGATCCTCTATTCTCGACTTAATGAGCAGATTAGACACGCTTTTTTTACAAGTCTTGCTGATCCATGCATTCGCGATATAAATTTCATATATTGATGTAACAGTTGAGTTTTACATATTTTTCCGAATTCCCAAATAAGGTTTAATTATAACAATTGTCTAAATTTATTAGAAAGATTTTGTCTTAAAAATATATAAAATGTAAAAAATACTTAGAAAATGTCTATTATTAAAAATGTCAAAAATATGATAGCATTAAAGAAATAATATTAATAATGTCAATGTTAAATATTATGAACAGATAATATTGCAATATATATTGTAATATCATTTTTTGTAGAAGTTTGATTAGATGAATCTTGATTCTCTGCAGCACAAAATATCGTTATCTAATTGAATAGGAACTCTATTATCAGTCGGAATTTTAACTTTTCATTTTCGATATCGATATTGCCGAAAAAAATTTTGACGATGAAAGGATTTTCCGCCAGAAACGAACGAACGAACGAACGAGATCTCGCGTTCTCATCGCACGGCGAGATGCGTTCCATGTCGCGCGCCTTGAAATCACTGACCCGGCATCGGGCTTTAACGGGCAGTCGCCCGAAGGCCGGATTGTCCGCCCCTCTCAATATTCTCCGGCGACGGCGGTGTATATGTAGCCGTTCCCGCGCGTATATATACCATCCAAAAACGTGATCAATTCGAGGGTGGCGCGTATTGGAGGGACCTCGAATATAGAGACTGCACGAAGTCGTCATAAAATTCTCCGCCGCGCTGCAAGCGGCGGCTCCACGGCGTAAATCGTGCGCGGAAACCCGAGCGTGAACTCGTAAGAGCGTATAGGATCGGGGATTGGGGACGAGGGGGTAAGGGAAGGGGGGGGGGAAGGGAAAGGGGCTGTAGGAGGGCGACGAGAATTTTCACGCGAGGAGGGGAGTCGCCGGGAGGGTCTCGTTAAAATTCGCGGGCGACGTCGCGGTCGGGGTCGAGAGAGAAGAGGCGTAAAAGAAAATAAAGGAGCGTTTAGTATTAATGTCGCGATTCGTGAACGCGTCACGTAGTGGACCGTCTCCGTCGTCGATGCCACCTATTCCTCCTCGCGGCGATGCCGCGGGATCCTGTCGTTCCATAATGCGAAATAACTGTGATAGCGCGCCACACTCTATCCCCGGGACAATTTCAATAAACGATAAATCTCTCGGCGGCATACACACCGTCACCCGACACCGCTAGAAATGTCCTATCTTGTTGTGTGACACCGCTCGACATACATTTCTCTCCCTCTCTCTCTCTCTCTCTTGGATATGCGAATCATACAGGATCGTTTGTACTTGACGTAAAGATGAAAATTAAATTTGTCACTTTTCGATAGATTAATAATCTATAAAAAAGTGTAATTTTCTTTCTATTATTATAATTAGAATGATCCTATAAAATAATTATTAAAAATTTTCATATTCAAAATGAATGTAGCATTATACTAATAGCGTAAAAAATTAAAATATATTATCGATTATAATGGAGAAATTATAACTTTGTAAATTTTTCCATACGACTTCATCTTAAATAATTTATTCATCGATTTTCATTTATTTTCCTTCCTCGTTCCCAATTTTATTGCATCGATTAATGTGCGAGGCGTAAAATTGGAAAATTATTATGCCAATATAATTATCTCTACATTCATCTGAATTTTTAAATCAAGATCTTCTAGTACACTTTTTTATAAAATATATCGAAAGTCTTAATTTTGCATAAAAAACGTGATTAATGACGAATTATATCTTCGTTGATTTGATACATGAAACGAGACTATCTCAAATCTCGATCTCAAACACAATAATGATAGTTCATGAAATAGATGTTTACTAGGGTACGACTTACAGAATTGTGCAAATCACTCGCGTTTTGTACAAACTATTTTAATGCATCTGTTAAATATATCTATTGAATGTACACTGTATTCAATATTTGAACTTGGCCACGCGAGAGAAACTTGAAGACAAAATAGAATTTGCTGATACAAAATGTAATCACAGTCGGTAAATATTAAAGTTTCATCAAAAGTCACGAAGCGTATCGCATTGTACTCAATGCACATTCCTTGCATCATAATGGTCGTTACAAAGGATATTCTGCCTTTGTGCGCACTTAAACTGCGATTTCGATCTGTGATTACTATGATAGTATGATTACCCAGATTTTCGAATATTGATCTTTCATCGCAACCCCCGAGGCACTTCGCTCACGCTTTAGCCCGAAATAATATCGTCCCACTCTCCAACAGACAAATCAAATTTGTCGACGCGCAACGTTTCGACTTGCCCCTCTCGCAGAATAGGCGGTGAATACGATTTCTCCCTCTGGCGTGCCTTTGTTACATTGTTCAGGTATGTAGTGACAAGAGGGTGACAGGAGATGGAATGGCAGGAAAGGCGGAGAGACCGGAAAAAACGTTTTTTTTTTTGCGAGCAGACGACACGAATATCTCGAAAGGAACGTTTCGATTTAATGTCCATTAATCGCACTGGAGGTTTTGACTTTGGCCCGTTCTTTCTCCATCCGCCAATCGTTTCTCCATTTTCGTATTTTCGCGGTCTCTCTCTTTTTCTCTCCTTTTTTTTTTTACGCTGCGCTGCTAACCGCATCCACCACAAACCGCGGCAGGTCGTCGCGGTCTCACTAGCGGCCGCGCGGGAATGTTAATACTTGTTTAGCCACGGCTGATTTATCGAAGAGAATTAAAAACACAATTTCCGGACGCGCGAGCTGGGAAGCGCGAAAAGCGCGCCGGCGGCCTAATAGAATCACAGCGCAATCACGGACCACGATTTTCACGGCGCGCCGCGTTCCGTTCCGATGGTTGCTCGACGCTAAAAGCGAAAAAAGAACACCGTTCACCACGCCTATCCCGAGCTTTAATATTCCCTCCGATTGAAAGATAAGGTTACGAGCAAAATGCCCGGGTATCAATTTCTCTAGCGAGTCGCGCCGCGTATCAATTTCATTTACGGATCGGCGACATCGACGTGCGTATATATACGCATGTACACGCGTCCATGATATTTGCGTAAGCGGTACATTTTATCGGAGCCCGCGCGCGGTCTCTATTTTCGAAGCACACTGATAAATTCGCCCTTCGATTTATTCTTTGCTTTTTCGAGCAAACATTGGTACCCACCCACCGACGTTGGCCCGCACCGCCGTGCGTATTCGCGATGCGCGATTAAAGATCACTGTTGACTCGAATCGAAGAACGCAAATCGTGTAATCGCAAGCACGCGGAATGTACGTTTGCGTGTAAATAGAGAGGAAATATCAAATACTGCAAAACGGAAAATTAATCGCTCCATTCGGTCTGTGAAGTTGGCTGTGAAGTCTTTCTAATTACGAAAATAATTTCGTTTTTATCAGATAGAATCGAAAAAAAAATTTTGTTCGATGAAATTATGAATCTTTAAAGCTACACGTACATCATATATGAAGTATGAGTATCGATGCTACTAAAAATTAATATCGAGATTTTAAATTGCTCCAAACAGAATACGCATTAGAAAGTAATTGGCAATGTAAAGAGACAAAGATCTGAAAGAAGCATAGAGAGAGAGAGAGAGAGAGAGAGAGAGAGAGAGAGAGAGAGGAGAGCGCGAGAAAATGGCATTAAAAGCGTGGGGGATGAATCGCGAGAGCCTCTGGGGCAGCTCGTTTCGGGGGTCGTTCGACCGACTGTCGCCTGTAGTTTTATAATTATTGCGAGCCTCGGGGGATTATATACACGGGATCGGGCTTTATCGTATACGAAATTGCATGTGCACGCGGTCACGCGTCACACGTGCGATCGCACACGCAGCAACGAGATACGTATCTCTTTGGAACCCCTCCCCTCGTGACACGAGGAGCGAATGCACGCGAATGCTAATTCGACCGATTTCGGAGGCGCGGAGAACAAGACAGGACGCTTGATTATTTTCAGGACACGCCGTTCATCGTACGGTGTGCGTATTTTCTTGATGTAGAACGTATCTCGCACACGTCCGCGATAATAAATTTACTTTACGCGCGTCCCGTCCTTCGGTTCGTCGAGGTCTCGTCGACGACCACCGTAAACACAACGTAAAGTTCAACGTAAAAGTTAAAATCGCTCCAAGGCTCCGCCGTCGCGTCGCGTTGGTCGATACGTGCGCGGTCTCTCTCGACATACAAGCGGCGCGCACGTGCGCGCCTATATGTACATCAGAGAGGCAAATATACAATACAATGTACGCGCGCTTTCTCGTTGGAATGGCAAACATATATACACGTATACATAGTGGATCGTAGCGGAGGAAACGAAAATTCGATGGTGCGATGGGGAAGGGAGAAGGTGGTACCGCAAATGTACTCGGTAGACGGATTAACGTGCATTTACGAAACGCATCACGCGACGTAGCGTAACGTGGTGCGCGCACGCGCATATGTCATACGCACACGCGTGCACGATTTCAGCTACCACCGGCAATCGGCGTTACCTGTATGTTACGGTTTCAACCCCTTACCCTCGTTCGATCGTGCTTTTCGTCTCTTTCTCTCTCTCTCTCTCTCTCTCTCTCTCTCTCTCTCTCGCCGCCGCTGCCACCCTCTTCCGAGCGCGCAGTAATCCAATCATCTGCGTCCTACGATTTGTACGTAGTAATTCCGTCTGTTTGATCATCCGGACGGCTCGGCTTTTCCCTACGCGCGATGGCGTTTGTTTCAATACGCCTGCTTATACGCGTGTGCGTGCGCGAAGCGGGTAACTGCGAGCAATACGCGAGATTTGTGCCGGTAATAGCTGATTGGTGATCGACGAAACCGCCAACAGTTGCGATCCGACTATACGCGCAGGAACAGTGTGATTCGATAAAAAATTGTAACGTTGAAACGATTGTAATATCCTATTTTTTTTTTCATGCGAGACGATAAAACTGTTGGTGTCGTCGAGTCGTAATGGCTTTTGCGCGAAAGACTTTCTTTTTTTTTTGCGATATAACATGGATTTCATGCGCTAACAGTATACTATACTGTGCGATAAAAAGATTTTAAATAATTCTATTTTTTTTAATTATTAATTAATTATATAACATGATATAATTGCAAACACACATAGCTATTTTTATTTCTATCATTTATTTTTCTATCATTAATTTATTTAATCTTTTTATTATATGCATTTATACATAAATGTACTTCCCATGAAACTTTATTTATTACGAAGAATAGAGGTTACAAAATAAACAAATATATGAGCTTTTTATTAGAATTTTTTTTAAACTACTACCAACTTATTTCCTGATAAAAAATCAATACTAGTGCGTGCAAAACGTACGAGTTCCGTTCGATTATCTGCTGTATCGAATCACACCACCATCGGCAACGTGCCACTTCACGCGTCATCTGGTATGATCGTTAATCCTAGATATCGAGCAAGACGATAATCCCACGATAACGGCGGTTATAAGCCATTACAAAGATCGTTTCCGTCGAACCTTTCCGAGAGGTCCTTCATCCATCGCCTCTTCATCTGTCGATAATAACGCATCGGTGCCGACAAACGAAAAAAGAAAAGTAAAAAAGAAGAGCTTTCTCTCTCTCTCTCTCTCTCTCTCCCCCCTCCCCCACCCCTTTGCCGTATATCCCCGCCGCCATGAGCGTAATGATGCACGTAATGTACCCAGCCGTAGTTGAATCGTTTAACGCGCGGATAAGCAGCGGTATTTCCATTACGTGAGAAACATAGGCTGACTCGTCGTTACGAGTTTCATACTGCATTACAGCGAGGGTTGGTAGATCGGGCGCGCATCGGCCGCAATAGGGGGTACTCAAGGGTGCTTTGGCGCGCGCGGAAAGTGAGCGGGAGAGAGATAGGAACGAGGAAGACGACGGTGTAAACGTGACGGTCGACAGAGGCTGCGAGAGAGAGAAAGAGAGAGAGAGAGCGAGGCGTTCTGTAAAATTCCTCGTTACGATTACGATGTGATCGTTATATATATATATGCCATCCGCTGACGGTCACGTTTCCGCGATACGCTAAGGATACGAGATTATTAAATTTCTAGTGCCACGTGTGTCGCTTTATGAATCTCCATCCTTCTTCCTTCCTTTCCTCTCCCTTTTGCGCATAAAAGAGCCTCTTGTAAAAATCTTGAAAAAGGATTCCTGCAACAACCGCGATTACGATTGCTTAACAATATCGCGTAAAAGTGCGAGATGCGTGTGGGATCGTTAAGAAAGAAACTTTTCTATAATCATATATTGTATGATATCAGCAAAATAGAAAATTGTTAGGAATGTTTTTAATAAATCGCTCTGACAAGCAAATACATGAATTAAATGGTTGATATTTAAGTAAATTGTTAAATAAATCTTTGAATTTATTGATATATAACATTTCTGAGTATTAATCAATCACAATTGATCTTCATTAAAAAATAATTAAAATGTTTTGTATATATATAGATGTTTCAAAATTACCGCAGTGCCTGCTAATGGCAGATCATTTTTGATGATTTTTTCTCATTGAAAATGTCGAGGCAGATCATAATTTTTTTCCAATTTTTATCATCATATATCTTTATAATTAAGCCTTAAATTAAAATTCTCTTTCTGTATTAAAGAGTAAACTCTATCTGAAATTAATTAAAGAATATAGTTTTAACTCTCTACAAAATTTAATTTGCAAAAACCTCGTCTTTTTAAATCGCTTATAAGTAATTATTGATACCTCGGCATTTTCATTGAGAAAAAATCATCTTCAAATGATCTCAAGAATCTGCCATTAGCAGGTAGTGCGGTAATTCTGGGATATCCTGAATCCTCGTACATATCGTCAGTGAGAAAACTTATTTTATTTTTTATTTACCCGGCAAAAGGTGTTAAAGTAAGAATGATTGTAAATCGAAAGAATCGTACAATACATAAAATGTTCGGGTGATAGAGTATAAGCTACGATATTGCTGTGTCGCTGCATCGTCGAAAAGACTGCGACGCAGTTATGTACAAACGAGAAGTTGTCACAAATCGCGCGGTGGGTAAGATCGGATAAAAGAAGCGAAAAATATAAAATGGTAGAATCGCGTGCGACTATTGTTTCCTTCTAAAATTTTTGCTTCGTACAACAAACTATTGCGTTTGCTGTGACAGCGCATGACAATAACTATAATAGCAGCAGCAGCAGCAGCAGCATTACGGCAACGCCGATTGTAATTACATGTCGTACAAGAGGCGCGTTATCGATATTGTGATAAATGCAAACAGCATCGATAAACGTCATTCGTGCAGAGATTCGTTTTACAAAACTCGCGATCACGATATACAAGCACGGCCATGTTTGACGCTACGTCGATGATTACGATGCAGCACGAGGGCGATGAGGTCAGTAATGGATTATTAAATTCCCAATGTTGTTTTATGACATGTGGTCTTGTAATATACTACGGTCTGTAAAGCCGCGAAAATGTCCTTTTCTCCTTAATGGCTTCCCAGACTCTCGTCCAGTACGGCAGTTATTATTATTGATAATATTATTATACCGATTTTGAGAGAGATTTAACGTTAAGACCGTCTTTATCTCTCTGTCATTACAATTATGTCACAATATGTTTTCACTATATCGTATTTGATTTACGATGCGCAAATATAATTGTTATGGATCGAGTATGTAATTGTCGATTAAATTTCTATATGTTAATATTATTATCTTATGAATTTACAACGCAACGAATTATTATATTTTATTCGTTCATTTGCACATTTTACGCAAATCAATAATGAAGAATCATCGTTATCGAGCAGATTTGTAGAAATCTTAGAAATATTCGACTCAAATTCAGTTTCGTTGGATAACTTCTACGATTGAGATACAACAACCTAAATTTGATAAAAATCCCATAAACATGCAGCTATAACTTGTGCAAAGATTATTTCGCAAAATTTCTGCTCAATATATTATAATCGCGAATCTATATTATAAGCGCATGACGTTTTGTAATCATCGGATGAGCATCGATGTGGGCCATTATAAATCGAAAGATTCGTGATAAATAATCGATTGCGATCGGTTTTTGGAAAGTGATTTCGAAACGTGAAATCGCGCACGAGGGGATCAGACACTGGGAATGAGAGGGAAGGAGGATATGCTGCTTTAGAGCGGCCTGTTAAGCCGCTCACTACCGGTTATTCGATAACACAACGACGAGTTGCTGTTGCTGCTGGAGGGACGAAGCGTCGAATCGGGATGGGTAATGCACGAATGCGAAGGTTTATGGGCAATATGGTGTATTTACGGTTGACGGGCAAAAGCCGTCGTATGGAGGCTAACAGAAGGGGACCAAGGTATCCTCTCTCGCGCCTTTCCTCCCCCTGTCATTTCTACGAGCCACGTCGAGTGAAAAGCTCGCGGATATTGACGAAGAAGGCTCCCACTATCGTGTAATACCGCTGGATATTGACGCGATGTCGGAGCGAGGAAGGAGCTGTGCGAGGCGACCGCGAGGATGTTACGATGTCCAGCGTAAGCTTCCTGTGGCTTTCCGTGGGAAGCAGTAATCGCATTAATATAAAGACGATAAATCTCGATGAGCACAATGGCGCCTGATGCTATTTCAAGCGACATCAACAAAGACACGTTGCTTCCTCTGCCATTGTTTACAATCTCCCGATAGAATGTGTCATATCAGAGCGATCGCGCGACAAGAAAACAAACGAGATTAGCTCGAAAATCATATAATTCGTGTAACCAGGCCTTGGATACCTCTTTAATTATTATGTAAATATAATTTTATCTTGAATAATATATTTCTATTCATATCGAAGAAAAATCGTTCACTGCTTGAATTTTTAATAATATGCAAGACATATTTAGAGTTAAATAAATATCGCAACATTTATTCACTACTTCTAAGTATATTTAATTTATTAGATTTATAAAAAAAATTTAAATTTTTTCATTTGTTTAAAATTTATTCAATTAATAATTAAATTTTATATCATTCTAAAAACTTTGTCCATATTAATGATATAAAATTAATTCTAATTCCGGATAAAATTAATTCTATTGATGTAATAGCGGAGAGAATCCTACAAGAAGATATCCTACAGTGTTGCGCATATATTTTTCGAAGAATCCGTTTAATCTTGCTCTTGTTGGATTTGACAAAGCGGAGTTGCAACCGAAGGGAGCGGTTCGGCTGACGTGGCTCGGATCTTTATCGCGCTGCGCACGCCTCGCGTGACCAGGGGGTGCGAGATCTAGTTTGACGATCCCTCAATGAAAAGTCCGTGATATAACGCGCGACTTAAATAAATCTATCAGTCACGCGAGTCGTTATTTATATCATCGCTCCCGCCATTCCCGATTCACTCCCGGCAATGTTCGTGCGCGAGGTTTTGGCGCACTGCCGAGGTCAGAGTCAAATGTCGAAACTCCCAATGTATTAAATATATCATACAGTCGGCGTGCGGATTTACTTCTTCTCAGACGGTGATGATTGATGGTGACGCTGTTTATCGAACATGCACATTCAGTAAATCAAAATAATTCTCCAAAAATGCTATCTATAATGTCGATATTGCGGTTGTAAATGTCCTCTTTTCACGTTTTATTTCTAAAATGAGATGTTGAAAAATTGAGCGAAAACAATTGCTTCCTGGTTGTATACATATATATATATATATATAATGATAAAAAGATATTTTGAAAGCCAAATGTATTAAAAAAATGCAAAAATACATGTTTTGATGATCGATAAAATAATAAATAAGTTTTAAAACTCTATGCTATTTTTGCATTTGAAATATGATATCAATATTTAATATAAAAATGACAAAGGTAAAATAATGTATAAGATGGATGTATTTATCAAAGTAATGAACAGTGATATATCTTTTTAAAGAACCGCAAGTTATAACTTTCATAACATGACTTATTTGTCCGTCAATCGCTTCGACATCTTACGTTGGCCCAAGTTTTCGAACGTTGAAAGAGGAAGACTGATCGTGGCCGATGTTTCAAGCGGGACGCGGCACTAAATCATAACGATGCCGCGAAATCACCGAAAATCCAGACGAAGCGGTAGGGGCTTGGATGCAGACACGCGAGTCCGGACGGTAAATCACGGGCAGCCTCCTCGTCGAGTGGCTGTCGGAGAGTCCTGGTGCCAGCTCGTCGTACGGAGCATTTATTAATCGCTCAGCTCCTAAATCCCGTGGCGCAGCTGGGCTCGAAATGTTTGTACGTATTGCAAAGTAAAGCGCGAGAGGGGATGCCGGGTCCTCCGGGAGAGGATTAGGTCGGACATATTGAGAGCTTCCACCCGAGAGCACTCTCCTTCACACAGGGTATAGCGGTGGTGGTGATGGTGTGGCGCTAGGAAGTGGCGGCGATGCTTACACAAAGAAGCAGGTGGTTCTATCGTTATAAATATCGGTCATCTCGATATCGAGCCTCAAATAGGCAGCGTGTATAATTTGCCATTTTACCATTTTGATTCTTCTTTTACGCGCGAAATTTAATATTCGCCCTCTGTTGACAGCTCGTCTCATTGAAAATACGATAAATGCACCACGTTTGTATTTTACAATTTGCCTCACGATAAGTGGAATCATTAATGGATTTACCCCGCTTGATAACTCCACAGTAGTAGAGGATAATGAGAACGGACAAGTTTACAGCTTCGCGATAATGAGAGCGTATTCCAGTAATAATAGTATTTTTCCCGACATAATCCGCGACAATGTATAATATGCCGTGGCTGTAATAATGGAGATGCGCGCTTTCCGCGTGTGCGTGTCGAAGATAAAGGACGCAAATTGTCGGCGCGCGTATTAAGGTACGATACATACCGAGCGCGGACGCGCCGCCGGTGCAAGTGACAGCCGAACGATTAATCGTCGATAACCATCGCTCGTTTAATGCCCCATCATAAAATGCTAGGCTGAGGAAATTATTGATTCGTCATATTTCCCGTCAGCAATATTGTTAACGCGGCCATTGCAATCTCTTTACGTCGCGCAGTCAAAAACGAAGCTCCATCGAAAATGATCGGAAATGATTTCGCGCGAGTACGCGAGTCGGTGCCGCGTGTTGCACATAACCGGCGAATTGAAATGACAATTTAAAGGGTGCTGACTATGACGATTAAACGCACTGACGCAACGTGCCGAGAAAACAATCAAAGCAACTTGTGTTGCTTGTAAATTCGTCTATATTAAATGAAGTATACTTTCCTAGTTATTTATGTTTAATGTAACGCAAGCATTAACGTATGCTTTATTGCAAGAACAAGAATATTGACATCAAAATTTTGACAATCTATTGATTTTAGAACTTTTATCTGTCTTTGCACGTTTTCTCGAAACTCATTTATTCGTTTGCAGAACTTGTAATCGAATATGCTTGTTGTGGCCGCATCAAAAGCTTCAAGTTTGCAATAATGTGACAGATGTTATATTAATATGCACTTTGGTGTTAAAACCAAGTAAATTAGCATCCGTCGCGCGCATCCCTTAAGGTAAGATCTTGAAGCGCACGATATAATGTTTCTGGTAATTGCATTGTTCGCGCAGTAACTCGCAAACTCATGATCTATTGTACTTCTCTTCTCTTTCTCTCTCTCTCTCTCTCTCACTCTCTTTGCCTGAGGGGGTTAAATGTTACATAATGCTATCCGATAGTTAGCGCGGCCGGGGCTGTTAGTAGTACCAAATGCCGCGTTTCGCGAGTGCCAGCGACAAAAGAGGATCGGGAATACCGGAGCGCAATGTTATATTACGACTTAATGCACGGAATTGTTTCTCCGGCTTGAATAATCGTACCGCGCTCACGGCACCCGGTTGCGCAATCGTGGCGCATACAGACAAGATACATCGTGGCTCGGTCGCTACTTC
The DNA here is from genome assembly GCF_021464435.1 of Cataglyphis hispanica. Lineage (NCBI taxonomy): Eukaryota > Metazoa > Arthropoda > Insecta > Hymenoptera > Formicidae > Cataglyphis > Cataglyphis hispanica. The sequence continues at coordinate 5,946,932 of NC_065965.1, read as the reverse complement.
GTAAAAGAGGGTTGCCTCCGCGTTAACTCTCGTCGGAGCGTACCACTCCCACGCCTATGCGATACATAAAAGAGCCCCGAATAATACTTCGTTCCATTATTCATAAACATTTTATAATCTTCTTAGCGCGCGCGGGCGCGGTGAATTATTGCCGTATTCGCGCAATTGAAATAATGCGCGGACTCGTGGTCCGCGTTGAGGGGTTGCCCCAACTTGGGATCGCGCACCCAGCGAACAAGGAGGGGGAGGGGGGAGGTTGGCGGGGGCGGGCGCAACACTGACAAGGGACGGGAGAGAACCCAGGGAAGAAGTGACGCGGTTCGGAACGGAGGGTTGCGCGGCAACGAGAATAGAACGAGTTCGTTCGTTGAAGTGGCGTTGAAATGTTTCGAAGCGAGGGAAAAATAATTGGACGAAGAGCTCCGTCGTCGTTCTCCTCTCTCCCCTGGGAGACGGCGCGGAGGCAGGATGGAAGGTTTAAGAGAAGACTGCGGATGAAAGAAAGAGAGAGAGAGAGAGAGAGACAACGCCGGTACGTCGTTTCGACAATGATGACGACGACCGACATTGCGTCTCTTTGAGAACGATCCGTTTCTTTCTTAAGCTTGTCATTACCGAAAAAATCGTCCGCCACGTTCCGAGATAGGTGGCACCATACGATAAGGGAAGTTAAGTCGTGGGAGTAGCAAGGAGGGAGGGGGAGGATGGCCGAGGGATCGTCGTTGATAACTTTTAGGCGTCGCAACTTATCGGGGGTCGCATTGGACGACAAAACTGACGCATGTTGCGTGCGTCGACAGGATATTCCTGCCGCGTACGCTTACACTCCCGACACATAACTGATCGATCCCTGTGCTTTACTGACGGATGATGCTAGAATAAGAGTTACCGAAACGATATCCTCCCCGCTGTAATTTCGCCGCAGCGGTAGACTCGCAACAGCATGGCGATATTGTATATATATACATATATATATATATATATATATATATATATATATATATATACGGCCGCGCTCTGCGAAGCTCTCCCTGATCTCTCTATTACGGGTCGGATTAGCTAGTTATGAAACTCGACCGAGGCTCGGCGAGCGGTGATGAAGCGTGTTGGGAAAGTTTCTGCCGGGATGAGACCGGGGCCGTGGGATGTGCCGCGGCGGAATAAGCGATCAGGCTCTTCCTGCGGCAGGCACATCCATCCCCGTTGGATAACTTCGTTCTGATATCAACGTCCAAGGACGAATGTCGCGGTGGTCGGGGCTGCGGTGGGATTAGAAGATTCGCGCTCTAAGCGCCAGTGCGGGGATGGAATTGGAACGCTCTCTCGTTCGAAGAAGTGGAAACAACCGCATGTGCGAGTAATCTCGCGATGGTCGTCCTCGATCGACTGTGCTCAACGTCGAAAGGTCAACTTTGCTGAGGCGGAGATTAAGCTCGAGATTGCATTTCCAGACCTCGCGTGCTTCATTTCGTCAAAGATATTGTAATCGTCGGAGCGACATACCTGAGATTCTCGGCGAGTAATCGCGAATGCATTCCACGTGATAAACCGACTACTACTACTAGTTGGAAACTGTCGTGCTACGAGCGCTCGCGTAATTTTAATTAAAGAGCTCGGAAAGCTGGCGCAACATCGTCGTCCTGAGGCTTTCGACAAAGAATCTCGAGCTCTGACGCGACGGTAAAACGGGAAAGGCCGGGCGGGGAGGAGGGGAAGGCTTGGTCTTTGCTAGAAGCAAAGGAACACAGACTTCGCACATTGTAAAGCTCTTCTCTCGCGTACTACTTCCGTTCCTTCTCCCCGGCGTCTCCCTTCTGCCACCCTTGACGCCGTTCCTCCCCCCAGTGCTACCTTCGTCATCGCGAACGAGCAGCGCCTACCTGCCAAAGACGATGAGCGCGCTGCGTTACGTCACCGACTGCGAATCAAAATCTTATTAACTGCTGAAAGTGAGTTTCACTTCAAAGTGGAATTTAATTACATTCGCGCCTGCCTACCCGCGCCCTCCCGTTTCCTTATTTCTCCCTACGGTTCCTTCGGTTTGCCCTATCTTTTCTGCTCTCTCTCTCTCTCTCTCTCTCTCTCACTCTTTCCTCTGCTTTTTCCTTCCCCCTCTTTTCTTCCTTCTCGCTAGTACGTCTTGCTTTTCCATTTTCTCCGATCACTTCCTTCGTAGCTCATTGCTACGTTGCTCCTCATTGCTTGCCGACGCATCGCGGGGTCTTCGCTCTTGAATAAAAATATTTAAATTTCGCCGTCTCGTCCAACGGAAATTATTGCTCTCGCCGCTTCGTCCGACTACACCTCCGTAGCCACTTTTCGTCCGCCATTCTGCCAGTTATCCTCGCTCAAATTACACCCATCCCTTGCCATCCCTATCCACTTAACTTTCCGTGCTGTTTACAGCGCGAGCGGATATTCAAATGCCGTTGCGATTATATCCTTCCGCAGGAGCTTAATCGTGCATCATCGTCGAAGGTTGAGATGAGCGGCGAGCTTCTATTTCATTTTTCCTTCTCGTAATGCGTCAGGTCGGGGCAATTGCTTTATTTCCTTTGAGATGACTGTTCTCCCTCCCTTGTTGCTTCATCTCGTTAATTAATTTCGCAAAGTCCGTTTCGCCTCCACTTCTTTGGAAACGAAAGGTGCCCCGGCGAGTCCCTTTACGCGCTTCATCGTTCGATGAAAATGCTCAAAGATTATGCGAATTATGAGTATCGCGGCTCTCTCAGATACTGGTGTCTCTTTCTATCAGATAACTTTTTTTTTTATTTTCTTGGCCGTCTTAAAATTGACTTTTTTTTTACATTAAAATATTAAGGTACCAATGATTTTTTCGTGCGTGATAAAGATATAAAGGCTTTTAACACTAAAGCTCCTTATTTAATGCAAATTAACTTTAACAAATCAGTAATCTATGCTGTTACGCGATTTAAAGTTAAACATTAAAAAGTTATTCAAAGATACAATAAGAATTTTTCAAAATTCGCTTCTACTCGTTAACAAAAAGTTGAAATAATAGTAGCGTCGAAATTAAGATTTTGCGTTATATTCGCGGGTTGATTTTTCGTGGATTAAAGCTACACGAAAATCAAGTTGAAAATGTAATGCTCGGCGAAGACGTAAAACGATGCAATAAAAAGGGACGCGAATATCCCGCCCTGCGGCTAAAAATTGCACAGATGCCCGTATTTTTATGGACAATGCGCCTATGCTTTTATCCCACGACATAAAAATATACGTGCACCACGTTACGGTACACTTAGCTCTAGAGAGGAAATGGTTTTCGTTCTTAATCCCTTAGAGATTCCGAGGCATGTTATTTTTAAATTCTTTTATCGACGATCTTTTAACTTTTTATGATATAACGAATCGTCAGTCGCAATATTTATGTTCATCACACATTTTTACTAATTTTTTTGAAATATCGACGAATATGAGATTGAAACAAAAAAGATGACGTTTAAGAACAAATTATATATTTTGGTATTATTTATTTCAAAGAAGATTGATCAAAGATTATCTGTCATTATTTATTTGTTACGTCCATATATACATACATGATTATTATCATGCAATAGTAATTAAATGTATAAATGTAAAAAATTCGAAATTAATCACTCACCTCTGCTGCTTCCGTCGGGTCCACGAAGAATGGTACACTCCTCTATTGTGCCGAAGGCAGTGAATAACTGTCGGACATCGTCTTCAGTTTGTTGCTTGCTTAGCATACCAACGAACAGCTTTCTGTCTGCAGTTCGATGACGGCGCGTTGTGAAATAGAGGGAACAGAGAAAAAAAAAGAAAGAACAGTGTTAGTTAGTTCTGTGTGCAGGCTAAGCGTTTATAGGCGTTAAAGAGAAGATCTTGCGGCTAACACCGAGAACGACAAAATTACACGGTTACACCAGCATCCACCATCCTAAAGGGAAGGAGGTTGGGGTATATATGTATATGTATATATATATATATATATATATATATATATATCTTTATATGTACATATATATGTATATATGGACATATGTATGTGTATATAAAAACGTAACATATCTGTATGTGCACGCATATGATATTTTTGATGCGCACAGTTACACCCGTCATTACGTCAATGTATACATCTAAACAGCACGGGGAGCCGCGCATGTGTATATGCGTGTGGATGATGCATGTACGAGTTATAACTATGTTTTCTGTGCGACAAAAGTAACCGAGAACAACAACGGAAACAATTATCATAACCGATAACAATGTAACATACATATGTAACAGCGGAAACGATATTCCAAGGGGAACGGTGATGGAAAAAATCATAACATAACAAAGGGAAAATAATCTAACCAATGTTAATCTAACAATAAGACCTATACCAAAGCCGAAAAAACGAATGAGGATCGCGTGATAAAATCAGATGGGATATTAAGCGATCCAACTCTGGCTGATGTTCCCGACGGTGATCCGCGTCGAATTTAATGTTTTGATTTTCTTCGACAGACACAAATACAATTTTGTTAAATCTCTCTAACCGTTTAAGGGACAAATAATGTAACGTTTTTATTCTCGAAATGGATCACCGTCACACAAAGTTCAACAATAAATGCTTATACTATACTCTCTGCAGCTATTTCTAAGTTTTGTGCGAAAAGTTGAATGAGAAATAATGGGTAAAAAACACGCGAGATTTTTTTTTTTTCAGGTTGAAAATACGATTTAATCGCATAGCTTATGATATTTGGTTTCGACCGAGAATTTTTCGTGGTTGTAATCCCTCAATTTTTCCGTTTTGTTTGTTTTTAAGGTGGATGTAGCGTATTTGCAATTGTTTGATAAAAGATTTTTTCTTTTAAAAATTTTGCTTTTAAAAGCATTTTTAGTGTAGAAGTTATATTTATATTCCTAAAGTGATTACAGTATTCATGTTACAAATTAAATTTTGATAGATTTTTGTTAGCATAAGTTTATTTAGAAATATCTGCATTGGATATGTCTTAGCGTGTATATGTATGTGTATCCCCACGTAATATCGAAAACATGATTATGGCTGTGCGAGATTCACAATTAGTAGGATAATACGGAGAAATGGATCGAAATGAGCTAGGAACGGTTAAAGTATAGCAGAGATCAAAGGGTGATTTATTTGTGTGTAATTGTCAAGAAAAACAGGAATATATATCATAAATTGTCATATATATATATATAGAATCAAATCTAAGTAATACAATAAGATAAATGTAGCTCACATCATAATCAGAAAATATGTACAAAGATGATAAAAACACATCGATAACGAACGAGACAACACATCCAACGAACGAGCCACTATTGTATGATCATACAGCTGTAATATATATATTACATTAAATGTTAATATATATTACATTAAATGTATATATATATATATATATATATATATATATATATATATATGTAACATTTGTACGATCAAGATGGTCGTCGACACGAATATAAATATTAGGTCAGACGGGGGTTTCGGGAGATGTAAGACGATGGGACTTTGGATTTAGAAACGTACAATATTCGGCACTTTAGAGCAAAGGGGTCATTTGCTGATGTACGGTCGGTAGACGCTCTAAGATCGCGATTCTCTTATGTATTTTGCATCATTTGAGAGAGATGCGAATCTGTTAGAATTCCAAGAGCGTCCACCCCACGCACGCCTCGTCTTAACGAGGCTTCTATAGTGTGATGTAACGGCGGTGCGCAATAAACAGAGCAAAAAAACACGAACGACAGGTTTACGGCTACAGGTTTCAGTCACGCACGTGGGTACGCACAACACTGTCTATAATACCTTCTGTATGCGTAAAACGATGCGTATCGTGCCGGGTGAGAAACGGATGAGCAGGGGTAAGGCGAGACTGATATAGAGGAGCCCATTAACGATCATTCCCACGGCACGGATAAACAGTGCACGCGTTCGGAGGAGCGAATCATCACGATTGCACTTTTAACTCGGAGTATCTCGAGAATTTTGCCGGCGAAGAGATTTTTCTCACTTTCCAGATTGTACGAGCCAATCGTTCGAGCCAATTGTTCTAGCCAATTAAAAGATCCACGGATATCTTTCGAATCCTATATCGTGAGCGTATGATCAGTATACAGGAGTCCTAATGAATCGCGCGTATGTGCCGAAATCTTCGAGATAAGGCAACTCGAAATGTTTTGCGAGAGAATTTTGATAAGCACACACCGTGCACTTTGTGCGAATTTAGCCTCCTTCTAAAAAAATGGATATATATCGGTCGCACTAAGTCGGGCTAAGGGATAGTGGTTCTAAGGAAATGCGGGAATTTGGTGGTTCAAACACTAGCGAGCAGCAAAATGGACTTTGCGGCGAGCTGTGCTGGCTGAATCAGGCAGTGATCAGGCGGTGATCGGGAGGAGCGGGTTTTGGTATAATGGACCCGTTTCTTTTTCCTTTTTTATTTCTGTTTTCATCTCTCTTTTCATCGAAGGGGGGAAGTTCTCTTTCTGCCGATTTGCGGAGAAGAAGAATAGAGGTACTGGAAGGAAGCTAGCTATCTCCTGGAAGTCGAAGTTACCTTCAGCGGCCGCCACCGGTGCCTCCTACTTCCAGAAGATGGCACTGGCGCTCCCGTCGTCCATCATGCACTCTGGAATACAGAACAGAAACAAAGAAATGGCATTGGACTCAAAATACACCATTTGTCGTCTATATGAATCCTCGCAAGATTCAGTTCGATCTTAGACTCGCCCAGACTGGGAATCATACCGATGTATGTTTCTTTCGCGTACGTTCGAATGGATCTTCTGAGTGATGAATACGATACAACCTATCAGATTATAAAAAAAGATTTTATGATTACTAAAATAAGAATATTATTTGTAACAGAATCGGATGCTCTTAAATATTTTTCTTGCAAATTGCCAATTTAACTTTAGAATGGATTGTTATTATTTGTTGATATTTTACGTACTAATTTCTATGATTTGATTATACATATAAATCTCTATAGGATGGATATTCTATTTATTGTTAAATACCATGTATGAATATTTTTGAGTTTAATTGAGTTTAATATAATTAGGTATTATAATTATCTAATTTTCATATAATGCTAAATCATGATATAGTATACATAATGTAATACAATGTAATTAGTTTAATAATCGCAATAATACTCGCAGGAATTAAACTATTACGAAATATCAATAACATCAGTAACAAGATTTGAAACTTGAATTATGGCATTTCATATTATAAAATTCAGATTATTTCCATAAACAATTCAATACGTATTTTAACTAATTGAGAAATCTCGCAAATTCCGCAAAATCGATGAAGACGAATCTATTTCATATTTTTTTCGGGTGGTTTCATTCGATCGTCTTTATCGTCGACAAATTAAATAGAGACGACAGCTTTGTAGCGCGTCAGACAAATACGATATTCGAGCGAAAGATATTCAGATGAAATTAATTTTTTCTGCTTACAATTAGATCGCGACTACGTTCCAAGCGACACTCCATTTTCGATCCACCGCATTTCCCGCGTGAATGAGCTTAATGACGCGTTTTGCAAAGAGGGCGAGGAGGTTCTGGAGACGCAAAATTGGCGAGTCGAGTTAAAGGTCGTTGTCGCGGATGCTAGACGCGAGCTCATTCCGAGAGATGCCTCGGCTCGCGCCTTATAGTCGGGCTCCGAGGCACATTTAAGGATTTGTCTCGGGAAATTAGATTCTCGCCTGACTTGCAGCCTCGTTGCAGCCCCGCTTTCCGCAGACTCTTCCTCCCTCTCCCTCTCGCCTGGCAATTCTCGCACCCGCCTAACATTCGCCCTTGGTTCCCTTCGGCGTATCAGCGCCTTACCGCTCTCCTTGTCGGGGGAATATCTTGTCTGTCCTTAGCCCCGGGTACTTTTCGCTGGGAGTTCGCTCCTATTGTCGCGTCAGGATACCATGGGGACCAAGAATTGGACCTTTGTCGCCGGAGCTAAGTGTTAACGCGCCCTTCGTGTCCTCTTTCCTTCAACTTTCCGAGCGGAAGCGAAAGAGGAATTAACTCGGGAAATTATCTTCCCGCCGGATGATGAGAACAAAGCGAACGTTTTGTTGAACACGACGCGACAAAGATGACATTTAAACCGCATTCGCTTTATTTGTGATAACGAGTATATTTTTTTAGATAGCCTTGAATCTATCGAATGAAAATTTTATTGAATTATCGTTAATTCTTGTCGATACGTTGCCCAGTTTGTTTCAATAAACAATAAGTTGATATGTATTTAAAAGAATTTTTAAGATTTTAGAATTTAAAAGTTCTTTAGAAATATATCTGTTGCTACTTTTAGAATAATTTTTCACAATATTAAAATTTCGAGATTAAATTTGCAAAAGAAATAATAAAAAAAATAATTAAATTCTAACTAATCTCTAATATTCTATCTAATAAATTCATCTAATCAATTTTTAAAATTTTATTTTTTGTAAAAACAAAACTCGATATTTTTTTTTAAAGAAATTAAATAGTTTCAGTCTAAATTTATAAGATATCAAAAATAAAAAAAGAGAAAAATCTATAATATTAAAAATTGAAAAGAGAAATTTAGTCACATAATTAGATTTAATCATTGGAGTAACATGATAAACGCGATGATCGACATTAAAAAATAACTTCTCTTCTACGAAATTTCTTTCCAAATAAATATTGCATTAAACAAGATTATTTTACAAGGACGTTTGTAATTTTCACATTTCTCCGTCATATTCCTCCGCGTAATTAAAGTAACTTCGCGAATAATCCGGCACATCGTAAAATGAAACTGCAGTTATAGTACAAATCCAGCGAGCAACTTTGCGCTTGCATCTACGACGACGGCGGTACCGTCATCCATCGTTTCTACTCGGTAAGAAGAAATACAGAGACGGATTCTTATAATCCACGAGGATTTCTCCCGACTAGATTTAAGACGGGACCAATCCACGTCACGTTAACGGAGCCGTACTTGGCAGCAGCAACGCGAGAAGACGGCTCGTGGGCCCTTAAACCCGATATTCCGGGATACGTTTATCTACGACGAAGAAGAGGTAGGTAGAGCAGGGCGAGTGATGGCGGTGGGAGAAAGGTAGCTCGCCGAGGGATCGAAACTTATCTACTTGCTCAACTAGCTCCGGTACAGCGGCACCCATCCTTATCCAGTCGTAGAAACTTCGGTCGCCCCCGAGTCGGCGGGCCAACTTCCTCGCGAGATACGCATTTCTCAAATCTGTTCTCGTCGTTGTAAACTTAATTCCGGCTGCTTCGACACTACTATCGCGCGCCGCGAGGTCTTACCATCGACGTGCGTGAAAAATGTTTCGAGAAGGAGTTTCGGAATCTTCGTACGACTAGCTTCTAGTTGAGTTACTTCTGAGGCGAACGTATCTCCGATGATACACTACCGCGATAACATTCGGAAAGAATAAATAGCACAGCTCTTGTTACGATTGTAAATGTAAAATTGTAGGCCGATATCATAGGAAATGGCACATTTAATAAGCGACATTCGACGCATTAAATTTATAAACGTTAAGATTCAAGATGGAGAGAAATTCGGTATAAAGTATTCTTTGGATTGTTTTTAATGGTTGATCGGATGGATTTATTGCACAAATATCTTACGGTATCTCAAACATAAGTTCCGAGGTTCGCGATACGAGGAAGCGATAGTATGGAACAAGTTATGGACGGCAGCGCCATTTCTGTAGTTTCCGAACATTTTAGCGCGCCGCAAGGTCTCGCAATTAAAGCCTGATTTATCTTTTGTACCACTAATAGGATGTTACTTTGCCGAGCCATCGCCCGCCCGCTAGTAGAAGGAATCTATAAAATGATGTAATTAAACCGCACAAGGACTGCGAAATGCAAGCGTAAAGGCTAGTCATTAACGCAGAAAAAGGCAAACGAGTGCCTTGAAATGAAACAATGAAATCGTTCTTGATGGCTGGAAGTGAGGAGGGCATCGCTGTCTTAAATTGCTATTTTATGCATATTAAATGATGGAGCGCGTGACGCTTTCTTCGCTCCCTCCCTTTCAATAAGAACATATTTCAAGGAAGATAATCGATTTTGCCTGGCTAAGAACACGATAGTTTTCAAATGATAATTTTTTAAAATCGAGATAAAACAATTATTATATGTCCGATCTACTTGTAGCAACTTAATGTGAGCCAGTTGCATTTTTTAATTAAATTAAAATTCTTAGAATCTATTTACGCGAGAAAAAATTTATATACGGATTAAAATAAAACATATCATTCTCCAAGATATTCAATAGTGACATAGATGTAATGATTTCCTGTCTGTGAAATAATTTAATTCCGATAAAAATATTAACGTTGCCGGATAATGGGTGTCGGTCTTGACATTCTAAAGTAGATTACGCAATATCGGACTTGTAATTACGCGACTGAGCATTGGCCGTAATCCCAAGCGTTATCCCAACGAATTACATGATGCCATTAACATCTGTTTCACGCTGAGTAACTCGATGAGGGTCATGTCAACAGTTACGAAGGACCATAAAGATCGCGTCGGGATAGTTGTTAAGGTAGGCTAAAGGGAACAGAGAGAGAGAGAGAGAGAGATGCAAAGATAAAGTGACGGAAACTATCTTGTAGCGACCGTACGTGGCGGAGGATAGATACGACGATGTCGATGAGGATAGAGGCTCGACGATGGTGTTGCCGAAGTTCAGTAACCCCCTGATTGAACTCTGCGAGTACGTGGATACAGCGTCTACATATATATATATATATATATCGTGTGCCGCAGAAGCGGTAGCGGCAGCGCTCCGCTCAGGATCACTCCTGCATCCGCGTCAAGCCGAGGCTTTGTGGGGCCACACGGAGGCAGGAGACCGGAGATTACAATGGCATCTCCTCCAGATTAGCATATGAATTACGATCCCCCTCATCTGTTCCCCTCTGCCACCCCCGTATCTTCTTCCGTGCATCCCGCTCTTCGCATCTCTCTCGATCCCTTCCTTCCCGTTTCTATGTATGTCTCTCGTTCTATCTCCTTCTCTCTCTCTCTCTCTCTCTCTCTTTCTTTATCTCTCGTAGATGTGTGTACCCCATTCTCTCCCTTTATCTCAGAGCGCTCCTTACTACAGAGTCCTGGCCACCTTGGTCGGAACGAAGGACTATCCGAAGGACTTGGGAGTAGTTGCCGGTTCGCCGGGAACGCTGTCCCCGATGCGGCGAGGACTTTGCGAATGGTAACGAAGGGAGCCCCAACGGCTCTTAGCCTTCGGGAATTCCCGGACGAGCTCTACTGCTATTTACATGCATCGGAAGCGACGCCGGCAGCTTCGACGATGGCGGCTCGTAGAACGGATGGAACGATATCGATCGGTTACAACCCACCTCCAAAGATAAATACCATATTTTTAATTAAATCGCGGCACCGATGGTACAAGCTGATATTTGCCGAGGTGCTTTATAGAAATTAACGCATGGGTCGAAACGAGCGAATGAGCGAAGCAACGAGTACGAAATACGGAAAAAGCGTCAGATTTTTGCAAGAGATACAATTTTATAACGTTCGCGCCGCATCGTTTGGAGAGAGAGCGTGTTTTTTCAAATAATAATACCGACGAGAAATGGGATAGATCCGCGGGATTACGACGATACGCGCGCGGTCATACAAGCGAGAGGAAATACGAAGCTGGTGCGTAGGTCGCTCGCGTACGCACGATAACACGGGCGACGACTCATTAAAAACGATAGTCGATCGACAATTTGTCTCTCGATTATCTAAAGTCTCGTCATACATATATGCGGGTCCCGTTATTCTACCATGACGCGAAATTTATGACCCGCGGCTACCGTGGCGATAAGCGAATGTCAACATGACGACCGTGTACCATCATCAGCTATAAAATTTCACGTAATTAATAAAATTGGCTTCCAACAAAAGGGGGCCATAGTGTGTACAGGAAAGATACGATGTGAGCGCGAAGAGTCGTACGCGACAACTCTATAAAGAGAAAGATAAAGAGAGAGAGAGAGAGAGAGAAAAGAAAGAACGAGCCGATGAATATCAGCATGGCTCGATGGGTGGTACATTTTTTATTATCGAAGAGTCTATCGCGCCACCGGCATGAGTATGAATTTTATACGACAGATGTGTTATCGCGAGTCAGTATTACAGCGAATTATCTGTAGTTTATTACAGAGCATACGATTGTATGCGATTGATATTACAACATTGTTATAGACACCGAGTACATACTGCGCAGAATAAAATTATTTTCCTCATAGTTACTAGAAAAAAAGATGTGTTTACAGTATAGAATAAAATTAATTTTCAGTTGATTCATTTATAGATAGAATTTCTGTTTGTCTATACAATGTTTAATTTTTAGTTACTATTTATGAATTTTCAAAATGCTATGTGTAATTTCGATTTTTTAGTGTCGCGAATCTTTTGCTCGTATGACGTAAAAATGGAGATATTGTGGATAGTAAAAAATAGAAATATTATTTTGAAAGCGTTGCAATTGTTTTCATTAATTGCTTAGCTAAATTCAATAATATATAGAATTTTTTAATATTAATTTTCTTCCTTATAATATTAGCGATATAATTTTTTGATGTTGAAACATATATTGGATCGATTGCTTGTTCTCACCTCCGCGGTTTTCACTGTCCGCTGGCTTCACTTGAATAGGACGGTTCATCTGAAACAGAAATAAAGACACGACATATTAATCGGTGTCGTCATAGAATGGCACTGGTTTCTACAATATTTCTTATATTTACAGACAATCGTGGACTTTCTATCTTTCCCGCTTTTATTCTTTTTCGAAAATGGAGTATATGAGAAATGAAAGTGTGAGGACTAGCGCGGGGGACAAAAATATAGTTTGCCGAGAAAGCGGAAGTATCGTTATTTGTCCGACATGTATGCGCTTGTCCTTCGCGTCACTTCGGTCCCGTTCAAACACCATCAGTGGTTGCGAGAGCTTCCTCTGCCGTTGACAGTTCTGACTGTCAGAGTACGCGTGGACTCGAGAGTAGAACGCGCAGAGGAACGGAAACGAAGATGGAACGAATGACAGAAGCGCGCTCGAGGAGGCGAAGAGGAGAGAAGCTTGGACAACTCTCATCCTACAGTTGTGGGTTACGAAAGCACGAGATTCGCCACTCGTCCTTCCGCCACAGTCCTAGTAAAGGCCCTTTGGACCGCTGCGGATGGGTCGGGATCCCAACGAACAAATAACATTGTTTATTTCTCGGACGGGTCGCTCCGCCGCAGCGCGTTTCAGTTCGCTCCTAGGGGATGAGGATGCATGATTCATGACGCGGGGGACACAGGACCGTACTTCGATCCTAGTCTTTCATCCTCTTGCCTCTCATGCTCTCTCTTCTTCCATCGACCTCGCTCTCAGTCTTGAACTCTTCGCCACAACGCGCCCATCCTCTTTCCTTCACTTATGTTACCGTTGGCGCGAATGACGTTTCCAACAGTAGCATTATCCTACTGCTAGCCTTGCAAGTCCTTTCTCTGTGACCAATTTTCCTTCAAAGATCACTAGACAGCCGCAAGAAGGCTGCAAGATGATTTATCGGTGACACGATTTATTTTTAAATATTTGTTATACGTGGATATATTTACGGTATCGTGGTGATATTCAAAAGAATTCAAAACAACATATATTAGAATAATTATTATTAAAGCATGTTTAAGGACAAAAGAAATTTTAGTATATTGCGTTACTATCTGTATCAATATATTTTTTTCTAATTTATATGTATTTACATCATTATTATATTTTAGTAACGAGTCATATGGATATATAATTTTGTATATAAATGACCAGAATGCATAACGGAAAAGAAAAAAAAATATACAACAGGATATATAAGCTGGGAAATGTCATTTTTTTTAACATAGACAACTGTACATTATGATCATCCGTCTTCTGAATCACTTTTTCTTTTTTTTTGTTACGTATACTTTTAAGAATCACGAAGAAAAGATGCGTATGGAATCGACGCAACCTCGACAATTCCGAAACTTTTTTTACACGTATGCATACTGAGTATAAAGAAGAATTACGTTACGGTCGGGGTCAGTGCCACGATCACGCAGACATTACGCGAGGTGTATGTACGTCAAACGCAAGCATGGATGTTCCGGGTTCATGGAGTTCTCTTCTTCGAGATCGATATAGCACAATCGTATCATCGCGGTCTATACACATTGCGCTACCTTTTGTAGGAGCAAAAATTTTCAACGCGTCATCGCGTTCACGTCACGAACGGAACGGAAAAACGCGAGATTGCACGTTTCTCGAACATAGAAGCAATTAACAACGTCTCGGGGGATCAAACTCTACACTATCGATTAATCCGGCGATACGCGACTGTCAGGCGGTAATTACTCGCGATTCCGTGTGGAGGGTCGCCATTAACTCTTTAATATTTCATAGCGGCGGCTGTACGTCCGGTCGCGATTCCCGAGACCGGCATGCGCGATGCACGACAAAAGGAGAGAAAACGGTCGTGACGACAAACAAGACAGCGAGGGGGGAAGAGAGAAAGACGAAGATCGACCTAAAGAGAGAGAAAAAGAGAGAGGTAGAGAGAGAGAGAGAGAGGGAAGGTCACTTTAAGCACTGTCCGCTGGTCAGGAAATTAAACTTTGAGTCGAGAACTGGCCATTAGGCGTTTGTTGTTGCCCTGTTGTCAGGGGTACCCGACGTCCGTATAGATAGCGGAACTGAGATACGACGCTCCGTTTCTCCGCCTTGTCTCTCCGGATGAGTTTAACGCTGAATGCATCGTGTAAATGTCACTTACGACTCGAGGGACCTGTACCAGTCAATAATGATCAGGCGAGCGAGATTTCCGCTCAGATAGATCGTGCTTCGGCGGTCGGACACACCGATTAACATGGCTGACTATTAACTATCGCGCAACCAAGTTGTACGTTATGCTCGGTGGTCGTAGTTACTCAATTGGAGCGGTGAGATCGTGTCAATTAGCAGTGAGCACGGTATCGCAGGCCATTATATTTTCGATAGGTATGTGTATACGTTGATCTCGTCCTTTTGAAGCGCGTATATTACGTTATTAAAAAGTAAACTCTATATGTTTATTGAAATGTCAAATGCGAGAGGGCGTGATGGATGTTGCGGGAATTATTAAAATTGAAAGTTGATGCTTTTTGCGTACTAATTGGCAGCGACGCTTGTTGAATACGTTGACGCGCGTAAAAGAATTTTAGATTAAAGTTAACACGCGCAGAGAAGAAACATCGCACGTGCTGGCACGCATTATATGCAAAACGGACGGATAGTTCCAGAGCCAGCTCATGCATAAAAGTCGTTTTGGGTTCGCGATTAACTTTGATACTTTTTGGGACGCTGCTGTAGGAAGCCGGATAATTAAGGACGTTTTCAGCGGAACATCATTATGCTTTCGTAGAAGGAAGAAAGAAAAAGAGAAATAGAGAAAAAGAGAGAAAGACGGAGAAAAAGCCGCACCTCTATTTAACGATCGTGTTACGATCGAGCGTCGACCCTTTGGCAATTTGTGTCATCAGCCGCGTGCACTTGGAAAATCGATCCTCTTGAGAGGTAGCGCTCAAGATGGATGGTAATAAGTAAATGTGTTTGCTGAGCCCCGAGCGCGCATCACGAGCAATTAATTAAGCTCGATTATCTATGTACACTGCGAGAAAGTGCTCGTTAACGGTAGATGCTGAATGATAGCCACGCACGTGGCAAATGCGCCGAATGTTAATGCCGCATTGTGCTCGCGATAGAACTCTGTATCATTAAACCAGAGACACTTTTCTTTCAAGTTTGAAATATTTTCTATCGAACAATCTTTGCGTTACTTATAATACGACCGAATAACGTCGATCCGACTTGGCGTTCACGCATGACGTATTATCGATTGAGAATCGAAAGATTCGAGAATTCGCGATAAAAAGAGGGAGAGACTGAGAATCTTGATTTATATCTCAATTTATACTCGTTGATAAACCGAGCCTCTTCTTTCGAGATGACTACACGCGGCTTTCTAGAAAGCTAGGCAAAATCCAGATAGGGGATGGGCGCAGGCTGATAACCGCCGAATTGAATGGTGAATGCCGTTTCGGAAATTGAATAAGCTATCGTGCTAGGCTGCCGAGCTGCCGAGTGGCGCTGCCGGTATTTGACCTGCCTGCGTGCAATCAATGTACTGATTGGAGATAAGGGCTCGCCCTGTAGCCCCGGCATCCTCTCCGCCGTCATGATTTATATACGTATGGTCTTTGCCGGCGATGTATTCATTACTTGATTACCCCTGGGCAAGTTAATACCAATTGTGATCGTATAATGGGCCATAGATTTCTGCGAATCTCTCTCTCTCTCTTGAGTGAGTGAGAAATTTATCTATATTTATAATTTTTATGCTTTTTCTCGGGAAAAAGATGGTGCCACCATTAGTACCTTCAATTATCAAGCTTAATCTTAAGTTATTTTAATTTCTTGTGAAAAAAGTATCTTTCATTATGTAAATTTTGAAATTCGCAATTAGCCCTTCGCATATTATTGCGGATGATTGCATCAACGAGCGCGAAGATGTCAAAGCGTGCTGAAGATGTGGTTAGGCGACTACAAGTTCTCTCTCTCTCTCTCTCTCTCTCGACATTTTCGTTACATAATTCAGTTATTCTAATTGCTACGGGTGCGCTCGCGAGTGTCTGGCTCGAGTTAACTTGAATAATCCTTCGCGTGGGTATCAAGCGGAGAACTGCATGCTAAACTGTGCGAAATCTGCGTTCGCGGTCGTATCCGTTAATACGGCTAATTTGTCGACTGCTTCGGAGCGAATGCCAGCTCTCTGTGTGCTCGCATCGGATGTTGCGCGGGAGATACCAAAGTGAAGGGAACACGGAAAGAGGATGAGCTGCCAGCAAGCAGATTACATCTAAATGGATCCCAGTCGAGATGTAATTGGCAAATTAATTGCAACCCGTAATTAATTTCGTTGCTTCGACAATTGAATATTTTGACGTTTCGTTTGTGCGTTGCTGGCCCTTTGAAAGAGTCCCGTACATTTCTTTGAAATCGGCCCAGAATCGACCGATCGCGAGAGCCGTGCCATTGTTCCACTCGTACTGTGTTTCATCCAAATCCCAAGCGAATTTGTCGGCAGTATCGCGCGCGCTTAACGCGTTATCCGCGTCATTTTTTGACGCGGTTAAACAATGCGTCTCCGGCCGAGTGATAACTCGCAATTGAAGCCCACATTGCGATTCACTGCCAAACGGAATAAATGCGCACCTGCGTCCTCGGCACCTGCCGATTCGCCAGTTTCGTGATTATAAATAGAATCCGCGTTTTATTGTCAGGAGCAGAGTGCCGCGTGATTGAACGTCACGCCATATAAAAGCGATGAACGTACGCGGGCCATGTGTGTTCAAACTAACGCGGATACGATCATCTATCAGCAACGGAATTGAAATAGTTAATTGATAAGTTTATTGAAAATAACTCCCTAAAAAACATACGTGCTTACAGCTCTCGAGATTTAAATTCAAATGATTTAATATAAAGATAATATAAAGATCATATATTTAAAAATAATTAAACTTTAATAAAAAACTATTAGCAATAAAATATTTTCTGAACTCGAAATTTTTGACAGATTGTATGACAAAAAAAATTAAATTATAATAAATAATAAATTAATAATGATAAATTAAAGAATGTTTCTACTGCATATCTAAATTGCATTCGAATGATATTCTATTCGCTTAAATTTATATTCAATTTTTGAAAAAGAAAAAAAAAACACTGATCACAATTTTGCATATGCAATACTGCTACGTACCGATATCTTTATACACAAATTGTTTTGTTAAAGGAACACAAAATAATTTTTGACTCTAACAAGCATACGTGTAACATTTTCATTTTGGACTTTGAGCGCGGATGATCGCGTTTGCGCCGTGTTAGTTAAATAAAAATGCAAGTTTAGAAAACCAATTCCATCGGCAATCGGTGTCGGTGTGTGTTTTTTCCGGGACATCGCGCTAAAATTCAGATGCGCAAGTAGAAAAATCGAACTATTGCCGTATCGCTATCCTGTATCTGTTTACTGCTGGTGTTGCTGGGTTACGATACGATGCGGCAAAGCAACCTATTCTCTCGAAATGGGAATTTGCGCTTTTTGCCCGTAACCATACTCTGATGTAGAGGATTCGGTCGGCGCATTTTTGTACACGCTCCTACCTGTACGAGATATAAAGCATTCGCTTTCCCACCTATTCAATTTCTCTCTCTCTTTTTTTTTTTTTTTTATTCGGCTCCATCAGTTTTTTCTCCTAACGCTCAACAAATATTTGAGCGTCGACTACTATATCTCCCCTCAAACCCCCTCAATCGAAAGAGCATTCGAGTCGAGTGAGCTTTCGCGCCCCTCCTCTTCGGGGCCAATCGCTGTTCGTCGATTGTAATCTAAGCCAATGCTTCGGCGCGCATTAAATGTCAAACGTTATATGCCTCTCTATTTCACGGGTCTGCGGTAGCGAGCCGGGGCGTTGGATGTGGCAGTCGGTTCGACAAACGTTCGGAAAATCGCGAGGCGGGATGCGATTGCCTCGACAGTTTACAGCGCTCTTTGACGCGGTTCCGTTGTCACGTATCGCCATTTCGAGCTTCGATCGCCACCCATTTGGCGGGTTACAGTCGTAACAGCATCGAAAACTTCATTGCTTCTACATGCTGATCTGTTTCGGTAAATTCTCCCTTCGTGCATAAGAAACCGACCTATTACGTACGAATAGCGTGATTCGAAAAAAATGTCAAGATTTTGCACAAAAATTTTAGATCGAGAAAGAAAAGATGAAAACGAGTCACGAATTTTGCGCAGAAGCTGAACAATGAACATGACGAAATCTTTCAACGTCACCCTGCTTTAGTCGCTGCTTTAGATTACCTTCGATCGATGTCGAAATTCCAATTTTCTCGAGATGGATGAACACATTTGCCCGAATCAAATCCAAGCGGTATACCATTTACCGCAGATAGACACGAGTAACGGATCAAATCGGTAAATTCGATGAGAATTCTTTCGCTCACTGTCCAATTGTCTGATTCGCGCGCTCGCGTTATCAGGAATTTTAATCGCGCGTAAAACGTATCCAGACCCACTGGGTCGGGTGTCCGTATTCGTCGACTGGTACGAGACGGTTTATTATCGGAGATGGACCAGCATCCGGATTTAGGATCGATGTACCGTGCGGCCATGTGGCGGGCCGCATTATCAACGGTGTTATGCGTCGGCACATTCACGTGTGCTGTCGCATTAATTGATGCATGTCTCCGTGTAAACACCCAGTCCGAATGTCTCGTGAGAATTCGTCACGTGTCTCGGCGTACAACGGACTTTCCGATACAATTGCAATTGTAATGTTTTCGCTTTGCACGACATATATTTATGTACGCGATGTGCGCAAGAAGTGATGAAATATAATCGCGATGCTTCTTTTATAATGTACGAATTAATCTCATCTCATCGCGTTATGTCTGCACGCGAAATATATTTCATGTATCAGCAAATCACTTTATTTAATGAACACGGTCCATTAAATTCATGCCTCAGAAACGCAAGGAGGATCGTGCTGGATTCTTCGAAAGCGCGCTTGTCGTAATATTCAAAATGACTCACGTGTTGTAAAATAAAAAGTTCGCGCGATTAATTAGACTTAAACGCGTGGCGATTCCCCTTCTTAAACCGCTGAGTGACCGAACGCAGACACGCCCGCAGCAGCAAACAGCTGCTCTTGTATCTCGGTGTGCGTGCGCGCGATTCGCGCGTATGTCGTGCTCGCGTGTTACCGCTAGCGTATGCAAAGGGACGGCGAAGAGGAGAACCGCAGGGGGGGAAACTGGCCCCGACGAGGGTGTTATTGTAAACGTTACGCATGCAGAAGCTGCTGCGCGACATATGGGTAGATAAATACGCGTCCGTTATATCCATGTCTGCGCGCGCAGGCTGTCAGAAATAGTCACGCGCATAAACATACCAGCGAGGATCTTTTACGATGCAAAAGGGCCGCGATAAGGCATCAACGGGAAAAAGGAGAAGGCGGAGGGCGAGGTAGAGGAATCCATGGAAATCGACAGCCGGTCGTAAACGCTCGCGAGAATCATATGCATTTTCACGCGTGCCCGTCAAGACGGCGACGTCTTCCACGACGTCATTCGTTCTTCTCCTTGGAAGAGGAAGGACGCTCTTCTCGCTTTTACGATCTCGTCGTGCAGCATTTCTGCATAGCCGTCGAGCCGTGTACGTCGAAAGCGGCTACGTGACTTGAATCCTGATGCGAGCATCACGGGCGCCCGCACGGAGGCTCGGGAAGAAATCCGACATCCGTGGGGCCTAATTCCGTCTCGTGATCCGCCTCGATCGATCGATTCGTCGCTGTTCAGAGAACAGCGGGCATTTTCACCGCGATTTGTGACGTGACAAATGTTTAATGTGTACACACATATCTTCGTCCGAATGACACGTGCGCGAGAGATGCCCCTCCTTCGTTAGGAGAGAGGAGTGGTAGTGTGGTCGGAGAAATTTAAAACTATTCGCGCAAGCGCACTCACCATTTGCAGGTCGTTCCGACGCGACGATACCACTTCCAGGATATGAACCATTGGTGAACAATCAAAAGCGGATGATCGTGGTACTGGCGGGAACACGAACCGCGAACTTTTCCGACGAAACTTTCACTCCCTTCGCGAACGCACAATGAGATCGATCGTAATCGACGCGCGTCACGAGTTATCACAGCGCGAAATGAAGAATTTTCGCGAAATCGTCGCGATGTAACACGATGTTTCACGCCACGTGAAGGATCCGAATCGGTATTATGATGAATCGCGTTATCATACAGTAATTCGGCACACCGGACAAGTTCTAGCTTAGAGGATATCTATAAGTTTTCTCGTCGTTTATCTCTTCTCCTTTTTCTTTCCATTGAGCGCAAGCGATAGCTTGGGATGTCTCTTGCTGGTATACGCGGGATTCGACCACGCGTGTGCGTGCAGAGAGAGAAGCACGAGCGAGCGCGACGATGAGAGCGAAAAGGATAGAGAGGACAAGAGCTATAGATAAAACCCCGAACGCAGCTCGCCCGCGACTGATTCCCCAGGCCTACACGCACCCTCTAGTTTTCTCCCTTTCATCCCCCACTACCCACCCTCTCGACCACTATCCCCCTCCCCTCTTCTCCACCTCTTTCACCTCCTCCACCTCCGTCCTCGTCTGTCCCCGCTCCCTTCTCCCGCCAACCTCCCTGCTCCTCTTACCCCTCGTAAGTCTCCCTCTTATCCCCTACGTGCGTCCCCCTCTCCGAACGCACCCTTTGCGAGAAAGCCCACGCACCCTCGAAGCAGCCGATATACGCTTCTCTTTCTCTTTCTCTCCTTATACTTGCCTCTTTATCTCTCTTCTGCCTTACGCATTTCCTCGTCGATCTCTTTTGGCTCTCCGCTTTTCGTGGTATCGTAGTCTTTATTTCGCCGTCCTCTTCTATCCTTCTATATCGGCGGAACCCCATAACATTCGGCCAATCAAACAAGCGCGCGTGCGTTTTTAGGATCCCCGTGCTTGTAGTCCCCGAAGGAAAAAAAAAAAAAAAAAGAAAAGAAAACCAGGACACGGGAGGAGAGAAGCTGGGGCTTTGGAACTAAGGATCGGGATTCTATCCTGGAAAGGATGTGTATATGTGTGTATACACTTACGTTTCACGCATCCTTGGAAAGGCCAGTAGGCGGGGATCTGTGTTCTAGGTCGAAGCCGTAATCGCGGGAAACGTTCTCCGAGACTTAGGTCTGTCTGTTTCACGAGATGAGACGAGGCGATATCTATTAACGTAGAATACACGATATTGCATCTTGTATTTTTTCCGTGTGTGTGTGTGTCAAACACATTAAATTATATTATAAAAAATTAAGCACACATTTAAGAATAATAAAATTACAACTCGCGATCGTATTTGCGATATTACGCGATGAAATTAGGTCATCGAACATTATCTCTCGCGAAGGGAGAATCATCGCTTGACGGAGCCAGATGAAATGTCTGTAAGTGACGTATGAGAGATCCGGCTTAATTCCGGCTATTCATGCGAAAATTTATCTTGCCGAGTGCTTAAACGTAAGGAGATGCATTTCGGATCCGAACACATCGCTCGAAAGGAGGCAAAATAAAGCACGCGAATGGAGAGGAAGAACGCGAAAGGACCCGCAGTTAACCTCTCGACTTCGCTCCCTCCTTTCGTTCCGGGGATTTGTTGGTCCAGAAGGACCACTCGTACGTACATTCGCGAAACTCCTCCGCCGAGCCCTCTCTCGTCATATCCTCTCCCTTCCTCCCACTTCCTTCTGGCATCATCCGCAGTTCGCGTTTTTAAAGGGCGCACAAAGGCCACCGGAAATTGCTGCTGGCTCTTCCGACGTTACGGCCGTTTCTATATCTGTCCTTCTCTCCCATCTGCCGATCGTCTCCCCGTCCCTCTTTCTCTCTCTCTCTTTCTCATTTTCTATCTTTATCCTTTTTTCTGCCTAGTTCACGTGTGTCTTTCTTTCTTCTCTTTTTTATCCATCTTCCTTTTCTTCTACCATCAACGATTTCACGAGTAGGTACCTACCGAGGCGGCAAGAGTTCCGATAATGGCGGATTTGGATAGTGGCCCGCTTCTGCTTCCGCGGGAACGAGATGCGACGACGAATGATCATCGGCTACGGGCTTGGCTTTAATGAAGTACGGTCGTAGCGGGGTAGATCGTGCGAAACATCTGTCTCTCGAATTATTCGCCGTAGTAGGTAAGCGAGCGATAATAGAGACGGGAGTGGTCATCGGTCGGCTGTTTAATGCGTGATCCACTTTACGGACGCTGTGTTTCGTTCTTATTGTTCGTGATAATATTTCCGGAATACACTGCGCACCCAATTGGGAAACGAATTTTATTGCTAATATAATGTCAGAATTAATTTTACTTAAATATCTAATTATGAATAATTTATATCATATTTATCAACTTTGATTAATTCATGTCATACTCTTCGTCATATACATATATAATTTATTTATATTTATATTCTATTTATTAAGAAACAGTCTTGTTAAAAAATAAATCCTGTCTTTGCTTATAACAAAAATTCATTGATCCATATGTAATTTTAAATAATTTAAATTTGTGTTAAATTTAATCTATTTATAATTAGATGCTTAAATATTATTACGTGATTTTTCTGCACGGAATTGCGTCATCTAATTCGAAATTACGATGATATTCGTCGTTGAAAAAGTTGAATCGCTTCTGTGAGTTACTAAGAGGGTAAAGTAAGAGTCTGCAAGACGCAGCGTGCTCCAGAGCTGCTGACTAGGCCGAAGTATTTACCTAGCGGCGAAGGGTGAAGATGGACGCGCAAGAGGAAAGGAGAAGCAAGTGAAAGTTCGTAAGGAAAACTCCAACGAACCAGGCCGCGTTGCTTTTTGATGACTTCGGCGAACTTTGCCTCAGGACGATGAGGTCTAGGAAAGACTTCGAAACTCGAACGTCGATATGGAAAGTGCGGGAGCCCGGATGTTATGGATTACGCGATCAATCTCGTGCGAAAATGGCGAAAAGTTTGCGGGCCGTGAAGCGCGAGAGGAAGAAAAAAAAAAAAGTTTCACCGTTTGATTCGCCTGTTCCGACATTCCTGCATCCTGCAGCGATGCTTTGCGATCACTTTTACGTCTGCTATTGTGGCAAGATTGATTCCATGAATTCGTGATGTGCTCCACACAAGATGAATCATCTTTCGATAGACGTGTTACATTCGAAGAGATATCGACTTCTTTATACCTGAATATGTTCGTGTGTCATCTTAATAGAAAAGCTGAATACTACGAATGATAGATAACTTTTTAGATATTCGCAAATTTCATGTTTCTACAATAGAAAATCGTCGTTCTTTCTTCCTTAATTGAGATATGTTTACATAATAAAAAAAAAATAAAATAAAAAAAAAATAGAAGATAAACGATCGCTTATGTCGACGTGGATTTAATTTTTGTAAGCTGGTATTCGCGAACTTTATTCGTTAGCATAATCAATATTCATAGATATCGCGCTCATATTTTCCCATTAATTTAGTGAAATTTCGTGACGTAATCGCACGCGATCCATTACGTCACCTGATGTCGGCAATTTGAAGTCGATCGATCTTCATAATTTACGGATGATCCTTGACTATTTACGACGAGACGTTACCACTCATCTTCCGTCAAATCCGTATGTGGCGCGACGACTTCAGCTCTTCATCCTATTTCCACATCTCTTTTGATGCGCGAATCCTCACGTCACGTGCACATCTTGGACAGATATCGCGCCTGATGCAATATTTTCGAAATTCGCCGACACATGTTGTTCGTCTCTAACGGACTTCGTGATTTTATCGTGAGACAATTATATATTGCGCGGAATCGTAATAAAAGGTAATAATGCGGAGATACGAATGCGATGCAAGTAGATTTTAATGTTCTCAAGGGTGATATCGCGGAGGTTGAAACAGAGCTCTCTCGAGAATACGATGAAATCTGATCACGAATGATATCATCGCGATAACGTATATCCGGGCCGGCGATATTATTCATACGCGGTATGCGTTTATAAAGAAGCTATACAGGCCAGGGTGGAGAGATGCGATCGCGTGGACGTCGGGGCAATTCTCCCCATAGCAACCCGCGGAAGAGGCCGGTATCCGAGTTCGCGATTAGCAGCGACCCTTTCTAGCTCGCAACCCTCGATATTCTCTCTACGAAGACCCTCTTCCTCGCTCCGTGACTCTTCAACATTCTCCGTATTACCTTTTCTTATTACCTTTCCTTTTTACTCGCCCATTCTTATTCTCCTCCTTTACCCAATGATTTTTCCTTCCGTTCATTGTGGAGAAGTCTCGTTTGCGTTCTACTTTATATTATTTTCTGTCACGATATTTTCCCTCTCGTCCTTTGATCCATCTAATCGCAGACTATGATTCGAATTTAACAACGCTTTTTTATAGTATCCTTGCCATCGTGTAAAAAAAAAAAAGTCTTCTACCAAGAGAGTTAAATGTGAACGCAAATACTCGCGATCTTTTGTATAATCAAGAAGCCTTATACAAAAGTAGATTGTTTCGTGATTGATCGATCTTGCGTAAGGAATGAAAAAGCGACCGAGTTTTAGGAGGGTTACCGATGGCATCAGCGCGCTGCCCTCTTCGTTGCGCTTGAGCTCCTATGCTCGAGCAGGCACACGCAATCAGCTAGTTATTTTGATAGCTAGAGAAAGAGAGAGAGAGAGAGAGAGAGAGAGAGAGAGAGAGAAACAGAGAGAGAGTGAGCCATGCCATCTGCGTTATTTCTCGGGGAGATAAAAAATATAGATGACCGTGTATACATACATGATTTTGATTGCATTTTGTTTGTAATATTCAAAGCTCATTTATTATTGCTAATATTTCCTAACAATTATTTGCTCTTAAATAAAGATTAATAATATTATGACAAATATTAATTTTTAATGAACTTTATTATTATCGTGCTAATTTAAACTAATAATAACTTAAATAACATGAATGTTGGATCACAGTAATGGCAAAAATGTGAATACAATATAACTATATATACATATATAATTTGTGTGTTTATAATTTTTAAATGGCAACAATACAGACTAAAATAAGTGGTCCGTAAACAATATGAATGAACATAGATAAATCAATATTTCCTAAAATAAAATAAAATTTTGATTAATACATTACACGCGAAAGATATGATAATAAAACGGAGATCGAGATAGAAATAATCATAGAAGTTTATCGAGAATTCACAAGACAAAAATGATGATTACTATAGCAATTGATTTCATTGTACGGAAAAAACGCGTGCAGTCATGATGCGGCGTTTCAATATAAGGGAAGGAGGAAAATTACTAGATAGCGCACAATTGCGACGAGGGGCGATTCGAAAGGATGAAGGGGAGAGCAGGCCAGGTGTATTAAAAGTCAGGCTGACTGTGCGAAGTACAATGACCTCGACTCATATCGATGTTCAATCTCCAATGTCCATTTCTCTTTACATTTATTTTATGAACAAGCAAAGCGTAAGTGCATAAATGTACAGATTTTCTGATCAGCACATCTCATATATTAATTTTTATTATAACCGGAAAAACTTTAAGTGTTTCCACGAGTATGAGGCCACGCTGGAGACGACGTACGAGATTTTCAGAAATTCTATTTCCTTCAGGGAAACGATAGGACGCGGATACTTCGTAAATTAATTAGGCTAAGCCGCAGCTTCGTTCTTCTCATTCTATCCCCCTGTCTCTACTGGATATTGGCTATAAATAATGGAATTATGTAACTGCTTCTTGCTGCGAGGGGAGGACAAAGAACCGTTTCGTTTCGCTTCAACCCTCCGCGCCCTACTTCGTTCTCCCTCTGACAACTTCGCGGCACACGCTTTTCTACTATCACTTCCACTTTTGTATTATCCCACTTTCGTTCCTCGTTGCTCTTTCAATTTTTAAGCTCGAGCAAGACTTGGTAACGTAACCACAAAGACTCTGAGAGAATTGCATTAAACGGAAATTTGCGACATTGAACGAGATATTGCTTCTTTATACTTTCGAAATTGTTCGTCGTGATATAATTTTCAATGTTAAAAATCGTTTCTCATATTGTGTTATGCTTTCATTTTTTAATCTCTGCATTGTATTAAATCAGCGAATTGGACGATCTATTTACCTGTCCATTGTTATGTTTAAAAAATACTCGAATATATAAAGAAATTTCTTTAATGTAAGGTATAGTGTGTGCAGGCTATATATACACATAAATATAAATATAAGATTTTATTTATTCTATTTCGTGAAATAACGTCCGAACGCATAGTTAATATTTGTCTTTTCATTTTTCTTTATTTCAGGCGGATATTGATCGGATGGATAAAACAACATTACGCGATATTGCTTTGTCCACACTCTACGACACAGTTAAGAAAATTATAGATAAAGTAATAGTGTGCGTTAAATTGGAAGGCGTAGGCTTTGTTTACCACGTTCCAGAGTTTACGAAGAGTAATGGCTACTATCGATTCTCTCTCTCTCTCTCTCTCTCTCTCTCTCTCTCTCTTTTTCAATGACGTCAGTGTCATCCTCTGAAAGGCTATATGCAATAGATAATTTTATAATCTGCGCTTTTCCTTTCATTGTTTATCATTTTAATAACAATATTCAATTATATGTGCTGGTAAAACAGAATACTCATATGAAACTAATGGTCACAATTGATTAGTTATTAGTAAATGTATACGTATATACACGTATAAATATATATATGTATATGTATAAATTGATATATGATAATGGATAGCAGCTATTTTTGATAATAATGATTAATGATAGCGAAAGTTATGTATTTAAACCAAGACGTTTGAACTAACCGTATAGATGTTAGATACATCAAAAAAATATAACGTATGCTACACGAAAATTTACATCAGCGATATTTATTCTAAATAGATTTTTCTGATGTTTTCATCAAACTGACAAAGGAGGCCAATCGATCGGGCATGTATATTAATTGTGCAACATATTACCCCTGCTAATGGTGCGCATTACGGCGTTTGTGGTTTATTATGTCTTACAGTTCAATGAGTTAAATGAAAAATCGATAATTTCCAAATTTTTTTCACTAATCATAACATAAATTGATCATTTTTTCGTCCATGCTGTGCTTATGTCACTAACTGCTTTGGTTCCCTTTTACAAAAACCTATAGCCTTAGCCAAATATAATGAAATTTAATATGATAAGTAAAAATAATTAGCCTCTTTATAAATTATAAAATATACAATAGATTTTTCTATATCTTTTATCGATGACTCTGTCATGTCAGAATTTATTATTATTTAATATAATAATTTACAATGACTTTAAAATATTATGAATACATCTATTTTAATACAATTTATTAAAATTGTATTACATTTTTGACCAAAAAACTAAATATCCTATCTTTATAATAAAAAGAATATTAATTAGTTTTATAAAGCCGTTTTTTATCATTTTATAAAAAAAAAGAAATCTGTCTTATAATACCTGTTATAAGACAATGTAAATGTCAATGACAATATCGTTCCGAGAACGACTGTTAATTGGATTATTTTCAACATAGTATACGCCGTTGATAACTGTTTCAACGATTTTTCTTCTGCCTCTAATAAGTTTTGGATCATCGCGCAATAAACTTATAAGTAACAGTGAAATACACACTATATTACAAAATAACTCATCCACACAATTGTATTATTTTGTCTATACATTCAGGAATTCGCAGCGAACAAAACGAAGACGAAGACCTCGCTGCGACGGAGGTCCTGACCTCCGCGCGCCGCGTGTCTCTCGTTTTTTTTTCACTTTACAAGCAATAAGCGCGACATAATCGCACGAGAAATGCAAAAGGCACCATGGCTCCCGACACGGGGTGGCGAACACGGACGAGGGAGGGTATTTTCTTTTTTTCCTTTTTTTTTTTGTACGTTAGCGCACGAATACATCCGCGCAGACCGCAGGGCAGAAACGGCCGCGTGCATAATGTATGAGCGACGCGAAAGCCCGTCATTTCAAGCCGCACAGCCGTTTTCCTTTTGTGACATCGATCTGGTGGTGTCTCAATAATTCAGCGCGGGAACGGCGCAAGGCGTATACCCGCCACCATCGGTATCGCCCCACCACCATCACCATCTCCTTCACCACCACTATCGCACCATTTCTCGGTTACTACTACTCGCGATCGCAATCGTTGTCGTCTGCATCATCTTTGGTGACACGATCCGTAGCTCTTTCCTTTTTCTTTCTCAAGGTTCCAGTACGCTCACTACCAAGTTCAAAAACACCCCTCGTCGAACGCACGATCCCATCCGCGCCACGATCGGACTCGCCAACCCGCCGACATTCCCCTTTTTCAACCCCCCGCCCTCCTCTCCCGCCAACGAGAAAGACAGTTCGCATTAGCCTTCGTCGGTCACCCTCGGTACGCGAACCCTCGGCCACGCGACCTCGACAATGCCACCCTAGTGTCCGGCTGTCACTGACAAACGTCTGACTATGAGGTAACGACAAATTAACGCTGCGAGACCTAGCCACGTAGCAAAGCCGCGATGGAAGTGTTTTATATAGGGAAATCCGGCAATAAGGTAAATTCAGAGGAGCTAAAGGGAAAAAATAGATATTTTATTAAATATATTTTGGATAGCATTCCTCGAGCAGCTATTACGTGTGATATGTATATATCATGAAATAATGCAACAAAGCAAAAAAGTAAAGAAAAATAGTAAAATAAATTATATTAAAATAATGATAAATATATTTAGAATAATGAAAAATGCGTGCGCAATAAAATAACAGTAAAATAAGTTAAATTTAAATTTAATGAAATTAAATGTATATAAGGAAATAATATAAGTGGTTATATATAATATCTAATTGAAAGCATTTTTTTCAGCAATAGAAATATTTATATTAAAGGAATATTTAAAATTTTAAATAAATTACTGTATAATTATTAATCAGCTAATTTTTTTGATATTATTATACTATAACCTGTATATATATTTGTATATTTTTACATACATTAATAATCGAAAAATAATTTAAGCGCACTATAGCGTTATTTAAATAAAAATATCTCGTATCAAATCGCATGTAAAAAGGAAGTTTAACATATAGTTTGATATATCTTTAGTTTTTCCGGTGTAAAGTATACTAGTTTTTTCTTCACCTATATGAGGAAATGCATGAGTTTTTTTTTGCGTTCTAACCGCTGTCGTAGTAGTTTAATATTGTAAACGGAGAAAGACTTGAAATGTCTTCTTCGTTCGCACAAAGATCAAAGCGCTGAACTTTCATATGGAAAATATATGAAACTGTATTTACTACATAATATACATATATACTTTAAAATTAAAGTTTGCGAGAATATTTTTTAATATTTTCAATGTCATAGGGGACAGACTTATTACTAAATTAATCACATAATTATATTTTTAACACCACAAAAGGTTATGAAATAGACGCATGATAATAGCGTTATTTACATCAACTTGCTTATGAAAGAAGCTATATGGTAGCATCATTATTTTCTCATGTTTTTTTCTTCAGAAAATACATCATAATATTTATAGAAAAAAAAACATATTCATTACGTAGCTATGTGAAACATGTGATATAAACGTTTGTAATGTGCGTAGACTTTGAAATTAATCCCTTTATGCGTGTACAGGTTCACGGACTAAGTACAAAGCCAACAAGCTTGTATATTAACTTCATGCATTAGCTAGCATAAGTAGATTACAGTTACTCGCCGACTTTGCGAGTGTTCGTATAAAGTCGACCGTATTGCATATTCACGTCATGGATGTGCCGGCATAATTATAACATGTTAATCAAGTTGTATGTAACAGAAATGCCAAGTGATAAATTGAAAAAGTTAAGATTCGTTGAAGAAAGGTTCGCGCGCGCGCGCGATCCACGCATCGACGAGAAAGGAGAGGACTGCCGTTACACACACAAAGGGATATACATCTTTCGCGATGTAATGTCCACGAGGAGCTTTTAGCTTGCTCGTATTTCGCCGGGTAGATGCGTCTTCCGACGCGAGCAGATTCTTTTGTAAGCACATTTCGCGCTTTGTGTCTGCCCATGGTCGTAATGCGCTCCGCTTCTTCTTCTTCTCTCGCTCCGTATCCCCCGGGCTGCGAAATTAAGGTCTCGCGCGTTGCATCTAATTTCGCGAGCTCGAAAAGCCGAGCTTCAAGTGCGAGAGACAATATTTCGCAAGCTGTCGCTTTAATTCGCGGGGGACAAATTAGAGTACCTCCGGTCGAGTCTCGCCTCCCGCTCGGTAGACGAAATATCTCGCCCGGTTTCGCGATAGCGATGAAAAGACACTCGGGATGATAACCGAGGTACGATAGGCCTTGTGTGAGGAGGGCTCTGGAGGACGCGTTAAAGGGACAGAGAGCAGGGGATAGAGAGGTAGTACGTATCGAGGGCAACTGATATCGACTGGAGGGACACATCCTCGGTCTCGATGGCAGGAGAGAAAAGGGAGAGACGCACTATCTTATGTAATATTTACCTCTCGTGCCTCCTCATCTACTCTTCGCGCTATCTATTCTCTCTTATGCCCTTGCCGCCCCCTCTTATGATTCCCCATCGTTACGAGTATATATATATATATATATATATATATATATATATATATATATATATATCGTCCGATGCTCCTACGAGCTTCCTCTGTCATCCGCCTCTTGTTCTTTCTATCAACACACCACCTTTTCTTCGTTGCACGTACAGTCTACGTGCCGTGTATCGGCGTGTAACAACCGCCGACGCGTCCTTTTGTTTACGTCGCGATAACTATCATCGATCGTTACGATGTTGAGATTACACCCCAAGGCGATAATACCCGTGGGTGTAATAGATTCGCGGAATTTCCGAACGAAAACTGCGATCCACAACCGCGTCGACTTCGTCGTCGTCGCGTCGCGTTAGTTCTTCGTCGGTTTAGATACCGCTAAATTCCACGGCGGTTATCGTAGCTCGAACTTTATCGTCAAGTAACGGCGACGGTTACTTGCCACGGTGGTTCGCGAGTTACGTCAAAGTTGGTCTTCTTGGGGAGCCTTTAGCCATTCTGCATCAGCGTCGTGTGTTAATTATATTCAACGCGCCCGGATTTTAATTATTAATTCTACGTTCTCGACGCGATCGTGTAATCCAAGTGCAGCGTGCGCGATTCGCGTCAGATCGATGCAAGTTTTATCGTGGATTAATGCGTCCTCCCCTCCCCGACGATTAGTTATGTAACACATCGACGATGTTAATCGCGCGTAATTTGCACGAAAGATAAAACTTAACACGGAACGCGAGATTGAGAAAGAGCATAATTATTATGATTACGCTCTCTCTCTCTCTTTTCTTTTCTCGCAAAAATGTAGAAGGAGAAAAGGAAGACGCTCATAAAAATCCGGTTCTCTTCCTCTTATTCTGTTTTCATAGTCGCGTTTCTCTGTAACGTCCCTTTTTTTTCTCTTCCGAGTCACTTTGCCGTTCCATCCACCACGCGCCCGCGCCGCCGTAATCAGGTTGCCGCTTAATGCCCGTGAAACTGAATAAAAATGCAATAGAGCGTCACGAGGTTATCGAAATCCACTTTGCCGTAGCGCAGTGCGCGCTGCGTGCTGCGATATATCGATTCGTCCACTTTGTGAGCGGACGGGCGACGGCTCGCTCGAAAACACATTGGTCCGGCAGGGGTGAGTATGTCGAGGACCGTGACAGAGAGGGAGGACAAGGGGGAGGGGTGGGAGAAAGAGAGAGATATGGAGGGACCGCGGGGTGACGCGCCGATGTTGAAGAGGCCGAGAGTAGTACGGCGAAGGGTCGAGGCAGGTTGCTTTCTAACAGAAATACGAAGGGAGAGAGGGACGAACGAACGGGACGGACGATGGTGGTAGGGCGCTTTCGCGAAGTTCTTCGGGAGAGCTTGACCGGGACGTTGACGCCGGAGAATCGAGGTCGGCGAGCGCGGTTGAACTTTCTGTCAAAGTGTACGTGTTGTACAGCGCGCGCGGCTAGCCCCTCGATCACCCGGGCGAAATCAAAGCGTAAAATCAGCGAAAGCTTTTAATGCCGGTGCGCGGCGGAGAGTCGAGTGATCGAGGTTGGCGGTACGCTATATTTTTCTTCTCTCCACCGTCGTGCTTCATCCCTCTCCCTCTCTCTCTCTCTCACTCACACACACACACTCCTCTTTCCCTTTCGCCCGTCACTGCACTCCTCCGGCCACTCTGCCTCAATTTTTTTTCTATGCAGTCAAACGGGAAGCATTTCGGGGACGAGCTTCGATCGCTCCCCCTCCCCTCCCCTCCCCTCTCCCCTCATCCCCCGACAGCGTCTGATGCATACGTGGTATTAATGCAAATTCATGTCGCGTTTATTTCGCGCTTTCTCGCGAAGGAGAGCGAAAGAGAGAATGACGTTTTGGGATATCAGTTTGGGATATCGGGGAGCGCGGCGGGATGCGGCGAGGAAGTTCACATTTGTGGATGTTGCGCTGTTTGTTTTGCGCGATGCAAAACTCGATAAGGCATGAAATTGTCGGTAAACAAGTCGTGCCTGAGTCCTACTTTGATTTACTGAGAGAGCGAAGATCGCAGGCGAGACACACCATCCAGCAAGTTTGCAGTTTCGGTCGCTGTGTGTATTCGCGCACCAACTTTCTTTTCCGAGTTTGCGTGAATAAATAACTTTCACATTAAATAATATCACTGCCGCGCCGTGCTGAATTTCTTTTAAGTTACATCAAGAGGCGAAATAAATCGAGAGAGAGAGAGAGAGAGAGAGAAGGGCTGTATCGGGGCTGCTATTTGAATATCTTCAATAGATCTTTTCGAAAACGGAATCGATTCTTGTCGTCATAATAATCCGGTTAGATTGTAGTTAGGTATCGGTTAATACAACCACCCTTTAATAACGATTACAGCGCACGCACAGGAGGACCGCTGTTGCGTAACGCGACGCAAACTGTGGCTATATTTAACCGTGACAACGAGTCGCGTACGGTTGTCCGTAGCGGTTTATATAACCATACGCGCGCGCGCGCAAGCTGGTACATGTGCAATTTGCAAAAGGCACCGAACGATAATGGCGGCGCCCGGAGACATATTAAAGGTGAATTGCCAAAACAACGACCGGCGGTGAGCGGTGCCATAACTCGCTCGACGGATGACCGACGAGCTCGCTAGAGAGCTCCTCCGGGTGCCGTTGACCCTTGAGTGACCCAACGTGACAGGCCGTAACGACGAGCGCAGACCCCTCGGAGACCCCGCTTGATGAGGGTCCAGGATGGATACCCGGCAATATTTTTGCGCGCGAGGTGTCGCGCGGTGACTTTCCCCGAAACTTCCCTCGTCCGTCGTCTTGTTGGTGGTCGTCCCTGCTGCCCCTCGCCCTGCTTCTCGTCCTGATCGTTGTCGGCGTCATGGGAGCACGAACGCGAAAGAAGCGGACACCGCGGTGCAGAAAACTTTCGACTCCAAATGTTCTTTGTTTCTCGCTACGTGCATGTGTTTCGGGAGCGATGCGATGTATTTTGCCGCAAGCACCGGCTGGCTGGATGCATTTTCCGCGACGGCTCACCAGGAAATGCATCTGCGTTCGCGTCATTATTAATAATCCCTCTGTACGTGCTCGCGCGCGTGGCATTCAAGCCGTTTTATTTGCGTGCTTCCGGGCATTTATAGAAAAAGTAAATTAATCCTTTCTCATAGTGCCCCCTTCCAGTATCTTTCCCTGCGTTACTAGATTTTTCTCCGTATATTCCGCGGGTCTCGCGAATGATTTATTTTTTTTCATATCTCCAGTTTTTTTTTTTTCGTTTTTTTTATATAAGATATACCTATGTTGTCTTAGTCGGTGTCATCTTAAGCATACGTTACGTCTATGTGCGCGTTAATCGTATCTTCAAATTATGCCATGTTTTTCCTTTTAGTTCATTTACAGAAAATTACAACACACATGAGCGCATGGAGATAAAATAAGAAGGTGCAAAATACAGAATAAAGATAGACGACAATTTTAACGAACATCGCTCCTTCGTTTTGTTTTGTACAGTAAAATTGTCACCATTTCTTTCGCAGTGTGGCGACATTTATCTTAGATTAATCTAGGAAAGTGGGTTCGTCTCGTCGATATAGTTTTCGACTCGAGTCAGAAATGATAAACGCGGCCTTCGTTTCTCTTCTGCTTTATAGCGGCTAAGACAAGCGGATTTTATGTAGGATGTAGATAGACCACGTCGATGCAATCAACGTTATTTTCCAATCCTCTTGAATTTATTTTGCCGAGATATAAATCGTTTAAATGAAAGAAAACATTATTTCGAAACTCATACAATCAACATTTATCGCGATTAAATTTCTCGAGAAAAAGCATACTTTACAAAAATAAATTTATAATTTTGCAAAATATCAGTTAAAAGCTAAGCGTTTTTATTTTCAGCGTCGTACTTTCAAATACTTAATAAGACTCTTAAAAAATGGGCGGGAAAATTAATGTTTGATTGTCTTCGGTGGCAATCTATGATCGCAAATCGGTCCTAGCGTGCCAACGCGTAACACGAAACTGTATACTGTAAGATAATTCCATCTCTGCTCAATATGCAATCAGGTAATAAGGCACTGCTTGATGACCCGGAGGTGTATCAGTGCCTGAAGCGGGCGCTAACGCAAACGAACTTTGCTTCGTTACCTGTTTGAATATTCAGGAGTTTCGCGCGTGCCTGCGGCCATTTGCCGAGGCTCAATATGTTTGGCAATATGTAGATAGCCCCATAAATATCGATGGCGCATAAGGGATGCCTCGTGTAGAGGTGTATCATCGAGACACCGGGGGTGTAGTACGGAGAGTTGAGGAGGGAGGGAGGGAACGTTGTATCGTCGCGATCGTAAACTGGCAAACCCGCCAAACGGTCGTCGACACGATCTCTCAGCATCTCGCAAGACGCTTGGAAAGATTTTCAAGATTTTTCGCGGATTGAACGTACTCTGACACCTCGGAAAACCAATGCGATATGTCGTGAACATCAAATCTCCGTGGACCGACTTAAAAGAAAAATATAAAGGAACGAGTTTCTTTGAGCTGAAAGAACGAATCAATATCGAGCAAAAAAATTTATTTTTTTATCTAAAAAACGCACTAATACTCGTTTTATGAGTGATAACAAAAATATAAAAATCAATTATTTAAAAATATATCTCTTGGAAATTATTGTTCAAAGATGTTTCTTTAAAGGAAGAGCGAAAAAATATGGCTTTTGATGAGTTTGACTAAAAATTTTCGATAACCATTTATCACGAAGCTTATGGATACAAATGAATGATAAGATAAATTTGCCTTGACGTTTTTCCGATGTTATACGGTGCAGGCTGAAACTTGGCGAATATGATAACGCGATACGTTTGACCCGATATGATAAGGTTCACTGGTACATCGTAATTTCGATGGCGACTCGTTCCCGTTTCTCGAGTCCCGTTTGTTTAGCAATTTCACGGCTTAGTTACCATTTCTAATCCGGTCGAGTCAGCGACAGCAGTTCTCTTTACGAGTGTAGTCCGCGGCAACGACGTATCATTCGTGGGATGGTGGTGCGGTGGTGTATCTTTGGTATGCACGCTCTTAACGCTGCAACACAGACACACACACACACACGACGAATGACACGCCGATATGCACAACTTGGGAAGTCCTTGCGAAAGTTGTTGATGCTATAACATTCAAGCGCGTTTGATGGAAGCATATAAATGTAAATGTAGGCACGGGTCGCCGCGCGACTTATGCATAAATAGAACTTTTGCGCGTATTAGACGAAAGGAAATGAAAATTCTGCTTGCGCGCGAAATGTAATAAAGCGGCGTTATTTCGTAGCGAGATTTCCACTAGCGATGCTGTAAAATCCGCTAATATTTTCTACAATATTTCGCGCGATATCACTATATACACGCAGGAAGGATAGCGACATCGCGCTGATGAAAGGAACACACTTGCGGAAGGATCAATTCCTTTTGTCGACAACCGGACTGTCTTTTCCGCCGAGTCGAGGACAAACGCGTATTTCAATGATCGACTAGACGTCGCGCGACGTCGTACAGGCGTCGTCGGCGACAGACCGATAATCCTAAATATCGACGTGTCGTCCTCCCACGAGGACACGTCGCCATCAGGAGGCAATTCATATTAAAGTCCCGTGCGATCGGGTCGGGATTGGTGGATCTGGGGCAGGCAGTTGCCACATTGAGAATCGTAAAGGATTCTAGAGGAGAGAGAGAGAGAGAGAGAGGCAATCCCGAAGGTTTTCGTCCTAGACAGGGGAGAGCTAAAGGCAGTTGAGAACGGCAGAAGGCAGTTCTATGGGCTGGCTTATCGCTTGCGAACAGGCGCGCTTTTTCCTCCGGCTCTCTTTTCTCGCTTTCCCTTTCTCGGCCATTTTCCTAAGCACCGAACGTTCTCCGCGATGCCACCATCCATTCTTTCTCTTTCTCTCTCTCTCTCTGTCCTTTCCTTTGCACTGTACTCGCTCTGCGTGTCACACCGTGACGCTCTTACCTCTCGCCACGCACGTACTGATACTATCGTTAAATTATATTTATATATTCGTCCCGCCGTGTATATTCACCGCCTCTTCTTACAAGCGTTTAATGCGCCGATTATATAATACGACGCACGAATATCAAAAGTATACGACTCTC
Source organism: Cataglyphis hispanica (assembly GCF_021464435.1). Classification (NCBI taxonomy): domain Eukaryota; kingdom Metazoa; phylum Arthropoda; class Insecta; order Hymenoptera; family Formicidae; genus Cataglyphis; species Cataglyphis hispanica. The sequence continues at coordinate 5,909,556 of NC_065965.1, read as the reverse complement.
GATTCTCGGTTCATTTTCGATCCTCCGCGATAATGTACGTACATTACGTTAGTCAGATTACATTATGAAAAAGAGGTCCATGCCCTACAGCGAAATGATGATCAGTAGAATTACGATCAGCTTAAAGGGTTGTCGTCCTGATCTAATGATATCGAAGCGTTCCCGTCGTTCGAGAAAATTGTACCAGTTCGCTATTATGATCTCAGAAAAAGAACGAGAGAGGGAGAGAGGGAGAGAGGGAGAGAGAGAGGGAGGAAGGGCAGGCGACGTTTCCCAGAAAAATAACGACTCTAATAATCCCGGTAGGCAGGTCGGTTTTCCTCCGCCCCGTCTTTAAGCCGTCGTCCCGCTTCTCCAGCAGTCGCTTTTCGGAATCGCACCGGCGAAGGAACTGTTTTCGGGAAGAACTTTTCTTCTCCTTTTCTCTCACCCCTTGCTCATCTCTCTTCTATCTCTCCTCTGCCTTCTATATTTGCCGAATCTTGTCTCTTTCCACCTGACACGGCGGGGATAGATACTAGCGCCCAGATATTTCGAGGGTTTCCCATTTCCACCCCTGGAGGCGAGGAATATAGGAGCGAGTAAAGGGGGATGGAAACGAGCACAATTCGCATGGGGGAGAACCTCGACCTTCCTCCAACCTTCATTCGGAACTGCCGGATAACATCGATCCGAAAACATTCGAATGTGGGCTGTATCAGCGTGCAAGAACCGGAACAGAGCAAAAGAGGGTCAATTATCATGGTTTGATACCTCACTCGTCATTTCTTCTATTTTTCTCTCTGCCTTCCGTTTCATCGTGATTTCGCCGATTGCGATATTCAGAAGTCGTTGAGTTTGCAACTTACTGAATGTCGAACATTTCGAGGATTTAAGGAAGTTATAAGAGTCAAGAGATTCGTCTTGGCACACATATAGCCATCCTTTATAACGATTAGAAACTTCCAGTTTCAAGTATTTTTTAATTATTCGCTTCTTCTTTGCTTACTTCATTAGATACGATACACACGAGTGCGAACTATCGTCCGATACATCAAATCATGGCAGATTAATTATACGTACGTTAATTAGTTTAAGTGATCGATAATTCATTCTCTTTCAGCCACTTTTGGCATTCTCGTGAATTTTACGTTCGTTCTACTTCGGATCGGCACACACTCGCGCAGTCTTTTTCATAGCTACGTTCCTTCGCGTCTCACCCTTTCCTCTCGCGTTGCTGCGCAATTTCTCTTCCTCCGCGCCTCTGTCAATCTCTCTTTCTCTTTCTCCCTGGAAACGTACTGGCCCGAGGGGGTCACCGAGTAATTGGTTTCATTCCCGAGGAGACAGGCTCTCTCGTCCCGGGTTCGAAGCGGTACCGACGGTATCCCGGAATCCAGACGCCTAGGTGTTCTGTAGCGAGCGCTGCCTGCCGTAGACGGCTAAGTAACGTACTTTCCTCGGATAATTATGCAGATGAAGCCGTTAGTTATGATAACGCCGCTGAGAACCTGGTTTGTCTCCCCTCTCTCCCCCCCCGCCCCCGCCGCCGCCGCCGCCACCGCCGCGTCCACCGGCTATCTCCGGCCGGAATACGTGGCTTCAGCAAATCTACGACTAGTTTTCTCGCACGCGTTATTACACGCTATATACGATATATGCGATATACTCTACCTAAGATCATCCATTGGCAATTGGAAATATAAAAGTTATAAAATATGCCAATTTGTATTTTTGTTTTGTCGAACAGGATGTTCAATTTTAATTTCTCAAACTCGTATATTTTATTTGATCTCAAATTATTATTTCAGTTTGAGCACATTAAAATATGTATGATAAATACATCCATATTTCACATCGAAGATTTTAATTGCTAATGTTATTAAATTGAAGATATAGTTTAAAGAGCACTTTGTATTTTATGAAAACGTTCCTATATTGAAATTATAATTGCACGATGTCTTTTAAAGTAATTATCGAAGATCGATGGGACGCGAATAAATTCGGTGAATAAATTCGGCTGTAATAAATGTCTAATTAACTATTGACTCTATCTGATTAATTTTCTAAGTGTAGGATTTGTTTAGTACGTATCTTTTGCAAACAAACAGATGCAATATGTTTACATAATTTCTATGACAACGGTACACACATACATAAATATACGGAAGAAGAGAAAGAGAGAGAGAGAAGCTACATATCCATTGATATTCATTGTTTGGGAATCGCCACCGTTGTCATTTGGAAACAATTATCGCGCTTTCGCGTTGCGTTTAACGCTACGGTACGATGCCGGGGCACATCATTTTGTGTCGTAGTGGTTCGGAAAACCAGATAACGCGGTGCGTGATGTGCAAGATCGTAAATTCAGATTTTATTAGCGAACCAACGCGCGCAACTTGCGTACGCTGTTTGTCCTCTTCGTATAGGAATTAATTGAACGTCCGGGCGTGTTAAACGATACGCGATTATAATAAAATGCGTGTCTCAAGCTCGTGAAATAGGGCTCGGAACTAAATTTTCGCGGAATTACACGCGCGCTGCTAATGTAAAGCACGATAGTTTTCGCGTTATGGATTCAACAACGTTCGTTTATAAAGAGAAAACGCGCTAGAATAATAATTTTTCTTTTTCCTAATAAAGGATACGCTTGTAATACTGATATATCCAAATATCCAATGTTCCCTTTAGTATAGATATTATTTAGATATCGATATTTGCCATCTCTAAAATAATCAAGAGATCTGTAAATATCAATAATTTTAGGATAATATTTCTGGAATATTTTGTGATATTTTATTTGTACATATATATATATATCTTTTTGCAATTTGATATTATTTCCAGCGTGTTTATACTCGAAACATTAAACAGATAAGAATATTGATGCTGCATTAAAGCATCTCAATGTGTACCTTTATTCACGGCGCTAGCATTTATTATTAATGTATGATTCTCTCGAATTTTACGCTATGTCTCCCTTAAATAAATAATTTAACGATTTAATCGCATTATAATACGATTTCATGGAATATCGAACACTAATTAATCATTCATACTTCATCATAAATGGCAATTTTACGGGCAAAATCGATATAATATCATTAATTACAGAGCGTATCCTTTGGCGACGGAGATCGATCTATATTAGTGCGACTGTCAGTAATCCCATCCCTTTTCTCACGGACGAGTTCGGAGGAGATTTTCTCTTGGAAACCCAGCACGTGAGACGATTCCGACTTAGCCGAGGGCGCTCTTAATTGTGAGCGTGAGGCCCGTGGACTTAAGGGTGTAATATTAAGGGCGGACGTGACTACTGACCGCAGCACATCGACATTCCCCTTCGGGGTCCCGGCATACCCGGTTATCTCCATACGAGACGTGACGTCATCAACCGCAAACGCGTATCCGGCAAACGCGCCCGAATAAGTCTTTACATAATTTCATCAACATCCATCGCGCTACACGTCGAACTTTAGCACGAGTTTTTTCATACATAGCCGAGTTTCCAAATAGCAGAATTAATCTCATTAAAATGTTTATTACGTAAACAATTAATTTATGTTAACGATTTTGTGTGTCGCCGCAATTATATACAATATTGCACTATAATTTCAAAAATAAATCGATTATTTATTCATGAATTTAAAACAAGCAAGATTTATTACATATACATACTTTATTTGTTATTATCTATAATCTAGATAAATACCATATTGATTATTATATTATCAACAGTTTGTTAAATGTTAAAGTATTGATCAATAAATAAATGCAATTCAATAATAATAAAACAACTCGAGAGATTTGTAAATGTCAATAATAACATAATAATATAATATAATTCAAAATTTGTAGATATGAAAAATTTTTATTATTTTTCGTGTCCTCGTAATCGTTGTATACGTTTGCGAGCGAAGATGTATTGAGAAACTCGAATTCTGATAATTAATTCTGCAAACGCGGTCTCGTTATAATGATTAACGGTCGACGCTCGGGTAGTATCGCATCGTATAATCCATCCGTGCTTATTAATCGCATTACTCTTACATAACTGGCAGTATCATTATAGCGGTGGCTCATGTACTCGCACGTAAACACCTTAGAATCTTGCCTGATGCAAGATTTCAATGCGCTTGTATTCTGGCATACATTTGCCGCGCGCGCTAGATGTATATTTACATCAACTTGTTACTATGCACATTTAGATGGAATAACGGCAGGCGAGAAGCGAGCACCGGAGTTAAAGAACTTGCGGCACGTTATACACGAGAAGAAGTGTAATATATTACTATTACAATTCTAGACACAATGTTAAATTAACTCGATCCAGCATAGTCTTCCATCATAGAATATATCGTAAACATCAAAAGTACTCTGCTCGCAAAACTGCACTGTGTTTTCTCATCGCTACCGTCGACGCGCGACGTACGTTCCATCAAAAGCGAAATACGGATGAAGCACACAGAGAGAGGGTGATACTCAATATTCCCCGTTGCTCGAAACGACAATGCGTACGAGGTCGGTGTATACGGCACGTAAAAATAGAAACAAGCTTTCGTCCACCTGGTCTCGCGCCGGAAGTCGCGCAGCCGGATGGTCAATGCGGATGGGAAGAGCGAGCGGCCGACCATAATTGCAGCGACGTGTCACTGAATCGCGAATGCATAAAAAATATTATTCTGTATTTTCTTAATATATTATACATTTTTGCTAATATATATAGACATTTCTAATATTGTATATGGATTGTCATATATATATATGTATATGTAGATTTTTTTTATCAGTTTTATAGAATAGAAACGCGATATATATATATATATATATATATATATATATATATATATATACACATACATATATAGAAGAGGATGTTGCATCGTATATTTTTCGGAATTTTTTGTGCGTTCTTCAATAATTCCTCGCTAGAGATGCATACGCAATGCGCGCGTCAGCGGAAGCACAAGCCTGACCTTTCAACGTTCACGAATAAATGTTTGATAACGCATATTCGCAATCGAGGCCGCAACACAATACCGCGCCCTTTCCTTCCGCCATCTCCTCTTTTCACCCTCTTTACATCTCTCGATGTTTATTTTTTATAGCTGAACGCTCGGTTTGCCCCCCTTGTTTTCCCTCATTGCTCCGCGCGCGCGGAGTATTCCCAGCAGCTTAATGCGAGAACAAAGGAAGACTACAAAGACGGCACGATATTCGCTCGCCCGTGCGAGAGCAGCAACGTTGTTTTCCCCGGGTTGCTCGGTCGCATCTCTCGCTCCCTCCGGTTTTGATTTTCCATTGCTATCTACGAGGGGGACACAGAGAGAGAGAGAGAGAGAGAGAGACAGACAGAGAACACGTTCGACGTAGCGCGATGTAACGAATCTGGTTGACGTTTCGCGCGGACACTGCGCAGAACTTTTATTAAGCCTAAACTTCATTAAGCCGAGCGCGTTCGCGTTTTGATACCAATGGGTCCGCGATTGGCGATACTCGTATCTGTCATCGCGTGAATACATACCGCGCAGGCACGTGCCGTTAGGTGCACCGGCAAACGACGCCGATTGTTCGTATTAATTGTTGTAAGTCACGTATATTCCACGCGTGCTCCTCCGTGACGTCGCGCTGCTCGCGCGCAATTTAATCGCGCCCCTCCCTTCCCCTCCCCCCTAACCCCCGGACTGCACAAGCGTATCGCGCGAAGGTATTCTGCACTTGTTATAATCTGATAGTTATCTTCAACATTTTCGTTTTTTCGCCATAATGCTAATCTGTGACAACTTATCTTTATTTTTTTCTATTTTATAATTGCGTGTATTTTAATCAAAGGATAAAATTCAAAGATTTGGCTCCTTTTATTTTTTTTACAATCCGTGTTGAATTTTCCCCTTTGCATATTTCATCCCGTACTCTGACAGTCCGCCACTATCACAATACAACTTAACAATAAATAATCTATTTTAGTGAGAAGAGATTTTTGTACACGGTCATCGTATTATGTATTACTCGATCATTTTAATATCTATTATTTTGGATGCGCTTGAAATTTATAACTCATATAAATTTTGTTGCAATAAAATTGATGTTTCTTCTCAGTAATATTCTCAGTATTTTGTATTTAAGTTGGAAATAATGTGAAATGAAGTTTCTTCTCTCTTCGTCTTCTTTTTCTGGAAAGCACTGGCGCGTCTTTGAGAAAAAATAGGGCAAAATTTATTTAAATCTTCATTCGTCTGGCCAGCTGAAATGCTTTGGTCTCGTCGCAGTAACCCCCGCAATGTTTCTCGAAGGTGGAGAAACGCCTCGCCTTCCGTACTTCCGACTCCGGCCGGATTTTATAGCGCATTCGATCCTTCTTACTCTAAGGAAATACGAGCTACTTTATCTTGATGTTCGCTCCATTTCACTCGTGCACGCAGTCCGTGTCCCCGTTTTATCTTCGGATTAAGAAACAAAGCCCGGGGAGCGCGGAGTATGGATTCTCTTCATTACTCTCGCCGGCACATGATACACACCGCGTATATCGCGTTTATAAAGTTCCGCCTCGTCGCGTCTACGGTATTACTATTACTGCGCTAATAATGAACGTTTTGAAAATAACTTTATCGATCGCCTCCCCCGTCCGTCTACCCTTCCAACCTTTGACCTTTTTCCTCAAAGACGCTCGCGGAGATAATCCTCCGTCGATGTCTTCGCTTCTGTTCGTGTACTACTCTCGTCATCTTTCATCTCTTCGCGAATTCTTTTCTTCTCCGTCTCGCGATTCATGCAAAGCGGACTACGTGGACCCTTCCTTCGACCTCCTCTTTGCGCTTCTACGCTTCCCCTCTTCCGCTCTCCGGTCAGTTTCTCACAAAGAGAGAGAGAGAGAGAGAGAAAGGTCACAGCGGGGGTGGCGAAACTTTCGCCGCGTTTCCATCCGAACGTGACCGATCTGACATCTCGAGGGGACGCCGCCAGATTTCCCCGGATAATAATACTTCTCTCTTACAACAGTTTCAACAGTCGCGAGACTAAGACGAGGGAGAGTAATGCCGGGCTCCCTCGCATTCGCACCGACCGACCGTCCGGCGAGCGTTCGCGTTATGTTTTAAATGAAAGGCGCCGCGACGCATCGACGCCCATGGGAGCGTGTCGAGATTGGCATATTCTGTCTACGCGATTCAACTATGACTCTCCTGGATAGAAATTCGCGGAAGAGCTGTATGTTACGTACAACTCGGTTTCCAGTTCTCGAATTCATGTCTGTCCCCTCGATATTGTACACCGATGAAACGCCTCTGATCGTACCAGAGTTTACCCTTTTCATACTCTATCAATAAATCTTATTCGGCGGGGCGTAAAGTAACACGAAAGCAGATCTCTCACGACGTTGAAAGATGCAAGAGGGAGCGGAAACTTTTTTCGCGTTAATTCGTTGAATTGCAATTTAGTCTCGAAGGATCATTACTAGCCGGTACGCCAAACTCCACGTGGTACATTGGTGGCAAAGAAAAAGCATGCGAAGGTGAAGAAAGACGACCTTTCCACGCGCCGATCAGGCGTGAAGCCCGAAACACCGAGCGCTACCGGCTACGTCGTAATGACGACGTGATGGATGACCGCAACGCGGAAGCCCCGCGGCAAGCTTCGGCCTTCGGAGCTTGCCGCTACCCGTCCAATATGTCGACGATGTTGGGTGTTCTACGCCCTCGTAGGGAAGCGAGGGCGGATTAGTCTCGTTCAGCGAGGCGTGCCATGAGCGATAGCCGGAACGCGGCGGAGGCGATACCTCGAAAGTACGCGACCTCCATCCGGCGCGGTGCAGCATCGCTACCGATTCAATTCCTTAATATCTCTATCTCCCTCTCCTCCCTTCGCTATCTCATCTCTCCTTCTCTCTCTCTCTCTCTCTCTCTCTCTCTCTCTCTCTTTCTTCCGTTTTATTCCCGTTGGATGGTTCGCGGCGGCCGTTACCGTCGACGCTGACGCACACGCGTACAGTGACTGATTCCGCGGATATATTAGTTCCATCGATTTCAGGAGGTATCAGTCTCCTCTCGAACGTCCGTCCGAGCCGTCGGGAACCGTCCCGGCTCGCTTTAATGGATGACGAGGGAAAAGAACGAGTAATAGCGGAGAGATTAAGCCTTTCAGACTCGAGGGTATTAAGTTTTGGACGGGAACGAAAGAAAGGAAAGGAGCAGGAGGAAGGGTGAAGCGCGGCGGAAAGTATCGCGAGACAGGACGGGAACTGTTGGGGATTTCGGAAAGCCCGATAAAGAAGGACATTTATATATCTCGCTCACGGTGATCGGTGCTCGACGATTATCGACCTGAGAGACGACAGGGGGTGGGCAGAGCAGAGGGAGGAAAGAGATGATGGCAAAGTTTTAACAAGGAATTCGAGTGCTCGACCTGACGAATGTTGAACACGTGAACCAGCGTGCTCGATCGCGTGATAGAGCGTGTCTTTTTTTGACGTACAAATATCTCACACGCGAACACCATTCGACAAGAGACGAGTATGTTATATCAGAGGTCATGGATAATATCATTTTCATTTGCGCCATATTATACGTAGCGTTAAAAACATAAGCAGAGATAGTTGCTAAAAGGCGGTAACATTTGCTAAAATTGCAATTGCGTCTATAGTAATGGGTGCTTTCCATTTTTAATGACACACAAGTCGACTCTTATAATCATTGAACTACTAAATTTTGATTATCTTATTCATCGATTAATTTACGAAATGTATGACCAGCAAGAATAATTTTTTATTATATATTCTTTATTATATTATTATACATATGATAGTTGGAAATTTTGTTATTGATTATTTAATCGGAGTTTGATCAAAGTGATCAAATTGTGTCAACTGTGAAAAGCAGAAAATTTATCTAAATTTGTCTATCTTTAAAGTTATCTATCTGTTTATCTATTTTTACCGATTTCTTTCTTTATTCTATAATTTTTAAATATTATTTACAGTGTGTTAATTTGTTTGTGATGCAATGGCATATCTCCGACCGAATCTTTATCTTCTCAAGATTTATCAATTTACTTTCGATATATCATGAAATTAACAGTACTGATAACGTTTCGAAGATAGTGCGCAATTTGTATAGTTACGCGATTATATTTACGCCATTGGAATTGGAAAGACGGTCCCTCGCGTCGAGACAAGAAAGCTTTATGCCTTTATGGTTCAAATGGCAAATTGCCGGATTAACCCATAAACGGCTTGAAGTGACGGCAACTTTGCCCCAAGGTATCGTTACGGAACGCTGAAGAGAACCGAAACGCAATGGGAAGCCGCTACGTCGCTGCGTTATCGTCTTAATTGTTCAAACTTGAAAGTTTCCGTCTCTAGAACAATACTCATCCGTTATGATTTCATATATATATACATGCATACATACATATAAATGTATATATTGTGTGTATATATTATATAGGTACATTTATCTTACATGATATTTCTTACAGAATATATATACAGAATATATCTTACAGAAACTCGTGATATAAATGCTTTAACGTGAGATTTAACTTTCTTAAATGAATATTTGATTGGCCGTTGTTTTGTTTCATAATTTTTTCATATACAACTTTTAAGTAGTTTGCGACTAGCACAAATTAAAATTCTATTAAAGTATTGGCCATTTGAAATTTAATGAGAAATGGAATTTTAATATCTGTTTGTAATTCCGAGCTGATATCGTAAAAATTTAAATTTTAATTACTAATTTGAGAAGCACCGAGATCTCGGTATGAAAAGAAAACAATGCTTTTTTCAATTTTATTTTTCGAATTATCTAGGAGTATCCGGCAACTAAAAAAATTCACTAATTTTTTATTGGTCTGCAAAACAGCCAAAGTATCGGTTATCGGAAACTCTAAAGCACAGACTCTACTTTGCAATTGTAATTACATGCGTGACTCCATAAATTTTTTAGGCTAATCGACGCGTGCGTCAGATTTCCAATGGAATTAAATGCGTGCATACATTTCAAGATCGCTTCGCAAAATTTAATTATCACGCATCCATTAAATGATTCATATGCATGCACATTAAATTCAATGCCCACGTTTTTCGTACATTGTAGCATGGCGAGCAGATACGGGAAACGCGATATGTATTGATTCTGTACCAAATATTAAATTTTAATCAGACTGTCGATCTTCCGATCAAAAAATTGTTCTCCCTGTCAGGACGTAAAATAATAAGCATATGAAGCATACGCGAAATATTTTGATTAAAATTTCGTCATCGAAAAGTTTTTATCGAAATAAACTCGGATTATATATACATTTTATATATACATATATATATAAAGAGTGGGGAAAAAGAGAGAGGGGAAAGAGGGAGAGAGACAGAAAGAAGCTTAAATTATACATACAGTAGTTTACGAAAAATGATCAAACACGTGGTATATATTTTGCAGGCTATACTTGTATCTCTGTTATATTTACATACATATATATATATATGCATAAAAAGGATTAACGGACTCGAACAAACAGAGTTCAAACTATGAATTAGCGTTATTTATTTCGATTATAAAACATATTTTTCCTCAATGTTTAATAGCACATGCATTAAATATTTGACGTTCTGTAAAATGCGTATCACATTTACAATACTGAAGCATAAAATTATATAAGAAATGTATTTATAAGCGTATAATCACATTCGCACACATAGTGAAACTAATAAATATTAGATAATCTCCTTCAAATGAATTTTTTACTTCAACTAGGATTAGTTGGATCGTTCAATTATGATCCCGGATACAGCGGTACTGGTACAGCCGGTATTCGGTACGGGAGGAAAGAAGCGCTACTATTATGTTTTAATTATGCCAACTTGGTGGAGGGAGGGGAGGGGGGGAGGGGGGAGCGGGACTTCGTTAATGCGGGACGGCTGCAATTACGTCGGCAGGTACCACCCTGCTGCGAACCGGGGGACATTTTTCCATTACGCTGAACCTACGGCGCCTGAATTGTAATAACGAGCAGCGGGAAAATAAATTAATGAAAAATATATTAAAAGTTGAGATCGCGTACCGTGACGCAATGGAACGAGGCATTAGAGCTTGTTTCGTAGTTTACGAAGAGTAACCGGTAAAGACGAGAGCCTTCAGGAAATATATTCGTTAAGTATTTTCCTTTACTTCAAACGCAGAGCTGCCGCGCTTAGTGAGGATGGAATTAACGAAGCATTCCATTAGCGTAAATCCATCAAGTGCTAATTGCGACATTGTGCCTATCGTTTCAACAATGTATGTACAAGAAAGATGTATGTGTGCATCTGCACGTTGGTGAACGTTATCGTAAACGCAGAATTTTATGGTTGCACTTTTACATAATTTTATGTTTGCGGAACAAAGCAAATTGCAATAAACTAACTAATAATTATACATTTATTAAATTTTCTCTTTTTAAAATTACGTTTTCTCCGATATTTGTATAATGGAATTTAGCGTCCTTGCAGTTAGAAAAATAAAACTAAAACAAATTACGTAAAAAATTTTAATATAATATATTAAAAAGATTTCTTGCTTTTTAATTGAAAAGTTTTAACATATTTCAATTATTTTATTATCCATCAATTAATAACCAGAAAAAATATTTTTTAGATTTATTAGGAAGTTACAAGTTGCTATTGAGTTTATTCCTGATACTGCGTTATATACAAAAATTGAATGCATTCATTTTTCGTGATTCATCCAAGACAATTATCGAGGATGAATCGTGTAAATTTGCTTGAACGGTTACGCGTCAGCGTGTGTGCACAAGCACGAACCATCTATGTATTTATTATACTATTATTTCTACCGTGGTTTGCATCAATTATTCCTCGACATAATAAAAGAGTTGCTGCCTGACTAATTGCGGCCGAAATTATCTTTCGGATTGTTCGTATATTCATCGATATATTGAAAATAACTGAATAAAAGGCTATAATCGACGAATATCTGTACTGAAATTAATTATAATAGAAGGATATGTAATAATATTATCAGAAATAATATTATTGTAATAATATTATCTTTACACTTTGCGAGGTAATTGATAGCGATTAAAGCTTATTTTATCGATTAAAATGTATTTTCCATTACGTTTTTCGGATTACAAAAAAATACAAATTATGATTATGCCAAAGAAAAGGGGGAAAATATATATATATATATAACAGCTTTTCTTTAGAATCTTAATAATTAATAGATTTATCTTTGCCACTCGTTGAAATTTCATTAAAAACCAAGCTCATATATACAACAATTTTATTATATTGCGCGCAATATTTTCCGACTATACAATACCTTTGAGAGAGCGTTCGTTACATATTGGCTATATTGCGCTGCCGAATTCATTATAACTGTTAATTACGGCAGATTGGTTGGATGTTGCGAGCAATATCATCAAAGCGAGATGCACACATAAAACTTTTCAAAAACATATTCACTCACAATCAGTTGATATTCGGAATTTCTTTTCGTTCACAGTATACCGATATTCATTCGATTATTATTTTGCGTAATGGAAATATATTAATTACATTCGCAACATGTTTTGATAAATAATAGATTCTAAATGTTTATGTTTCTTCGAATTAAAATAAAATATCTATAAAAGGATCAAATAGGTTCAATTATAATGGTTATATGATGATTGACTTATATTATTCAACATTATTAAATTTTGTTTACTGATTATATAGAGATTTAATTTACTGGTTATTGCATTCTAATTTTTCCAATATAAATTGTATCATTAAAGAATATATTATAGTGTGTTTGATATATATATATATATATATATATTTATCTCATTGTTATACATATTAACATACACAATATTCATAATTATATAAAACATATATATGTAATTTTTTCTATGCATTTCGATCCAAGCACCAATTTTGCGAGTTGCGTTCGCCAATCTCGAACGATTTTCGTCTCTCCGAATTAGTTTCTCGCGGTATCGACAGCGCACACTCGCTTATAACTAGTTTCAATGTGTCGTTTTTTTCCTTTGACGAACGATCCTGGCACGTGGAACGCGGCTCTTTGGCACGTGGCGCCCCGGGGCGAAGCCCTCGACGACCGACCGTGTAACGATGATGAATTAGCTTCGTTACGATATCACGGTCGGATACGATTGTACATCGCGGTGACTGATTTGCGAAATTTCCGGATAACAGGGAAACGGGGGGATGAGGAGACGACGAGCGGGAGCGGACGGAAGAAGACGTTTGCGTGGCGCAGCGGAGGCGAAATCGAAGGGCTGTTTTGACCATGAGCGGAACAACCGTCGCGCGGATTAAAGCGTAATTTCGTCGTCGGTTTATGCGACGCGTAATTGTATCGTTACATCCCTCTCATGTATGTAAAGACGGCAACGGCAGTTGCGGCTAACACGCGTCGTCGTCGACGGCGATGGCGGCAGCGGTAGCGTCAACGGCGGGATTTCCGAGAGAGCGGTGAGTTTTAGGGGGAATTTGTGTAGTTGAATTGGATATATGTATGTAGTTGAAACCGGCGTTGACGCGCCGCTCCTTCTCGTCGTCGCCATCACCGTCGTTGGACCGGAATTAATTTTAAGTTTTAATGGAACGTATCGCGCGCGCGCGCACTGCTCGCCTTTGCCGACAACCTCTTACTCTCGACCTGAGAACGCCACCAGCCGATCGCAACCAGGCCCGATTCCATTATCGGCGCTGAACTTCGCGATACTCTTCGACCGCTAACCAGCTTCTCGGCTCGCACCCATATATACGAGACGAGACCACCTCTGCCGTCAAATCCGAAGGTAGTTTGAGTTTCGGCCGAGTTAATCGCGCATGAATACCACAATCAAGGGTGTACCTTATACCGTACGCCCGTTGCCCACCATCGAGCCCTCCCACGAGCTTCGTGTACCGAAGTAAACTGATTGTGAGTCAGCTGGCTTTACGACATGGTTTGTCGCGACCAGAATGTTATTCTCACACAAAGATCCAAGTTTGTGTGGCCTGCGATTTTTATTTTGCAAAGCCGTTGTTTTTTTTTGCGTTCTACTCGTAGCATGCAAAATATATGATTACATTAAGATAGCAGATGGTATCAAATAATATGTTTTTGAAAATATGCGTTGGGTATATACTTTTTATATAATGTGGCATTTATTAAATTCATATCATAGTCGTGACAAGTGAACTTTATCCAAAAATCGATCTATCTGCGACTCGTTGAGTTTAGAGGATAAAGCCGTGTAATTAAACCTTTAACCCTACGACTACCTAGGCGCACTAAGGGAGCACCGGGGAAAGGATTTAGGCTGTTAATCCCGTTAGCGAAGTTCGTTACACCGATCTCTCCTTTCCGACGCCTTTTCACCCACGGCCATTTGATTTGCCGACTACGACGTCGAAACTTTTCTCTTTATTCTCTCTCTCTCTCTCTTTCTTTTTGTCTCTCTCTTTTTTTTTGTAACATATTGGATGAAGTCAAAGTCTCTGACACGATATCGAAATACTTTGTCCCTTTAATTTTGCTACCTTTATATCTCTGTGAAGAGATTTTTCGTTAAAAGTTATATTTTTTTTTTGTTATATCACGTATATAACATATAATTTTTATAAATTGATTCTTCTTTCTCCGAAATCTATTATTACTTTTACAGATAAAAGATTTAAGACACACGAGAAAAACTTTGAATTCTTCATGTTTGGAAACTTTTGTTTTTTATTTTCTTGAAATTGGGAAAAATGTCAGGGATTTATTTCGCTTTATCTTACGACGATTTTATCTTTACGACGACATTGCTATTTGAAATAAAATTCAAGGCTGTAGATATTCGACGAGTCGTCGAAGCGAATTTGGGACAATTTTGAACGAAGATGGTCGAGTGCAATATAAATATCGTTGACACGCTTATCGCCAACTTAGTATTTCAAATCTGCAATGTTAATTCCTGAATGACGGGGACGGCGAGAGCAATCGAAGCGACGATGTTAACCGAGTCCTCGTGTTTATCCTCGTGCTTTCTCTCATCCAATTTTGGGTATCGTGTTTCGCGTCTCGGTAGACGCGCGAAGTAATGAGCTCGAGAATATCTGGAAGCGGAATAGCAATATTTCTCGCCGGTAGAGGAGGAGAGATCGCGAGCGCGTTGGAACTATACCAACTTTCTCGAGAAGCTGTCGTCTCCCCGGGGATTTTGCTTTCGCGATGATAACCTGTTTACTTCTATATTCGCATCGTTAAAAAGGGCGCGAGGTATGTTTGCGAGAGGTCGACATTTCACGCGCGACGATGTGTTGGAATAATGGAACGCCAGTTGGGAAATTAAGCACTTTGCTGTTACGTTGTTTTATTAAGAACTCCTCTCCACGTTCCTCCTTCTCGTATTTATGCGAAAGAGAAATAAAATGAAAGTAATTACGTAGTGAATTATTACGAGTGTGCATCCACATCGTAGCAACGTGTGATACAGAAAAATGTGCCGCACGACTGACTTCATTAAATTCCTGTTTAAATATTCGCGAACCAAGAACGTTGATTCGTACGTCATTCCGTACAATATTGCCAGCTCGAGGCACTGTATTTTACCACTTGCGCTATCACGCGAAGAGGCTTCTCGAACGCCTTCACTCACCCTCGGGTGTTTTCGATCAAAGCTTCGCTCACGACGACAATGGAACGGATATTCACTGTGCGAAAGTGCAAAGAGAGTCCGCGCGCTGTATTGCGGATCGCCTTGGGCGTGACTTTGAGAAACCCGTCGATCTGATCGACGGGGATACGCGGGCGTATTTGGATAGTCCCCCAGGGAGACATCTCCTCGTGTAATAAGGCGAGCTTATTGGCAAGCGCCCGCGATCTTTTCGAGTTGCGTGTACATGCAACGCGAATTAACGGGACATTGTTGCTGCCACGTACGCGTATTTGACCGTCCATCTGTGCATTTATTAACGATGCAGATTTAATTATACAGTACAGTGACTGCCTCGATATGCTCCGTTACATGCGGAATAATCTCGCGCGGAATAAATTTGCCCGCCGTGTTTTCGATGCCGTATCGTTAATCCCGATCGCACGATCGGCAATGATATTTTTCGCATTAATTTTCAGTGCGCTTTAAATATATTTCGCGGCGGAGAGACAAACTCGCAAATTCTCTCGTCGAATGTTATTAAATTAAAGTCTCAACGGACGGCTGACGAAACTGCTCTCGTGCGCGTTCTCGAAAAAAAAAATGTATTTCGTCGATCGCAGCGGATTGCCTTCCGTCGCATCCGTCCTAGATGGCCAGGGGGCGTTCTTCGTATCTGAGATATTCAGTGAATGTATCGATTCCCGACTAGGTATTCGCAATGGGGTCTTAAGGAATTTAATAATCCGGCATCGGCAACTTTCTAGGGTGCCCTTCTTTGCGGGCACCGGCTGCGTCGTAGTATTCCGATTATCGATCGGTAAATAATTCAATCGGACGTGAGTAATTGCTCTCCTAGACCCTTGTATCCTCCTACGCCGTTCGCCTTTCCACGCTGTCATCGCGTTACGTAAATGATTTGCTACATCTAATAGAAAGATGATCTCTTAATGATCAATTTATCTCTCTGATTATGTGTACGTTGTATTTTTCTTTTTTCTTTTTTTTATATAAAATATCACTCGATCAAAATATAACGTCATAATACGAGCATTAATAACTTAAAGAATCGGACGAGATTTCTTCGCGAAACAGGCCTTTGATAGATGAACGTAGACATCAGTATAAATCATTGTCTGATGTTTAACAGAAGTGGGTCAAGTTCGTTGAAGATGTTTTATCTTAGCGCTTGAAATTAAGCGAGTCATTTGCCATTCTCGATTGCATTTCCTATTGCATTTCCTCCTCCCGATTCAATTTCAGCCGAGCTGAATCGCCACTGTTCTACGACAATATCGAAAGTCGCATTTTTCCATTTGTCTGGCGGACATACGATTTGTCGTCGACCGCTGTCCAAAGTAAAATTCCCATTGCTGTTTCATGTAGCGCCAACTGGGAGAACAGCGAGAAAGTTCGCCGCGTTTCACAGAAAGTATATCAGGTACGTTTCGTGACAGCAGTTACAAAATTCCGTCTTCTCTCTGACGAAATATGTGCAATACTTTCTGGTAAAAATGCCCTCGTTGCCAAGTTTTATACTTTCAGCAAACGGATGTAGGAAAAAAATTTCTGATGAAATCCCGCTACGCGATGCAACATCACCGTTGAAGCAACAAAAATATGAGCGTAATATTTAGTTGTAGGAAATAAATATATCCGCGTGATTGTATAAGTTCGCGGTTATTAAAGAAACCATCGTTAACTACGTATTTCTCTCTATTAAATTTTTCGTCGCTGCGAATTCACGCGAGGAGTCGCGCAGAAATATTGCGTTGAGATAATGCAAACGCGCACGGTGCATAGTAACGAATAGCAGGAAAGTGAAAAGGTGAGCAAAGAGTACTTGCGACTAGCGGAAGTAAACGATAAGGACAGAGCGATGCGCCGCTGTTTACATCGCTGTTGCTTAATCCGTTCGTTAAATAAAGATCCGTGCCGGGGAAACTTGTTTACCGGGTCCTTACGAAACGTTCCGCAAAAGCGTTTTCCGCCGCTCTACAAAGTCTCGCGCGGTCGACCACGCGCGATATAATTATATATTCCACACACACATATATATATATATATATATATATATATATCTATATATATATACCTCTCACGTATACACAGTTTTATGTAACGAGACATTTCGTGGCCTATTATTCTCATATTTCGCAGGTAACGAAAATCGTTGTATAAATCATAAAGGAGTCTCTTGCTTGTTATAACTCTGTGTCAGCCCTTCAAATACATGATAAATGCTACAAGGGAAACGTATTTACGGGTCGGGCGAGGCGCAACTGAAGGACATTATTAAAATACATTGTACTGCGGGACCGAGATCGAGAGTCAGAGTGGGATAGGGTCCGTGGGACACTGATACACCATTTGGGATCCTCCGGGAATACTAATGGCAGATCGTGGATGTTTAGTGCGTTCTTACAGCCGGTGCATTATTGATGCGGTCCTGAGTTGGGCTCGAGGGCCGAACAGAGGGCCGCGCGACGGCGACGATAGTGAAACGGTGGCTGTAGACCGCGGGTGGTCCTTTCGAGAATCCACATCATTTATGCATGTGTATAGGAAGCCTTTTCAAGGATAAGAGACGGCACTGAGCGCTCCTCCTGGTCTCTTCACCTACCTACGATATATGACCCGAATTATCTTCATTCGCAACTCTGCGCCAAAGATTTGGACAAATCATTATTATTGAATCTCTCAACCTTTCAATCATTCGTATTTGCTCAGACATATAAAATATAATGTTGAACAGAAAGTTTTTATATATTATATATTGTTGATATTTTACTCCTGCTTACGATAATCTTTAAAAGATTCTTCAATTGTTGGGAGGAGAATCTCATTTTTCAAATTATAATAATAGCTATATCTTCTGCCAGACTTGCAGCTTTTTTGGCTCGCTCGACCGAATGAATCGGCCCAATCACCGTATGAATAACGATGTCTTATGCCGCATGGATGGTGGTAGCCGTAGAATTCGACAAGAGTGGCCTTGGACCGTAGCCAAGGCCGTGCGCTTATCCTCTCGGATTTTCTCTCTATTTGAGAACAAACGGAACGAAACGATGCAAGTGGTGTCGCTGGCACGACACGCCGGTGCAACCACCAGTTGCTACCATGCTATCAGAGCGAGGTCGACCAGCATAGAGCGAGAGAAAATGAGAGCAAGAGAGAGAGAGAGAGAGAGAGAGAAAGAAACAGAGAGCACGAAAGAGCCTTGAATCTGTAATATGTACAGGCGCACAAGCTCACATTTTATATGTATGCGATGCTGTAGGCCTACGTAAATACATAGTTAGTTTCATATCGCCTGTTGCATTCGTAAAGTGTTTCTTCGCAAGGAGCCTCTATTCCTTCCCGGACGCACCTTCAGCGATGCCAACAAAAGTCTTGATAAATTGCCTTTGCGCGACAGAATGAGTCGTCGTTTTCAGTCGTTCATTTCGCATGTCATACAGTACGGACTATGAATTTCGAAGAGGCTGATTTACTCGAATTAAATATCCGGGATCACATTAGGTGATATGTAATGATTTATCATTATTTAAAATTTTAATATATGCAAAATATAAAATTTAGAAAAATAAGAAGACAGTTTATTTTGTACAATAATAAAAACAAATATTAAAATATTAATTTTTAAGTATTAAAATATTAAGTCTTTGTTTATTAAATAAAAAAAAAAATTATAAATACACAAAACATACATACATACAGTATACATAAAACAAACACAATATAGATAAAATAATAATGAAAAAGAGAATAGAATATGTTTAGAATTTGATGCGCCGTGTATATAAAATAAATTTCGAATATCTCGACAATTTCTATATAATAAAATTTTTCAAATGATACGGACAATCGTAGTAGGATAGAAGACATTTTATAGATTTCACAATCAAAGTGTGATATCAAATGCAATATTGTCGCTTAGTTCCGTCACAATATCTTATTTAATCGAGATGCCGTTCGCAGCTTTTTATGGTACTCGAAGAGTTCGACAACGATTTTGCGTGGTGCAAGTTTTGCTCTTGTCGTTACCTGGTCTTGAATTCGAAGCACGATGGCGCGGCGCCAACAAGTGGTCCATATACCAACCGACAATTCGCGTCTATCCAAGCTGCGTCCTGATTCTACGTGCTATAATTACTAATCAATATTACACCGCTTTCGCATGCGTCGTATTATGCGAAATGTCCATAAATGTGTTTTGCAATACGAAACGGAGTTTGTATTGAAGCGCGTTTGCGCGTATTCGGCTTTGCAATCTCTTGGAAAGCTTCCAAATTATCGGATGTAATCGCTGTAAAATCATTTATTGCTTGAAAAATCTTCATTCGCGATAACAATGCATATTCCGATATCGCATCGGTTTACGCGACATAAACACCAATAAGTTTTAATGCAAATTCATTAACATAGGATTTAATTATGGAAGATTTAATCTCGGATTAAACGTATTCATATGCGAATATTTAAAATACGAATTTTATCATTTTGTTCTGCGAGTGTATGATTTTATCTCGCGATTTAATCTCAACTAATTCAACATGCATATTCATTTGCATGCGCAAAATAACGAATATATGGCGCGTGTCTTAGTTGCTTCGGACCGAAGTAACATCGAATACTGATGATGGTCGGGTCGTTTCGAAGTGGCTTGAGGTTTAGGAGTGTGGGTTAGGTCTCTCTTCTCATTAAGTTGAGTGTTGCGTGTTGCGAGGAGACTCGAGGGGTACTCAGTACCCCCAAGTGCAGTAGACACGCCAGCCGGCGCTCACCCTCGAGCTACAGGTTGCTACGGAAGATTGGCAACTTAAAAAGCGCTTTAGCGGAATAACGGGGTGAGTTTCTCGATTAAAGCTGTCGGAACCGAGCGTAAGCGGCGGCGAGCGAGTACGAAGACGTCTACAAAGAAACGAATCCGCTGTTTCATCAGAGATATGTCCGATCGAACAATTTTAGAAGTCGCCGACGCTTCGCGCGCGGCTTTTATGCTAAACTTTGTAGAGTGCTTCGCGACGGTACAGCTCGCGATCGTTATCGCAGTGTCCTTTTCGTGTGCAAAGGAAAAAGCAACGAAATTGCAAAATGTCGACATCGTAAAAGACGACGTTACCGAGAGACAGATTGCTAAATTGAATTTTTTCTAAGGGATGGGAGCATCGAGCCACCTCGGCTCTCAAGATCCGTCTCCAAAAGGAAGCGGAGGATTTTAGCAGGCAAATGGGTATTAAGCGTAGTCGGAACACCTTCTAAGTGCTGGTAAGTATAGAGGCCCGAGAGGCATAAGAGAGAGAGAGAGAGAGAGAGAGAAACTCGGTATGCGAACGTTTGCGCACGTGTGCTCGCAAGGACTTTGCAGAAAGGGAAAAAGAAAGAGGGATGATGGCCTTATTTCATAACGACTCTCCTTGCTCAAAGAGGGAATAGGTAGGAGGTGCCACAAACAGTCAGGTGTACACGCGTCTTTGCCTCGTACAGGCGGTATACGTTTACGACGTGCATTTCCGGCACACATGTCAGAGCGTTTCCGACTCGCAAAGACCAAAGAAAAGGTCGCGCGCTTCGCAAATGTCTCAATGGCAGGCGAGGAAATGCAAGGTAGATTCTCTTTACCAAATAAACTCTCCGCTTCGTAAACGTCACTACGTCCACCCTAGTGCTCTGCGAAAATATATATTTTTCTCTTTTCGTATAAGCAACGTACATTTTTCTCGGATACATTGGGAATTATTAAAACTCCTTTGACGCAAACGCCATCATTAATGACATGATGGCTCCGCGACTAATATAATTTTAAATGAATCGCTGAATAATGTTCGCTATACTTTTATGTAATTTTGCGAAGAAGCTCGGAAAATATGAAAACTACACCTTCGCTTCTCTTTGGCGGCGTTTATCCTTTTGTTATTTTTCTTTGGAATTTTATTTCGAGGCCACGTTCTTTTCTCTGCTTCCACCTTGCCGCGCGCACCTCGAAAGTACCATCATTATAGTTCAATCATGCTGCTTTTCTTTTATACGGATGCGCTATTCAAAAAGCGTCTTGGCGCTTCGCTTCACCCATCTCGCTTTTATACGTCCGCAGGTGGTTATATGAATTCTACAGCGGCATGATAAAATTGCTTCTGTGTCTCTGGCATGTCTACTTTATAGGATGCTAACCTGTTTCATATCGTAGTTCATCCTCCAGGTAATAAGGTATTGTCTCTCTCTCTCTCTCTCTCTCTCTCTCTCTCTCTCTCTCTTTTTTCTCTTTCTTCTATCGCTGCTCGTCATGTATTATCTTTTCTTGCAACAATATATTTTAGGGAGAGAAACCTTGCAATTATTATTAATAATGTTTGAAATAACTAGATTTATATTTACTTGAATGTATATGTTACAATAATTTTCCATCCAAATTATTACAGAAATTCCCGCGAAAATATAAGCGAATTTAATTAAATTTCAGAATGTAATTATTTTTAAAATTGTATCGCGCGGAATTAGCGTCGAGGATATTGCGTGCTGCACTTTATGAAAGACAACCGCAATATGCCCGTAATGCACATCGAACGCGAACAAACACGATTGCGGTTTCAGACAGCACCACGTATAGGGAAGACCTCGCCACTTTGGCTTGACGTCATGTAATAGATCAATGTAATTGAAAAGAGTACCGCTATATATAATCATATATACACGAATCTATTATTACTAATTTGTTAATATGATTACGGTAAATTGATTGCTATATAAAACATCCATAATTATTTCTTATTTTTTACATATGATGTCATAATTAGAACGCGTGCTTTTATTACGCTATTATTCGATTCGAGAATTGCATCTAGCTATAATCCTCGAGCGAATTTTGAAAATAAATGCTTTCTTTTCTTATATCTTACATATATCTCGCAGAGAATTTTCGGATAGCGGAGACGGTTTTTGGACGAACGCGTTGATAGCTAGCTCTAGTTAAACTTCCTAAACCGTCGTCAATTAAGTTAGAGTTTGCTTCTCTGTCAAACCTGCCGGTGAAACCTGCGTCGCTTGCTTGTCTTGCTTGCATCGAGTTTCGGCTCAATTCGGAGATTGCGCCCGATGACGCTCGCCGCTCGAAGCGATTCTCACGAAAATACCATGGATTTTGTCTGACATTATTGAAGTTTTATAGAGCCGCGCGCTTACGTATAGAAATACGCCATAGTATTTGCGCTGTTTTGCCAGTACAAAACTCTCTCGCGGCCGAATAAACATTTATACGAACATTACGTGAATATATCGCATCGCAACATTGCGCTCCCGCGATCCACGCGCGAGTCATGAGTTCGCAAATCGATGCTTGGCGATGAATAATAAGCCCTCAAATGCCCTCGTATTATTAGCGAAAACGATAAATCGATGCACTTTATATCGACATTTTAAAATTTACGGTGGTTGTGACAAGCATGCTTGAGCGTAGAATGGATATGAGTACGATCGTTCATCGGTAACAATGAAGTCGCTTGCACGAGAGAAAAGAATCGGCGTTTTGTTGTTGAAAAAGGAAAAAGAAAATCGGTTGCATTGATTGTGATGTCATGCGCACGGAGTTGGACACGTCGAAACGCCTTTCAATTTATTATAAACCAATGAGAGCCGCTCTTCCCCGATCGGTTTTGTCGAGAGAATTTCGTTTAGTTAATCGGTCGACGCGGTTCGATGTCACGTCCCAATTTGGCCAAGTCTGGTCTAAAAAGCCAAATCCGACGCGGCCTCGATAATTTCGGAAAGGATATTTCTCAATATCCTCTGCACTAGAGAGTGATGCGCGATACCTTCCGTGCAGTTAAAATCCTTTTCACGCATTACCTCTTCTTCGTTTCAATCAAACGTTTCGTGTTAATCAATAATACACATTTTTTAAAATTAATTTTCCATCACACATGAATTTATATATATATATAAATTAAGTTATACAATAATTCCTAAATTATTATACAACATAGTTGATATATAATTCATGACATTGAAAAATTAATAAAGGAAAATGTAAAAATTTCGCATTATTAATTAGCACTAAAGATGCAAACGATTGATTGATTAAAACGAAGAAGGTTTACACAATGCGTGAAAAGGTTTTTAAACGCACACACACACACATTACTCTCTGCAGAAGATATTCAAAAATATCCTTTTCCAATTATCGAGGCTGTATCGAATTTAGATTTTATATTGTTTCAACTTTTTCCTTCTAATAAAAATGCAGTCGTTAGTACTGAAAAAAGATCTTGATATATGTCTCAAATATATCACAAACTATCTTCAAGCCTAGCAATACGTTATCGTAAATAGTACGATGATAGGAGATTCTATATTGATTGCACAAAAATAAGCTACCAATTTTATGGCTATTTGTGAAATCTTATATACATGAACAGAAAATCGAACCGCTGAGACATGAATGTTAAATAACGATGTTCTGACAAAGTATCATTAAAATACCGCTCAACAGGTGCACCATAGGTAAGAGCCACACGTAGCGACGATAACTCGGGACAGGTTGTTCTTCCGGTGCTACAGCTAAAAGCGGCGGCGACGGCTGCTGCTGCTGCTGCAAATCTCGGGGGATCGCTTTGTAAGTCGGAGGCCGCGCGATACATAAGTGATGCGCCGTTAAAGCGGCCTCCGTGGAGGAGTGGAGTTAGTTCTGTATGCAATTGCTCCATTCCTGCCTATTCTCCAGCGTTTCGATCCTATACTAGTTATATATCGTCACCATTAACCACTTTGAGCTAAAACGCTTATCCGCATATAATACACAGCCTCTCGTCGCCTTTTCAAATGACGTATACATTTAACCATTGTTTCATTAACGTTTCTTCTACATGTGACATGACTTCAATGCTCTTATTATTGTACATTTATTATTATAATCAACTGTTCAATCAAGTTTTTTAAAATAAAATTAATTTTACATAAAGTTTCTTTCTCGACTACTATTGAAATATATTGTATTATTCAAAAATACATTATCTACTACTAAATTTAAACAATATAAATATTTATTGTAATTTATTTTAATATTAACGCGTAACTAATTGGAAATTTATAATAATAATTATTAACAATAAATTTTATAGTAACAAACAATTTTTCAAATTTAATCATAGCTACAGTAGAGATCGAAATCTCACATAGTCCTATTTAAAATAATTAATCGAATTTGCCCGAAAAGTCGACCTTTATCGATTCTCGCGTGACCGCGTGTCATGCCACATATTCCTCCCTATTAAACGAAACGTTGTGCACGTCGTCACCTATACCCTGAAAAGGTTAGCTGCTCGTTCGCGTTTTGACGCTGTAATCTCGTTATCGTGGAAGCCCGCAGCTGAACCCCTGCCTGCGCAGCCCAGGGCCGAGACATTTAAACATTTATAGAAGCTCCTGCTTCCGTCGTCGCCGTCATCTGCGCGAGCTGGCGGCACGAAACTTCTCGTTTCGCGTGTATGTATTAAGTATGCGTGTATTAAGAACCGCGGCTCGCGTGTGCGTCTCGAATACCATGGTAAGACACAGAGCCGCGAATCTTAATGAAGCCCATTCAAGCGGCCATTATCGCGGAGACCGCGTAATCGTCTCTCTCCGCGAAGGCGGTTCTCACTTAATAATCATATCCCATATTCCGAAGCCCGCGATAATGGCTTCCCGTTGCGTGTCGTCGCGACCGCATTGCGTAAGCTGTTTCCCGCGTTCAATCTCGCGATCCTTTCCCAAAGCGAGTCTGTGTACGTATATGTTGTATAAACGTAGCAATTTTGAGGAAAATTACGGTCGTGATTTTCCGGGAAGTTTCCGCGGATCAACGCGCGAATACAAAGTTACTGTTTAATCTTATGTGAACCAGGAGCGATTTTGAAAAATAAATCTATTTATAAAGAATTGCTGAAATATTATTAAGCTTACATTTAACAAAATTATTTTGATAATCGCCAGAATATTAACTGTACACGAGAAATAACTCTTATCCTCCCTGACTATCTCAGGAAACTTTTCAATAATGGCTACTCATTAATCAGCGAGTCATCCCGAACGCGTGTTGCCGCGGCGGAGACTTTGAGATCCATCCGCATATTTTACTTTCTCGTCGGCAGTATCTGTATTTGTATCGGGGAAAACAAATTTGTCCTTAGGATAATGGATTAAGCGGTCGCCGCGAGTCATGGAACGTATTCCGGAAACGTGCGCGAAATTCCTGCACGGCTTCGTAATTAATGAACTTGGGCTAAATGCACAATGTGTCCCCGGCTACTAACCTGAACCTACGAAAGGAGAACGCTGGAATTGGATGCAGCTACATGAAAAGAAGAAAAAAATAAAAAAGTTGATCTGTAGATATCAAACTGATCAAAATGTTGCAGCAGAGTGTCTATAGATTCATGTAATTCTTTTCTATGATTATTATTTAAAATATAATTTTTCTTCAGTGCTTTCTTTTGCTTAAATCAACTCGCAACATGACATATTGATTTCAATTTTACAATGTTAATATATTATAATATTTTTAGATTCAAAAGAATATTTGACAATTGAAATAAATCTAAAGAATTAGATGCATTAATTTAATATAAAAAATTCTTTCAAACCTTGACAGGACCAATTTCTATTACGTGGCATCTCTTTGATTCTTCTCGACATGATTTTTAATTATCTTGCCAACTTACCTGAAACAAACAAAGAAAAGATTTAATAATATTGAAAAAAAAAATAACTTTTTCCTTATATAAAATGAAACGGTATTTAATTCTCCGTTTTTATATCATAAATATCCATCGTTTTTTTTAAAGAACTGAAATAGCGCCAAATAAATTTCAACGCCAAAATAGCAGGAAAGAACGTTGTGGAAACTTTTGCCATTAGAATGCGGCTTTCGAAACGTTTTGTCTACGTCACTGTTCTAACGCAATTGCGAAGGACAGCGGGTTCTATATCTTCCAATCCCTTCGAAACATTCGGAACTTCGATGCGAGCTACGGCGGATAATGAAGAGACTGCGCGTCCCAGATAAACACGACTGTAGCTAGTTGAGTATACGAGGGAAATAGTTTATTGTTTATCGTCGCGCGGTCGGATGTTTGCGCCATGGTGTCGTAGCTGATGGCGGGACCGGTCGATGTATTATAGGATGTATAGCGTGTGTTTCGAGATGGAGTTCCCGCGTATTGCGAGCCACTCGAGAACGAGTGCTAAGCACACAGGAGTACCGACTTCCATTCGTGCCTGTTCCTGGCTCTTCGTTACGCGGTTGTTGCTACGTGGTAAATGCAATCGGGCGCAAAACATCCCTCGCTCTCGATTCGTTCTTATGTTACCGCTTGGTGCACTTGCGCCGCAACGGCCTCTAAAAATTAATGAGTCCACCAACTCCTCCCGTGCCGGGAGTTCGTGCGCTGAATAATTCAATCGCGTAAAAGGCATACAATCTTAGGAGCATACAATCTATAAGGCTCATTAACTCTTCATAGGTAAAAGAGGGATGTTGGCGGATATAATTCCCCGTATATATTACAAATTCAGAGCTCGATGTTATCTTACTCTAATGTAAAAAGTTATAAAAAATGTATTTTGTATAGCTGCAACTTTAATCAGACGTTAACTGTAGTTTCGAGATTCTTTGTTTGAAACATCAAAGCGTAAGCATTATGTAAAAAATCACGAAGATACATGTTGCGCGATATATTCAGTCGTTTGATTTTCAGAACACATTTTCGAATTTATTCCTTAGGATACGAAGAAAGGACATGATTGCAAAACCAGACGAGATGTCTGGATTGCCTATAGATGAATGGCAGGAATAAAAGCGTAATAACTCAGTCGCGAGTTCTTCCCCCCCGTAAGGGTCGATCTCTTCGTGGATCGTCGATCCGAATTTCTAGCGGGACTTATACAGTGCGCGCGTGGCGAGGGAGTGCTACCCCCGGTGATTTCGGTGCTCGAGGAATCAGTGTACGGCACCACTCTCGTAATATTGGAGCCCCATTAGAAGCGACTGGGTTTCTGAATTGGGTTTCGAAAGACGTCACTTTACGATGGAAGCGCGACGCTATTACAGGCACTGCTAGTTACTGCGATAGTTCGAGAGGGTACGGAGTAGGTAGGGAATGGGATAAGATAGCGTAGAGGAAGCGTAAGGAAGCATAGAGTTTCGAGGCATCTTGGCTGGTACTCTCTGTCGCCTTGCCGAGGGAACCAGCGGCGAAAGTACGCTGCAGTAAGGGAAAGATGACAGAGGGTGCGCGGTCTGCCTCTCTCACCCCTCCACATGCCCATCACCTTCGCCAAAATCTCTCTCTCTCTTTCTCTTTCTCTCTTTCTCTCTTTCTCTCTCTCTCTCTCTCTCTCTCTCAGCTTCTCTCGTGTTCGCTTTCACGTGAACGCGGTAACATCTCGATGCTACAACTTCTCTAACGGCAAAGTATCTCTGCTAACGCCATGCACGGAGCAAGTTTCGTGGCGAGAGTGCACCCTCCACGTAAATTAACTCGCTTACTTTGGACTTGATTGCATATCCTTATGGCTCAGCGCCCCCGCCCTCTCTTCCTCGATCGTTGATCGGTTTCCGCCAGCGCGCTGGTTCACGCTCACAGGCGCTCGCAAGAACATAATTATTGGCGAAGAATGAATTTTCATTAATTTCACAATGCGTTATTTTACGGAGGAAATAGGTTTTGCGACTGAAATTCTTGAAAGGTGAGATTAATGAATCACTTTGATGTTGAATACTTATGGTCGTATTTTGAATATGCAATATTTTAGAAGAAGAAAATGAAGAAACTTAAAGCGTGTAAAAATTTACCTACAATTTTAAATAACGCAAAATGTAAAAAAAATTAATTCAAAATTTGTTTATAATACATATATTGTATTATGTAAAAAAAAAATAAAAAAATAATCATTATAATAAGAATTAAAAAGTATTGGATAACAATTATAATAAGAGATAAAAAGGATAGGTTGGCGTTTATAGAACGAAAATATTAATAGATTCGTATGTCGATATCAAATTGCGATTATACTCGTTATACTCTCGCGCTCAGACAGGCAGGTAGTTGGTAGTGGATTCTAATCTTGGATTATGGTTCTTGGCTGGAGCAACCCCCGCGTTCTCCACCATCTCGTCTCTCAATCCTCCGGTCGTACAATACGTTGTCGTCGTCGTCGTCGTCGTCATCTGGCAGTGTCGAGTGTCGGTATTCGACTGTCGGCAGCTAGGCGCGTTCGACAATGGTCCGCAGACGTTACCAGTTTGACTCTCACCGACACCGACGGCTCTTGTCGCCGCCACCGTGAATTTCCTATAACTTTCCATTGAAATCTCCCTCGGAGAGGAATAAGGGTTGGTAGCTCGAGCTCGACTTCTAGGAGCGGCGGGAGCGAGGGAGAAACGGCGGATTGAAATCAACTGGCGGCAGTCCCGCGACTAGGTCGGCGAGCTGCTCGGAACACAAACGTTGAACTTTTGTGCGAGACGCGGGGGCTATGCTGCGTTGGCAAAGAAAGAAAATATGCGGCGGACCTTTGTATGTGTTCAATAACATCGAGAGAGAGAGAGAGAGAGAGTCGGAAGGAGTCGAGAGGAGGAAGGAGAGTGCCAAAATGTATTATATTTTACCTTTCCATATTTGGAGAGTGCGAATAAGTAGAAACATTCTTGTTAAATGTAGACGATGAGTATGGAGAACAAATCACGAATTGTTAAACATCCAGAAGAGTTGATTCTTCGTAATGCAGTATCGTCGGATACAGTTTAATACAATATAATATGTGCAATCGCGATTTGCATTCTGAATATTTTTAAAGACATGAACATTTTCCGTTTCGATGGATATGGAATGTAATTAAACCACCATATATACAAGCGTCGCGCCATCGTACGTAGTGAGCTTTCGCAAAAGTTGATGCTGAAAGGCTCTCGCAGAATCAAAGGATCGAGTCTCACGGGGGAAACGAGACGAAAGGAAACATGATACTTCAGAAATTCGCGAGAAGATCGTATCTCTTGCGAGAAGAGAAAGGTGGCAGGAAGGAGGGAGGCCGGGCCGAGCGAACTAATCAAGGATTTCTCGCCTTGAGCCGCGGAGCTCGAGCTCGTTTCCTTTTAGGTGACGACGACGAAAGCGCGGATGAAAGAAGAGGATAAAAAGGGACGAATGGGTACCTATCTCTCCTTACGGAGATCCGGCTCGAGTTAGCGTAATGAAGAGCTTTATAATACGGTCCACCGACATAAACCGCTGCCAACTGAGCGAAGGAGGTCGCCCGGCGGTAGAACCAAGTCCCTGTGGTGCGAGAAATAAAACTAGTAAGGTTAATGAATAATAACGTTATAATATATATATATATATATATATATATATATATATATATATATATATATATAACGTTTTAGGACTTGATTTTATATAATAAGAGAGAAAAGAGAGAGAGAGAGGGAAGGAGCAAGTAGGAACGGCGAATTGTCGAATGAGCGACGAAACTTTGTAGGACAAAGTGTCCTTAGTCATCTATCCTCCGCTATTCCGCTGTTCGTCCTTTCATGTTTCCGCATCGCGGGCTCGAAGATTCATAGAAGAGGCAACGAGCGGGCGACAAAGTCCTCGCTAATTAACTCGATGCATTCTACAAACTTGTAATGACGAATAACGTCGTGTATTTTACGACAACACATATTCGCCGGTGGCTGCGATGCGCCGTAACGTACTTGCTTATTACGCGCTTCGTGCCGTTGTGAAATTACTTATCGCCGGCGCACTAATTAAAGGCGCTGAGAATTTTCGTTCGACCCAAAAGAGCCCCACGCGCTATATTAACGAGCGTAGCGAACGTAACGAACTTAATGAACTCCGTTGGGAGAGGTCCGTTACGATAAAAGTAACGGACGGTCGCCGATTTCCTACGCAGAGAGAGAGAGAGAGAGAGAGAGAGAGAGAGAGAGAGAGAGAGAGAGAGAGAAGCAACGAGAGTGTCAAGGATCGATGATACTTTTCGAAAGATTGCTGATTCGGCCCGGGGCGAGTCAGGGAGAATCTCGTTACATCGAGATGGGACGTCACCGACCCATCTTCATGGCCGATCGTCGCCTTAAGGAGTGCTTTTTTTTGTTCGTTAATGTCAATCGTGGACATATACATTATTGAGTGTCGATCGATGATTCAATTCTCTTCCATTATTCTTCCATAGAATCGTCAGAAATACGGCGCACACGTCCCAGCGTCTACATAATGAATGTATTTCTCTATTATTTACCGCGCTGGTCCCTCGCGTGCGCGGGGATTGCCATAATTACCATCGTACAGCACGGAGTTCCGAGCGACGGAAGTAACTTGGGTCCCATTGGACGAGGAGCCGGATAATTGTTGCACAGACCGGATAACGGGACGACGAGGCGTCGCGTCGAGTCGAGTCGCAAAATTGTCGGCTATGATAGTTTCTTGTTTTCTACGTTTTTACGGGGGATGGTCGCTCGCGCGCAAAAGTGTTTCGCGGACGTTTAGCGCGTTTCGCATTCGGCGGCTGTCCCCATCGGGAGGGCGGAAAAGCGAGACGGGAGAGACGGAGGAGAGGAAAAGCGCGGAGACCGAGAGGGTGGCCGGAGCGTCGAATGGATGAAGCCCGCGGTACCAGAAGCCCGACGCGCCCGTCGGGTAATTCTACTCGCTCGAGTACCTACCACCCTCTCCTCCCGCGTCTACACGAGAGCGGGCGTCGGTTGCGAGGGAGACGAGAATCCTGCTTTGATAGCCGCGAGGGGGAGAGTACTATTGGTAGGAGTGATGCGCTGGATAGAGTTCATTGGTTACGCTCTAGATCAGGCGGGTTTACGCTCGGGCATAAAAAAAGGGATCGGAATGCTTTGGGATTGGTCGAACGCCCGGTGTTCGCGGGAAACGAGCCGCGGTGCTCCCGGGAACGCTCCAACCGTTCCCGCTGTGCTGGAGCGAAGGCCTTCGGCTACGATTTTCCGCTCATCATCGACATTATCGATTCGAGGAGGGTAGGCTGAACGCTACGAAGGTCGAATTCGCGGACCGCGATCTCTCGTGAGGCATCTTCGCTCGGTTTACCACGGTACGGTCGATATGTACGCGACAATAAATATAGAATATTTGCGACAACAAATATAGATATCGTGTTCTCTCGTTTCGTAGCAATTATCACTCTATATGAATGTCCATTTGATCACGTTCCGGGCGCTCGTTCGTTTGCTTTTTTACATTTGAGAATATAAACGAATGTTTCGCGCGGGTTTGCGATTCTAATAAAAATTGATGAAGTCGTGAAATGAAGCCGGACCGATTGCGACCCCGTGTCACACGGCAGAATTCACGCTTTTGCCGACCGCATTGGCGACTTACTGTCGCTAATGCGTCCAACGAGCTCGTATAATGTGCGGCAATTAAATAAATATCATTCTCATGTTTTGTCAAATTGCCGTGTCTCGCTTTAGATCCGACGGCGGCGACCATTATTCTTACTTTTCGTGCGTGACTTTTTATTCTCTCCGCTCGTATGTATGTACAGGGCGACAGTGCCGTGTTTATGCAAATGAGGACCAGCGGCGATTTTTGTACGAAACCCCACGGCTATGTGTCGCGTGAGGGATAAAAAAGAGATATAATTATAGGGACTGACTTTTTTCACACCTTCTCCCTCCCTTGTCTTTCCCCCTCCTCGCGTATGCGCACGCGAAGGGTGCGAGTAGCGAGTGCGACACCGATTGCGAGTGTGTCGCGCGCCACGGCGCCCACAGCGATATCATCGCTGAATAAACATGACATTATTAAGCGGACCGCTGCCCGACAAACACTCGCGAATTAACATACAAATTGAGCGACGAGAGTGTTCAGCTCTCGAGACGCCGAAAGGAGAAACGGCCTGTTGTACACGTGTGTCCGCGACGATGTCTCGATTTAGACGTCGCGTCGCGCCAGGGGAAATTTCTTCGTCGAGCCACATCGAGCGCGAAGTCACGATAGCGATGGCCCCCCTCGGCGGAAACCGAGTAACGTATTCGCCATTCGCGTGGACGAGCGTTAACGACGCCAATTGAAATGAACATGCCTCTCAAGATCTGTATTTGCATATCGTGTATAACAGCTATGGCAAAAGTTACGACCAGCATAGCGCGCGCATCGTCTATATGTCAAATACACAATTTCATTCGTTTGTTTGCCGTGTAGTCGCCCGCATGTAGCTTGTTGTTAAAATATTAACATGTAAATATACGTTATCCGTTAGCGCGTGAAATGTTACGTAATAATATGGCAGAGTCAATAACCAACGGTTCGAGGAATCCGCAGACGCGCCAATGCACTTCCCTCGAATAACGTCCGGCGCTCGGATATCATCCCTCCTGAGCGCATTAATTTAATTCGCCCCTCGGTACCGCGTAGATGTTCCCCGCGCGTACGCCGTATTGTCTCGATGTGAATGGCTAATTAAATTAAGCTTTTTTTTTTTTTCTTACAAAGGACAAAGACGGAAAACCGTGGCGTATCCCTTGCGACTTGACGATGAAACGGAAATTTTTGTCCGCTGTATCCTACTTTCTTTCTTTCTCTCTCTTCCTCCCTCTCTCTTTTAGTTCTCTATAGACTATTCGGGGGACATCGAAGGATTATTTCTCCTTGAAGCAGAGAGACGCATCGGCGGTGGTCTCCGCGTCGCCTGCCCTCTATCGCGCTGCATACAAATGATGAATTACAAATATCGATCCGTGCCGGGAGGGCGTGAAGGGGAAAGAGACCGACGGTGCAAAGGGTCGTTGGAAAATTATTCGCGTCACGCCGCGCGCAAAAAGCGAATTTACGAATGAGATGTGCCATCGCACTGATGCCGGTGTGGTGGCCGGCTGGTCCCAGCCTTGATTTCGAGCAAGTTTAATTGAGTGTAGCACTCTTCCGTTGGGAAAACGACGACGCGATCGGTCTGGCTCAACCAGAATACTTTATTACCATTAACAGATCATTATAAAATTCCGCCAACTAGTGAATAATAACGATTAAAACTGATATAATTTCGATAAATTTAAATTTTGACACGCAAATACGATCCCTATTTCCGACAATTTAAATGCGACGATTGACGCAAAGTATATTTTTGCATTGAAAATTAAACTTTCTCTCTCATCGAAATTTTAATTTTAAATACTTGTTCGGCGGTAGCATTAATGATGAAATATTTATTACTCTTTATGTAATAAAATAATGTATGCTCTTGATAAAATTATTTATTAATGTATGTTTTATTTATTTAAAAAAGTAGATTCGAGTAACACAAATTTTGAGTTTTAATGCAAAAATATTTAGTACGTGCTTAAGTTTTAAAATTATTCGGATATTTTATCGTCGCTGCACTGCTTCCAATATTATCCCCTGAAATAAAACACTGTCCGACGTTTTTGCCATTTTTTCTTCCCGCAACATCGGATTTGGAAATATGAGGACAAAGACACCGGTGCTAGTAAAGGGGGAGGAGGGGAGGGGAGGGGAGGGGACGCGATGTACAGAGATGGAGTGGAAGTAGCCGCCATCAGCGCGATAATGCGCGTTGATGAATCCGGGGAATCAGCCGACCATGGAAAATGTATGAAGTTTCCGGCGTCGGGCTACGGCTGGCTGGGTCCGCTCGCTGGGATGCAGGAATTTTAACACTTTGGTCGCGACAGCTGGGATATTACATAAGGGATTACGTCGATTTCGCGCAAATCATTATTACAAAGTGTCGGTGATCCTCTTACCGAGCACCGACGTCCCCGGCGAATATTTATTTTCGTTAGCGACGATGGCGCTTACCCGTTGCGCTCAGATTTATCCTTCACGGTTAGAGGATTTTCAATTTTGTTACGTCTCTCACGGTAAATTCGTGCCGCTCTCCGTAAAACGAGCGAACCGGTTAATTTTACGCTGATCAATGAGGCATGACAGACAACATCCCGCTTTGAAAATCGTCGTCTTTCGAACTAAACTTGTTCGTCTGTCGCGTAAACGGCGACGCGGCGTGTTTAATTTCTGGGCGTCGATTCGCAACGAAATGTTTTCTTCTCGACACCTCTTGGAGAGAGCACGGAGCGATCTCACAGGCCATCGAGGCGTTAATGAAAGCACGTCTGTTAAGACTCGAGGGTCGCGAGCTCGTCGACTTTCATCGTCTGATTCTCATAAAGCTTTCCCGCGAAGCGTCGACGGTCGAAACATCGTGAAGGGATCGAAAAAGAATGGAAAGTAGAAGGAGAGAAAAAGAGAGATAGAAAGTAAACGAGGGCAAGAAAAGTGGCGGATTTTTACGCGCGAGAGCGAAAATGGAACTGGTTCGCTCGGCATGCTTACAGTCGACTCCTTTCCTGGATGAGCAATAAGCGAGTTCGTCGTTTCCTTAAACGCATCTGATTATTTTCATCAGCTTGTTCCTCGAATACACTCACTTTGCAAAGTTTCTCAAAGATTATGCAAGAAGAAATGTTATTTCTCGAGAGAGAAAGATATATATATATATATATACATATAATATTATATATAAGTGTATGCAAAATCAAAAAATATGAAACAATTTATTTTTAAAATTGAATATGTGTGGAAATTTTATCTTGGAATATTCTATTATTCGAATATAGAATGAGATAGATTTTTGAAAATTGTATCACTCAGTATGTTATTAATTATTGATCTTAATGTGCGACATTTATGCTTGCACAGTCAATTGTGATCTCCGTAATCAAATTATTTCCCCACTAGGCTGGATAATATTGCGCAATTTTACGAATGGACAGAGAGGAACACGCCCTCGCTCGCTATGGGATCCGTGAAAGAAGTCGGAATCCAGAATCGATCCTCCAAATTCTCTGACGTCATTCAACGATGCTCGGGCCTCTCATCGAAAGAGGAGGGCGGGAAAGGGGAAGATTAGGTGCTCCTTGGAATGCAAAGTGTGCCTACCGGCCTGAGAACCGGCGGAGCGCGAGAGGTGACGCGGCGAAGGTACTTGTCGACTCGTTAAAGACGACGTTAGGAAGTGACGCACGGCATATAGAGCAGTCCGCGGCGGCGTCGCACTTCCTGCTCCATCCGTTACAGCCGCCACTAGCCTGAAGCCGGAAAACTTCGTCGCTCTCTTTTCGCGCTCGAGTTAAATATTAAATGCTCGAAAGGCGGTGGCGCGAAATTGAAGGGTCCGAGCATTAGAGCGGCTAAATGGAGAATTAACGGGGTCGGGGGGAAAAAAAAAAGAAAAAGAAAATCATCGATGCGTGGGCGGAAAGAAACGGGATCGAGAATCGGATTCGCAAAGAGGATGGGAAAGTACGAGGGATGAGAAAAGTCGACAGCGAAGTCTACACCGTTAGGAGAGACTTAATTAATCCGCCGGAGCTTCTCCTGGAAGACGGTCCCCCTCTCTTATACGGAAGGATGCGCTATTCTCGTCGACGACTTTGTGCTCTCGAGGGCGGAGCAAGTTTCAAGTAATGGCCTGTTCCGACCGACGGAAGCTCCTTTCTTTCCTTTATCATCGCTCGTCGATATCTCGCGCTTTATTCGCGTATCGTTCATCCAGTTAAAATCGTGTCGAGTTAAAAATACGGATATTGTGCGAATTTTTCTCTTGAAATCCATTGTTTCAAACTTGACAGTTCTCGATACATGTTTGTTAATTTTTGTCGTAGTTGCTACAAATACGTTAAGAATAATGGTACATGTCAATTTTTTTTTCTATGAAGATCTTTATCCTTTCTAAATCCTTGATTTGAGCTTCTCATCTTTCTTTTGCCCAGACAGAAAGAATGCAAATTTGACAATTGTAGCTCTGCCTTCCCTTTTTTCTCAATATAGTACTCTAGATGTTATCGCCAAGTAGAAACGTTCTGGGGTTGTGGCGGCTGTCAGAACGGCGGCAGTTCGATTTACTTCGTGCTTTAAAACGTGATTCGTTAACGAGAAGGATTTAACCATGCCTTTTCTTCTTCGAGTTTCTTACTTTACTACTTTTAAAGTTTAAAACCTTACGATCGGTTTTATAACACTATTTCTGCAATTGTATGGAACGGTTTGATCTCCAGGAAAGACTTGAGGTCTTCGAAATACCAATTAAATCGCGCTTTGATCGATATTTATACCGTATGTTATTACAAGCAATAATATTTGCAATAGCGTTCAATGTTCAAAAACTCAAAGATCTGTTTAGAGAAATATACTTAACGCATTCACGTAAAAGAGTGGACCTGCATTTTGTACGCCATGTAAGCGAGAAGATGCACTATTTACATACCAAATTATTGCGACAAATGCGATGGCATTATTGGAAAAGCCGGCCCGGGGATCACTTAGGCAGATTGCGCGCTCGCATTTCTCTTCTTCTGTCTCGATCGCGGGTTTGATCATCCAGATCGGGATGAAGAAGCCACCGTTTCCAGAGCCAGAGCGGTGACGCTGCTACACGAGACCGTCGAGTGATTAATGACCGCGGTGTCGGAGGGTAAGTCTCGCGATGTGCCGTCTCGTAGGTTCGCGGGAAGGGGGGAGGGGGGGAGTAAAGAGGGCGGAACGTCTCTCCCCCGTTGATTCCATGTCTCACCGTACCCGACTTTCGTACGAGACACAGAACGAGCGACGGATCCGCGGCGCGGCGGGGACGCGAGGACGACGGCGCGGCCCCAGATGGAAAAAAAAAAGAGCCGGGCTTTACTTGCCGCTCACGAGCGAACGAAAGAGACGATCGTGGAGTACGAGGTCGAGTACAAATTGTCTTCGGGGGACAGGGCTAGAAATCAATCTACTTCTTGCCTCTGCGTCTGCCCTGCCTTTTCGCTCTTTTCTCGCCTATCGTCTTCTTTATTCCAAACTTTACCCGACGCGTCACGCGACTCCTCGGATGAGGTCATTGTGGCGCAGTGGCATGAAAAAAACTTGGTCGAATTTATATTCGCAGTGACGAATGCTTCTTGCTAGTTCGAAACTTCGCGAAATTGAATTTGTCTATGCGATCGGAGAATAACAAAGGACGAAGACAACCGACATTGTCTTGGTAGTTGATATTCGACATAGTTTCTGAAAAAAATATTGCAGGCGATAAATTTCAACCACAAAATTTCTACGCAATAATATAGATGCGAACATACTGTTTCTTTATTACACGTTTGGTTTTATTCGGATATTACATCTACTGTATTTATTGAGTTAAATACGATATACAATAGCAATTTATTTTAAACCGTAGATCTGTTTTTGCAGACCGCACGATTCGGTCATAACATGAAAGGTATATTTAACTTACTCTCAACCTATGTATATACCTATATTTGCAACGCACCGGAGATGCTTTGCCGAGAACATAGATGTTATTATCGGAGAAAGGTAAGAAAAATGAAAACAAGAATAGACGCGCTAGCGAAAACATAACATATAGTCGGGCATCACGGTTTGTACACTTATCGATCACTTAGCAACCATATTTCTCGTACGGACGCACCAACTAGCGAGGACGCGATAGTGCTGCACTTATATCAAGGCACCATCTATCTTGTCAGGGATCGACAGCGAAATACTGGTGAAGTTGATACACGTATACATAGTAAGAAGGATGTATCGACATTGCTGGCTGCGAAGTAAAAAATGCCGTTCTTCGCGACGGAGACTTTCTTTTTAGAGGCTTGTTTCAACTCGTTGAAATTTGCGTGAAATAAATTCTCGCACCTTTCGATATCCTCGCAATTAAAAAAGTTGACAAATAACTAAATTTAATATGTATTATAAATTAATATTATTAAAATCTTGTTTCGCTTTTGAGTTTTCAGTTTAGGTTCTTATAATTCTTCGCGCTTTTTATCTTCGTACATTGGTAATTTTCATCTCAAAAGCATCGAGATGATTTAACTTTCTCGAACGCGATTATGTCCATGGATGCAAAAATAAATGACCGTATCTCTCGCTGGGAGCCGCTTCGAAGCTCTCGTAACGTTAGAAGCAGTGCAACCGAGAGGACTTCATATGCATGTGTTTAGCTATATTCGCGGGATTTACGCGGGGCATCTTATCGCCTTATTCGCGATTGTACAGGCTCGTATGCGGGTACATTGTGAATAAAATGCAGCCGGTACGAAGGTGGTGCGAAGAGCGGTTGGGGAGAAGAGGGAGGGAGAAATGGTGAGTGAGGGAGAGGGCGCGATTATAATGCAGCGTCCGTAGGTACGAACGAAAAGGGTCTGTTCCCCTCCATTCTCCACCCCCGTTTCCTCGCAGAACCTAGATTCTGGATACACTTTAGCGAGTCCATTATAGAGATTGTGGTCGCGACCTCGCAGCCACCATAGGTAGATAGGTAGATAGGTAGGTAGGTAGGTAGGTAGGTTTTCCATCCGCGTAGCCGGCAAGAGAACCTTCCTATCCCCCTCCCCCTCCCCCCCCCAATCCACACGCGAACCACGCGTCTACTTTCTCTCTCCTTCTTTCCTTTCTACTGGCACCGTTTATCACTTGCCGTACAAAGCATATTTTACGGTTGGACGCGGCCCGATGGTAATAGCGTAATAAAAACACGGAGTGGGGATGACAGGTACCATTGCGAGGAAAAGAATTCTTCGGCGTTACCGATGGTTCTGGCTTAACTTGCGACGGCGCGCGAGAAACGCCTCGCCGTTGCTGCGTAAATTAGAATATAAGAGCTCTCCCCCTTCTCCTACCCCCATCATCTCCCTCCCAGCCAACGGACCGGATTATTCCGCGCAATTTATTCCAGAGTACAAATCTAATGATGGTCAGAAATAACGGGAAGACAAATTAGCCACTTGCTATTGTTACAGAAGATATAGCAACGGAAATGTGCAAAGAGAAAGGCATCCCTGACGGTGCGTAATATAACTGGATAAAAGGACCGATCGTTACCTCACGCTACAATATAATTACTCCTTTCCCGTAGCTTAGGGAATTTTATTTCCGCTATTTGCGCCACTGTCTTTAGGCTACGATGGTGGAATGCTTCGGAAACGATTTTCTTTCTTTAAACAGCTCGCTGGCTGCAGTTGCTTTCGATTACATTCTTTTCGCTTGCGCAGATACAATGCCGTCCAGATCTCAGGCGCCGCGTATCCGGATAACGGTTCCCCCTCAGAATGGAGCTAGTGGCGCGATACCGCCCTGGGAAAACGAAATAATAAGCCGTCTAATGGCGTCCGGAATTGCGGACATTCAGCCAGCGATTGGACGCAGTCCTGTTCCGTCAAGCAGTTTCGCCTCTTCAGTGTAGCCAGGAAGAATACAGTTTCCGTCGCCTCTGACTGGACCGGGTCATTATGATGCAACTCCCGAATGACTTCTTAATCGATATTCCACGTTCTTTTTCACACGTGAACGAATATTTCGCGAGCCCTTTCGAAAAACGAAGAGAAAATCCGCTGGGATCAAATTCAATCGAAACAGCACGAGACGACATTTTTAGAATGACCGTATCTATCGTATCAATCGATTTTTTATATTCTTTTTTGAAAAAGAAAAAAACATCTTGGCATAACATTTAGTCTATATATTTACTTGATTTTAACAATTTACGGATATTAGAAGCTTTTAACGCAAAATGAAAATGTATTCTCATCTCAAATATCGGGCGTGTCTGACAAATATCGATCTCTACTACTTATTAATCATACGAAGAACGAAAATATGCTGTCAAAGATATCTGTGACAACTATAATATCTCGCAAAGTGCTTGTCGAATCAAGTAATATCCACGATTTTATTACGATTGAGTAGGACACGTGTATATATATATATATATATATATATATATATATATATATATATATTTTTTTTATCTCAATAAAACTTACGATTGATGCACACGCTACTCGGCGATGTAGGACGCAGCATTCTTTGATGAGGTACACGAGGCAGATATACTTCAAAGGCCGCGCGAGTAATATATATTCTGCAAAATATTCCTCGTCGAAGAGATTCCTTCGATAGAAGCTTCCCTCCGACAGAAGTTTGCCAAGTCTTCGGACAAGCGAGAGAAATTATTCGCGCTCGGTCGAAGCTCCTTTGACTGACGGCGTAGGGCGTTTGCAATCGCGCGCAGTCAATCCTTGGGGGATGAGTTTCCGAGGCGACCTTTTCTCGCCGGCGGAATAATATTCACGGCACGGATGTCACTTTGGCGATACGCGAAACATAATCGCCATAAGAATGCAAGAATAGAGTAGGATCGGAAAATTCACGCTTGATAAAGAGAACGCGAGCTTATCGTCGACCGAGTTGAGAGAGAGAGAGAGAGAGAGACAGAGAGAGAGAGAGAGAGAGAGAAAGCAAAAAAAAAAAAAGAAGGGAGACGAGTGACACTGGCATGTTACAAACTGCACCTGTTCTCACGCTGACCGAACAATGGATGTTGTCCCGGTACCCATGGGGATTAAATATCATAATTAATGTCGCCTCGGTACGTCGAGTTTCTCTGCGTACGTGTTTATGTTTGTGTGTATGTGTATGTATGTGGAAGAATCGTCACCTTGGAGACGCCCGACGCCGCTACTGTCGTCGCTCGGTTTCTCCTCGCTCTTCTCCGTACATTTTCTCACGGCTTGCCGCACGGCTCGTTACGAGGATCAAATGCGAGCAGACAGAGTGTCTTCTATTGTGTACACGGCTCAAGAAGCCTCTATTATTAACCTCGATCACGATCTACTTCCCTCTGTTTTCGGTCCTCACGCTTTTTCTCTCTTTTGGCTCTCTAGCTCTCTCTCTCTCTCTCTCTCTATCTTTTTCTCTGTCTCTGAGTCTCTTTGGATCTTTCGTCAGAAAAGAACTGTCCGCCATGAAACAGCTTTTATCCCGTTGCGAAAGACACGCAGCGCGAATCGACCGCATACCATTGTTTTTGTTGACAATTTGAATTATGTTCAACTAAATATTAATATTAGCGAAATATCTTGGTTCTATTGTCGTAAATATTTTATTTATGTTTATTCACTATTATAACAATAAAAATCAAGAAAATTTTGATGCTAGATAAAGAACGAGTTCAATATATTTTTATGATATTCTTACGCGAATCCATCCTGTTTTTTTTTTAATTTTTGTATTTACTATAATATTATAATGAGATTCCAAAGAGGGAGCAGAGAGAACTTACGATAATAATACTTTTTGCAAGAGAAATTGAAGTAATAATTACATTCGATGAGACATCGAATTCGTCGAGGAATGCATTGAACCGTGGTACAATCGCCAATTCCCTCCAAATAATATTTACTTCCTTTGATTTCTGTCAGACTGGCAACTCCAATGCAGGTATTATCGAGCGTAAACTACTGGCTCTGGACGATCTCTGATGGTATACGTCGGTACACATTAATTAGGCTTAGGCTCACGAGGTAGGCTTAATTACTTTCGCCAGATCAGAGCCAAACTAGATTCCTGCCGGAAGAGGGGACAAGTAAAATACTGGGTAGATATATATATATGGGGAGAAATATATACATATATACGTGTATATGATATGTATACGCGAATGAGCTGCGTGTGTACACGTTCGACGATAGGAATCAGAGGGGGCGGAATAAGAGGAGGAGGAGAAACGGAGACACGGTTAGGGATATGAATCGCATGAGCGGCTGAGCCATTGTAAACACGCGTATAACAGGGACTCATCCTGGCTGACCCGTTCCGGGAACGCTAGGCGACGCAGGTGTCGGTTCAGGA
Organism: Cataglyphis hispanica; assembly: GCF_021464435.1. Taxonomy (NCBI): domain Eukaryota; kingdom Metazoa; phylum Arthropoda; class Insecta; order Hymenoptera; family Formicidae; genus Cataglyphis; species Cataglyphis hispanica. The sequence continues at coordinate 5,867,239 of NC_065965.1, read as the reverse complement.
TTAAGTCACAGAGAGCAGCGATCTTGAGGCCGATATACGGCCGCTTGTTACTACTTGCGACGCATCACCGACACTTTCCGTTCTCGAACGCCGTCCAGAATTTCGCCATCCAGTTTCGCCATCATCATCGGCCGCTCGGCCACCCTCTCACTCGGTGCTTAGCGTGCGAACGAGATCGCACGTTGTAATCGCGTTCGCGTTGGTTACTCACGGTTCGGCAACCGCTGTAATTTGCGTACATTGATTAAATTGACGAGTGGAATGAGAGACGGACGGGCGGTCGAGAGGGGTCGGGAGAGGGCGAACGACGCAGGCAACGCAGGCCGGCAACGAGGGAAGGTAGAGGGAAGGGCGGCGAGAGGAGATGCGGGTTTTGGAGATCGGTACCGCGTTACCGTTCGTACGGGAGTTCGGTGGCAAATTAAAACTTGCCAATCAAACGCGATATCTGTGCAACTTGATAGTGACTTTAATTAAAATCGCTAGTGATGAAGATCCGCCGAGGCGCGGATGGTATGCGATACGCGCTGGTTATGTGAGATTTTTATTTTGTGTACTAGTCCGATGTACATCTCTCTTTATCTTTTATCTAATCATTACGCAAATAATTAATATGAGTAAAAAGTAGAATACGGGACTCGAATGAGAAGTTTCAAAGTTATAAATTATAGTGGCTGAATTGGCATACACACACACACACACACACACACATATATATATATATATATATATATATATATATATATATATATATATGCGTACATGAAATTAGTCTGATAAAAAAGATAGAAAAAAGAGTGACATCGATAAGCCGATATCGAAGGGATAAGCGATTGCGTATCGGCTGACACGCGATACGTGTCGACGATGACATGGTCGTCCGATCGCTTGCATTTCGGCATGCATGAAAATTTCATGTAAATGGCGAATTATTGGATAGAGGCGCGGCGCATTTTATCGCGATATTTCGGTACTAGTTAAGAGTGCCGTGACGAAAGAACAGTATATATCGTGTCTCGCTAACGTAGTGTTACTTTTATGGATGCACGTAAACCGCACGCGCTCGCATATCTATTTATTGGTTCGTGTTAAGAAAACAGTAGGAGAATACTGGGCGGGGTCTTGGCGTGTATGCACTATGCCGATCATAAAATGCTTGCGGGACATGTTTAGCGTGCTGAGAAAGACAGCGGGAATAATGAAAGTGCACAACGAGAAAAATGGTAATGGAATGGAAGAAGAGAGAGAGAGAGAGAGAGAGAGAGAGAGAGAGAGAGAAAGAGAAACACGTCGTCGAGCGTCGTAATTACGAGCGATCGTGGAAACGTACAACGTGAAATAACAAAGTACCTTATAGCATACGATACTTTAAGTCTCTTTCACTCTTGCGGGAAAATTGCTAATATAAGTTTGACAAATTCGTAACAATGCGTTAAGTGCCACGTTACATTACAATTTTGGAAATGCAATTATCTCCTCGAGCGACGAATTCGATTTCCCACCTATCCAAAGTTTTCGAGCAAAGCACCGAGGCGGGAAGCGTATCGTTTTACGTTTCCCGTCGTTGCGTTCCAGCAAATCAGATTAATAGAGATCTTACATTTGACGGCGTTATCGTGTCGGATGGGTCCTATCCTGTTCCCATCGATCAATATGGCGGAACAGCCCGGTGTCTGCGCGGCTGTAATTATTTCCACCTAAGACGTCGAAGTTTAGTGCAATCATTTCTCAGGAAGGATGTTCCCCCTTTGAAATTGTTAGAAGCGAACAGCTTTCCTTGGGGAAACTTTTGCGAGGCATCTCGCGTCGCGCCTCTCCTGAGTCTCTTTCCCCCCTTCCCCTCACCCCTCTTCCCCCACGATCCTTCCTCCCCTTCTTTCCCCCGGTTACTCTTACCTCGACACGCCTTCGTAGAGAGAGCGTAACTAAATAGAAACTGATGCTGGAGCCAGCAAAGACCCTTATTGTCGCTCGGGAACGCGTGAGAAGAAGTTTCCTCGTCGTCGTGTTCTCTCGCTCGAATAAGACGATTCTTCGTGTCATTCCTGTTCGCGGGGGAGGGGGTGGAGTGCGATGCTCGAGAACGAAAAGTGAACGTCGCGCACCCGTCGAATACCAAAATCCCGACGTCGACGACGACGACGACGACAATCCTCGCCTCCGCTGATCTATTGAAGTCTACGTACAGTCCTGGATGCGAATATCCGCTTTCAAAACTTTTTATAAGTTTCCATTTAACACCGCAATAATCGTACGCAGTATACTTATTAATATTTAAATAATACTTATAATCAAAGAATTTATTTAAAAACACGATATATCAAAGTATAAAAAAATGTACATCAAGTTTAATAAAAACTCTCCTCCGGTATGTCGAATGGTTTGTCTAAAAAAATTGAAGCGTCGATTGACACGAGCAATAATAATAAATGCGCTTCTATTAATTTTTCGAAAATTATTCGACTGTGCTCTAGAATTATTCGTCTTTTAGTTCTTTAATCTCCATTTGCGAGAATCGTTTGCAATTCTTGCTACGATAGACAAATTCACGAATCGTACCGTAATAAAAGAAATAAAAAGTTGAAATTTACAAGAGTAAAACGACCAAACTCTCCTCCGGTATTTTCTATGCCGGATACATATTCACACCCATCCTTCATCGTCGATCCGCGCGCAGCTATACGTTCCCCCCTTTGTACTTTCGCTCAAGGCCCATCTCCTTTTTCCCGGAACGTACAATAAATTCCCATGGACATTGGTATGCGATCGACGCCTCCGGGGTTCTTGGTCCCTACACCTCCTGCGCATCGTGAGAGCACAGGGTTAAGAGGGGTGGGACTTTGGTAGAAAAAATTCTTTCGAGGGCAAGGAGACACGATTCGTCGAGGGGCTTCACGTGTCGTTCTTTAAGAAAATGTGCGCCGACCCGAGATATATTTGTTAGGCCTTTTCATTTCTCATTTCGCGCTTCACGCGCTCCCTTAATATCCATCGAAGATGATGAGAGCATAAGGAAAGTTACTTTACGAAACATTTTTCGTAATAAAGATTGCTTCCGGAGCGTATTTTATGATTAGAAAGATATTTTTATTAAAAAGGAAAAAAAATGATGTATCAAATCTTTGCTAAAAAATATATATCTATATTAATTAAATTGGTAATAAAATTGGAAATTGATTGAAGGAAACTTTAATGATATTAGTTGTAGAAACATTATATATCTCGTTGCAAAACAATCCAATGCGATAAAGTTTAACACGCAGAAAATAAAGAATGTGAATGTTAAGTGCGATAGTAACATCGTCATGATTTTTTTGATAAATTGATTTTTTGTTATGCGCCGTTAATGCACCAGGGTTTTGGACTCCTGCTCGCTCGACAGTTTCTAATTACGCGTTGCGCCGGTCAAGATAGTATCTGCAGGGATAATTATATAATACTGCGCATATTCCATCATGCGTGCAGCGGGTGGCCAGAGTGTGTTTGAGGTGGTGAGGCGTGCTGATGACAGACAGGGTGTGCGGGTCCGATAGCGATAGCATCCCTTGTATCGTGCCGGACGATAGGCCGGTGCCTCTCTTCCTCATCCTCCCTTCAGAAACCATCGTCGCGCCCGTCCTCCTCCTCCTCCTCATCCATCATGTCGACAGCTTCGTTATGACCACACACTGACTGTGCGCCCGTCACCTCTTGGATCCTTTCGCACGGCTGGATCTATGATGCCCTGCTGTTCCGCATAAAGGTTCCTATCATCGACTATATCCGCTGAGAGATCCGGGCTATTCCGAAACTCTCGTCCTCAAGTGCGACGTTAAATTACACGTTCCTCTCCACGCGTTCAAGTTCGTATCTCGTGTTTCGCGAGAATGTAGAAATTTCGTAAACGTTAATTGTGCCGGTCCACTATTGCGTCACGATAAAGTCTTGAAACAATCATATTAAAATTATAATATAAAAAAAAGAGTAAAAGAGTAAGCAGAGTGAAAATTCAACGAATACGTGAGTACACCAAGTCCGTTTCTCATCTCATCCAATCCAATCTTCAAGCCGGCGGCTTATAATATAGTGCACGATTACGAAGGCGACGTATGCATCGCGTTGCGACAAATTGCGGCTGTGTTACTCGTGGAGAGCAACGTCAGCGAGGCGTCAGTATTCGAAAGCCGGCGCGGCGTGCGCGATGTGCGGCGAACAGTCACATCGCAGTGGTCGGTGCGGGAATGCTACGTGCGACACGACGATACGTTTCGACGCGACCGGGGGGGTTCGAGGGGTCGCGTGACACGGGGCTGCCTGCCGCTGATATAGTCGAGAATCTGAAGTATTTTTCTCTCATTCCATTCCGCCCCCGCCTCCCCGCGTTCTCTCCACCCTCGTGTTCGCCACCCCCGTCGACTATCAAATTAACAAAGGGGAATATCAAATTAAATTACGCTTGTAGCGTGCCGCGCGTGCTGCGCTCCGGTGGACGATGCGACAGGTGCAACGGGGCGTCAAATATTCGACGGACAGCTATTTCCCTTAATACACAAGCGCCGCGTGCCTCGCACTAATTGTAACAAAGGGGACCGTCATTATAATCCGGAGCGGCTGCGAGTCAAAACTTGAGCGAAATTCCGCTCGCGGAATATCGATGCAAAGTTTCGGTGCGTCACCGCCGCACGGGCGGATATCGCGCGCATTGCGTCTGTCATTGTTCGTCGCATGGAATGAACGCGCGGAAAACGAACGCGCACCACGCTCTCGTATTAAATATAATGAAAAATTGCGCGGCATTCATCGCGCGCGAGAAATCCCGGCATACTTGGTTGATTAGTCGCGCTTTGATACGGGAAAGCGACTCCATCTCTCTCTCTCGCGCGCGCGCGCGCGCGCGCGAGCATTCCAGCGAAATCGCGTCGAGAATATGGAAGCGACAAAAAAGCCTTTCGCGGGTATTAATTCAGTTGGCCGACTACATTGGTTCGGCGACACATTTTTTTCGATTTTCCTTTCTGCCGGTCCTTTACACGCGCTCGTGGCTGTAAATTCTTGCGTGCCGCGCGCGCTTTCCACGCGTGTATTTCCCACCGTCCCCCTCGTTTCGCATCCATTTTTTTCTCTCTGCTCTCCCCCTCCCCCTCTCCCCTCCCCCTCCCTCTCCTTTTTTCAGCGCAAACATAATGAATATTGACAAACCATTTCTCCTCCTACATACACCTCTTTCTCTCTTTCTCCTCCACTCCAATTCTCTTTCTTCTTTCAGCGCTGGAGGGTGCATCGTAGCAGGGAAGCAGAAACAAATAGGATGAGACGTAGGGATGCGAGGCGGGATAGCGGGTACCCTTCATCCCTTCGCGGTACCAGCTCCATTCGGTACCATTGCCCTAGGCACAATGCGTCCCCGCCATACCCCTCCCCTCACCTCCTCATCCTCTCTCGTACTCTAATTCTCTCTATCTGCCTATCTTTCTCCGGCTCGATGCAATCCGAGGTTGCTTCGGAAATATATTAGTCCGGATTCGCGGAACGACGGAAAGCGAGGCGATACGGCGGCGCCCTCCCCTATCTGCTTGATGCGATTTTCACGTGCGGCGGTGGCGAGGAAATTACAGTGAAAGCGCGAGAATTCGCTTTCGTCGAAATTTCGAGAATACCCGCCGATACCACTCCACTTTTTCCGTCCCTATCTACCATTCCCATCTCTGCCTTCTCTCTTCCGGTTTCAGATACAATTTGTATATCTTCGGAGCCGAATCTTTCTCTTGGATCTAAGAATGCCTGTCTAAAACGCGAAAGAGTGTCTTTACGTTACTTTCTTGTATGCTCTCGCTCTGTTTCTTTTTTTTTTCAAATTCTTTTTACATAACATTCGCGCAATATTTATTCTCATATTCAAGAGACTTTTGAAGAAACATTCAAAAGACTTTTACTTAAATTATTAAGTAGGAGAGAGAATTTTGAGTTTACTTTTTTACAAAATAACTAACGTTAACTAACGTTAAACAAATTCACTGTTGCATTCAAAAGAGAGAGAGAGAGAGAGAGAGATAAAAGGCCGGACCTGCTGCAAAAAGACCATACTTTCTTTCGTGTTCTTTCTTTCGGCACGATGGCGTACTTACTCGCTGCGAAATCACAGACCGCACTTACCGCTTTCTACTGCGGTGCACAGGCTGCTGCGCGCGTGTGCAACTCTCTGTCCGTACCCAGGGTTTACACATACACTCAAACGTATGCGTAGTCCAAACGGAGTCGTACCTTCCAGCACAGAGGCGCGCGTTTCTTGCGGGGGCGAGCAAAAAGTAACGCGCGCGTCAGCTCCTTCCTTTTTTACGGTCCTCGGAGGTTAGACTCATTACGAAACGTTACGTGCGCAAACCCGCGCGTCTGGGGGATGTATAAGCGGCGACGTACCCATCTACCTACCTACCTACCTACCTACCTACCTACCTACCTACATACCTGTATGCGCGCTACGTGAAATTTAACGTCTGTGTACACAACGTCGTTTGGAAAGTCGGAATCCGACGTCCTGTTTGCCGCGCTGACGTACGCGCACGGTTGACCTCCCGCTCTCCGTTTCACGTCGGCAAAAGTGTTCCGGTTCCGCCGTCTTTTCTTTTACGCCCGTGCGTGCGAGTAGCCCCCTCCGTAATCGTTCGACCGGCGATGATGAACGGTCGCGAGGGCACGCCTGATTCGCAGGACAAAGATTGATTGATACCGGCAGCGTGCGAAGCTTTCCTGCTGTCCCGCGTTTCACAGCAGATGACGAGATACACTCGCGGTCGTGTGATTGAAGAGGGTAAAATCGATCGTGCCGTAGGAGAAGCCGTTTCTTTCGCGCGGGTGGTCTGTCCTTTTTTATTTTCGTTCTCGCCACAAAGGATTTGTTTCGCTCGCACATTTGTTTCTAATTGCTCAACCGCGTGAGTAGAATCGATAGCACGATTTACAGATCTATGAGAGAGATTGTTACAAAGAGGAAAGATGATTCGTTCTAGTCGAGTAACTGATAAAAATGTACAATTAATGTTGAATAACATTTTTAAAAAATACTTTAAAGATCTTTTGACATGATTTTGAGACTTTGTTTATTTATTTAATAATCAGGCGTTATATAACGGTTACGTTATATAACAATATCATTAGATTCTTCTATTTAATTTATTTAATTAATTTAATTTCTTCGTTTGTATGTATTCTTCGACTTCTTTTTATTCCATATTCTTTCGACAGATCCTATTTAAACAAAGAATCAAACAGCAATGCCGAACAATGGATTTCTCACTAGACGCATGGTTTCGAGCTTCTCGTCTTTCTTTTAAGGCGGCAATTTTGATTGAACGAAGGCAAAAGACTGTCGAGCTAGGCAGGCCTTGTTTCATCGTTGCCTCAATTATTTTATCCCCTCGTTCTTCTTGCCGTGCTCCATTTTCCTCCGAGATCCGCCCATCTCCTCGATATCAGGTAGCACTTAGGCTGTCTGAAAAATAAGAACTACGTGCGATTGTTTCTGTCTTGCAACCTATATCTGTCTCTCTCTTTTTCATGTAACGCAGAAATTATCAATGGTTAAAGAATTGTGCAGAACAAATAATTTTTCTACGAGTATTTTTATTTTGTATGCACAAATTGCATCTATCGATAAATTAAAATTGTAATGATTTACATAAATCTGATAGCGGCTATATCACTAAACGAAATTATAATGCAACATTAGATTACGTGCTAATTTTATAATAAATTTGATTAATACGGTAAATACATAGTAAAGAATATGTAATTGAAATTACGTGAAATTGCAGTGATATAAGTGTAAATGGACAAATTATGGCGTTGCATAAGCGACGCACGAGTGGTCGAATTCGTGACCCCGAGAAGAGAGGGTTCTTCCTAAGGATTCTCGGAGAGAACTTCAATTAAAATTAAACGTTATCCCCCCACCATCATTCCTCCACTTTCCTTTCGTTATCGCACTCACTCTCTTCAATTCAATTCGTCAGCCCGTGACGGTGGTAAGGTTTCCTTGTATCCCGATCGGGGTTACTACACGGATTCGGTGCAAGACGAGCTTTCAAAGGAGCATTAATTCACAAGCTAATCGTGGGATGTGAGATCAAACATTTTCCGCGATTAGGTCTCCTTTGTTGCGCGTGCCGTCCAGCGGATTGTAAGTATCGTCATTAAAAGGGTAAAATATTCTTTATGCTTTTATTGTTTTCAAGAAGAGATAACATTACAGCGAGATAAGGAGGTAATTTCGCGTCAACCATCTTATCGTCATTCTCTTTAATTACAGTCTCTCAACGAGTTTAATTCGATAAAAATTAAAACGCCATAGATTATCGTATTTCCACTAGAAGCTTTGACATCTTTTTCGGCTTTTACTTTTTTCTCTGCGAAGATTGTAAAATCAGATGAATACTGGCGCGCTACTAAAGTCAAGCCTTTCAGACACCTGGAAAATTCCCTCCTTCCCCCCACCCCCAAAAAAGAAACAGAAGAAAAAAGAGAAAATGCCGAGCTGGACCACCGCCGTCATCCCTTGCCTGCTGCGGAGAAACGGAAATCTCGACGTTTAATTCACGTTTAATGTGTGCTGCCCCGGCCGGCTCCTCTTTTTTTTACGCTCTTCCCGCTTCTCACGTGGGGTGGTATAATTAACCCGACGCTGAAAACGGCCTGCAGGGACCGTGCGCGTTTTCGAAGAGACTTTCGCTCGCTGAAAATTCCTACTCGTTTGCACTTCTCCCTCCATATACATTTTTCTCTCTATTTTTTGTCTGGCTTTGCCCCTTCTCCTTCCTTTCTCCATTCACATCCTGTCTTCTCTTTCTCTTCTTTTCCTCTTCCTTCTCTGTGCAATCTCTGTACGAACGTAAAATTAACTGTATATAGCGTGCTGCAACCGTCTTTGCATTCGTTCCCTAAAATACAGGAATAGCCTTTTTTTATTTTATAGCGTTTTGATGCATGCATATACTTTGAAAAAAATTAATTAGATAATTCATTTTATTACTGCGATAATTGGACGGAATATTAATTGTGTATATATGTGTGTGTGCGAAGGTACTGTTATGATAAATGTTTCTCATTATGCCGTATTTCGACGGTTGATGAAACGCAGAATTATTCGTTGTCTGATTGAATTGTTTAAACGGTTGAAGAACTCGATTAATTGCGAATTGAACCGCTAACATTGTTACAAACTAATTCGTTTTATGCACAACTTTTTTTTACTCTAAACTTTTCGTTTGAATCAAATGCAACAAGATAGGTTTTCGGGAAAGTGTTGTAAAGACAAAATTGCAGATTGAACGATAACTTACCAAAAAAGAGCATCTTTCGTGTAATATATTTTTATGATTTATAAAATTATTCACGTTTTAGAAGTGAGAATTATTCATATTCTACATACGATTCGGCCCCGGTACATTTTATTTGAACGTTGCTCTATGAATTTTCATTACGTTACGCACATTTTTAAAAAGAAAAATGAAGAATACCGGAACCGTTTGAAATAATTCAAATAGTAACATATCTAACATCAGAGTAGATGCGCTTTTTACTGGCAGTGATATAAGCAAATCGCTTGCCCCGGTATGGTCTGGAACGATAATCTCGGAAAACCGGCCAAGCTTTACAAAATGAAAATAGTTCATGAAAAGCGGTCTCTCTCTTTATCTAAAGTTTCCTTCCCTCAAAGATACAAATAGTGGCGTATGCGACAACACGAGAACGCGACAGTACATAATGTGACGTTGCGCGACCAATAAATGATAACATTTTTTTTGAAGCGAATCTTTATCAGAGACGGAGGTTGCGCGAACGACTATTTTCATGGCAGTTGTTGGATAACGGCGCCCGATGATGCGTCGTTGTTGTTGTCGAAATAGAAGGAGGGCAACATTGAACGGGTAACGATGCAACGTCGAGGACGAGTTATCCAGGCAGTCGAAGACTAGAAATGGGGAATGCTGAAGCCATTCGGGGACACGGGGATGCCGGGGGTGACGGCAACAGCGAAGTTAAAAGGGGCGGAGAGCGACCGCGGTGAGATGCCGCGTTTTCCCCGCGTACTCTTCTGCTTCTGTTTCGTGGAAGGAGCAACGGCTATCAAATATTTGCAGCGCCTCTAGCCAACAATGCCTCGCTCGATAAACCTGAAAGTTTGTTTACGATTGCCGGCTATTCCTTTGTCGCCTTCTTCCACGGCGGCTCTAACGTGTGGATTCCTCCTGTCGCCGTTTTAACTTACAACTCTCGGAAGCAACCTTTGTTGTCCTTCGTTTTCCTTTCTTCTTCCCGGACGGTTTCGCATTGAGCGTGCGAGCTACTGTTTTCGCACGCGGGGAAAACGTTACCATATTATGTACAGACAAATTTCTTGATCGCGTGTTACTGGAACATTAAATCACCGGCGAGGATTTCTGGTCAATGATATGTCTCGTACACGATCAACGTTTTATCGTTAGACACGCGAAACATTGCGGACAAAACAGCAGTCTAGTTTTCAAACTTTATTTCTTCTACTAGGAAGACAACCTTTCCTCACCGTTGACTTTTGTGTCGCAGATCCGCGTTCTTACCGCGACAGCGGCTCACGGCGGCGCGTAATTCACTCAGGGCAGTAAATTCGGTGCATCGGCGAGAGGAAGGAGGTAAGGAGGCCGCTACGACGTTCCTGACGAAAGAAATCATCGCAAAAGTTTGGCCGGACTGGCGAAACGACGGAAACAAACGGGCGCGACCATCTCGCCGGTGATTTGCAACTTCTTTATCGCAGTTTCGCGACGTTCCCCGGGGGAGAGGACGTGTATGCGCGAAGAAAATGTGTGGAGGGAGAGGAGGGGGGGGGAGGAGAGGAAGGAGGACGAGCTGGAAAGGATCGGAATGATTCAGTGCGGCCTAGATGCTCCCTGGCGACTCTCCAAATCACTTCCTGCCCCGCTAGTCGTATACCTAACTTCGGACCGCGGGACTCTCCGAGGATTGTTTGTACTTAAGCGGCCAGACAACGCGCGAGACGACCGGGAAAACAGTTTCGTTCGGGGGTGCGCTCTCTCGCTTGAAACAATAAACGCTCGGTCCAATCGAGCGTGGAAGATAACGAGCGGGAGAAAACTGGCGCGAGGGCAAAGAGACGCCGGGGAGGAGAAGAGAAAGAATGGAACGGGCACGATGGTATAGCCAGGGCGAGAGAAGCGCAAAGCGGGAGGAAAGAGTTGTTTGTTAGATCGACGACGATTCTGTGGAATTGCGAAACCGGCGAAGTTTCGCGTCGCGTCTTTGCCTCCCTCTTTCCCGTTGTCGGGCGAGAAATTTCCTGATAGCTCTTAATAATGCACTTCTCGGGACGGCATTCCTCGCGCCTCTCGGTCCGAGAGGATCTTTGAGACTGCGGTAAAGAGCGGACTACGCGCTAGTTCGCTAAACTTTAAGTATTACTCAAAGAAGAAACGCGCTGCGAATTTTCCGTATCCGGTGAAGCGAGAGCGATCCGTTTAAAAGACGGACGGATATTATCGCGGAGAATGGAGAATCGTGTCTCCATCAGAGCTGATAGCATCAGCGGTGTGTCGGGGCAACGTTTCGAATGCACTCTAGCCGCGTTCCAGAAAGATAGAGAAACGTAAAGAGAGACACAAATTGACGCGGGCAAGCTCGACTGCATCGAGATAAGCCCTATCTAACTCCGTAACGTTAAACGCGAGGTCACCCTTTACCCTTTACCGATTTCGCGTCTTCATCGCGAAATCGTACGCGCAGTCGGCGCGGTTTCGTACTCGCAACAGCTAATAGTGATTTGTCAGCGGTTTTTCCGAATGGCAGAAAGTATTCGAACGGGAAAAAGCCCCCGGCGTGGCAGAAAAGGCTGGGTAGGAAGGAAATTACGAGGCCCCTAAGTGCCAGGCCGGATGACAAACGGTTTAGGCGGAGACGCGAAATACGCTTTCTGGTTTCGGGATCACAGCCAGCTCGCATTTGCCACGCTCCGACTAACTTGCCTTCCACCTCATCAATCTTAGGCCACTTGGGTAGCACCGGCAATTACAATATCGGCTTGCTCGACGAGGAGTTTGAGGTTGCTGCCCCGAAAGGGGGCGGGTTCTTGGCACGCTAACCCGAGCCAAAGCTTCTGGCTCAGCCTGACGGCGGTGCTCCACCTGCCTAGAGAGAACATGTCCCACCTGTTGCGACCGATCAGTCACTTGAGCCGTGGATTTGTTTAAATCTTGATAACGCGGACTTCGTATCGGCTTAATTTCAATTCTGCCGACCTCACCTAGGAGCCATAACACCTCGGCAGCGGATTATCGGCCGATTTAAATCCGATTGATCGGATCAAGTGTGCGGAGAACGATGTATAATTGAAATGTTAGTGTCGCTGATCGGTTATATCGTTCAAGCGGTTATATCTACTCCGAGCGATTAATTCAAACACACGCGACGCTTAATGGAATTCGCTACAAACTGTACCACGAGATACCGTATATACCTGCACGCGACGCGATATCGCTGTACGATGGGAGTTTATCGCTATTATCGTTATTCCGATCGGATGATCGGAAACGCGGAGAACACGCGCGGTGGATTTGGGAGATCTTGATTGAAAGATTTGATGACGCGGCACGCGAGAAAGCAAATGTCTTAAAAAGTTTAATTTGTACAAAATGTGCGAAGCCTCGTTGGTGTTTGACAGAAACGCTTATCCGGAACTGCGAGAGAGAAGATGACCGCGGGAATTTATGGCACCGTTAAAGCATCCCTTTTGGTCCGGTAAGCTTACGCTTTAATGCGTTGTTTTTTTTTATGACTTTTACGTTAACACGTTCACCAGTGTACGTGTTCTATCGTTGCTTTACGAACACAATACGACGACGCGTGGACGAAATTCCTCGAATCTCTGTGGAATCTCTGTGCAATCAATAAAATAAATTCACCTATAAATAAGCGACTTAAGTACAAACGCTGTTATTGTGTATACCATTTGTACATTTAATCTACGAAGAGATTTAATTATTAGATAGAGTTTTAACGGACGTGCAAAGATACATTATGTATAACAGTTGTATGTTACGTATAAGCATAAAAAAACCTATAAATATAGGTATATATAACCATTATTTGTTTTTGCCGAAAAATTTTTGCAAAACTCGGCTAACATTTAATTAACAATAGCTTTCAAAGTTTGAAAAAGCTCGAAACCGTGCATGATCAAGCGTGTTCATTCCCCAATACACGGAGGCTTGTTCGCTTCAGTAACAATCTGCTCGAGTTTAGCCCGAGCTACTGCTTCACGTCCGGCTTATGCCCTAGGTGCGAATTAGTTACTGGCATTACCAACGGTTTGCTCCTAATTAACAAAGTTTCATTCATCGACGATAAAACTAAGAGCGGCGGATGACGGGTTCGCGAACGAGCGCGCTTTTCGAAACGATAACGCTTAGTTCAACGCAATTTGTCGAATCGATATCCAATTAAGTTTTAATCTGTCAATCGTTGATAACACCGACGAATGTCAGATTGCATTAAGCTACATTATGACAGGAACGAATTTTGGAAATCGTACGTGATAACAACGATACGCATGCCAGCCCCATTAATCATTAATTAATTTTTAGTAACGCGGTAACAATGCAGAAATTGCGATATAAAATATAAAATATATAGCGAAAGGTCTCTCTATGCATTTTATACGAATGTTGCTTTAATATCTCATAATTGCAGCTAATATGTGAAATTTCCACGAGCGCTATATAGGAAATTTGTCGTGATGTGTCATATTAAATATCGGATACCTCTGTGATAAAGTTTTTGGCGTAATTTTATCTAATATATTGTCTGTTATATATGTATATATAATGTGATCAAAGCGACGCATACAGCGTGACAATGAAACTAATAACATTGGAACGTGCGCGCATATTGTTACATTACATTTATTAAATATTATAGAATATAGTCTCCTTTGTGAATTTTCACATATACCTCTGCGTTTGGTTGTTTTATTTGATTAATAAATATGTAATATATATGTATATATATATATATATATATACGCGTGACTGAGAGAGCGAAACATTAATAGTCATCGTTTCGTGCGGCATGGACCAGCGCCATCGGCGTATGTAACGCGAAGGTTAATTTAATTTTGTTTAATTCCTATTAGCCTCCTTCTCCCTCTCTCTCTCTCTCTCTCCGAAGCGAAGCGGTGCTGATCAGTCTGCCGACGAGTCAACGATAATTAAGTTTGATGAAAAGTCTGCTTACACAGAAAGCGCCCTGATGTGGGAAACGCCTCTAATGGAGGCGGTTACTCGCAGCGCCGGTAATCAACTACGACGCTAGTTCGACAAGTTCGATAAAATCCAAACTTCTAAACAATAACGCAATTATAAAGTTCGCGGCGCCCTTGCCGATGGGGTAGGGGTCGTTTTGGCGCCAGTCAGGTAGAGACTAAGCCGATATTCCGACATTGAGCGTATCGAAGAAGACAACGCGTGCGTGTCCAAATGTAAAATGTCGTAGTGATATCTTCCAAAAACGAGATCGAGCGCGCCTAAACAGACTTGCACTCTATTTACTTAATCGGTAATATTGTTTTGTTTATGATGCTACATTTTATTGTTTTTTTTTTCGCGACGCAGTGATATTTACACTCTCACGCGCACTCGAGATTATATATATCTGTCTTCAATAACACAAGACACATAACTCGGACAAGTGGCGTAAAGCGGACGAACCGTAAGATTGTCCGTTCGCTTTATCCAGCAATAAAACAATATCACGTTTAAAACAGCAAATAATTTTATAGCCAATCTCGTCAACATCCGGACGCTTCTGGGAGAGGAGAGGGGGGGGGAGGGGAAGGGAAATTGCGTACACCGATAGTCCTGTGCAAGAGATCACGAGCGAATGGGGGACAACGAATTGGAAGTCGACTCAAGACGAACACGTAGCATAAAGTTGTAAAACTCAGCTTACGACAAGTCGTAACGTCGGGAACAACGCTCCTTCATCTATTTCTTTCCTGCCTTATAATTGATGCCATCTAAGCGGCGGCGGGAATGAAAGTTGAGGCTTGTAATAAGAGAAAAAAACGATTCCCGCCCGCAGCGCTCTTCTTCTCTCAGCGTTAATGACATGAATTTTATTGAAAATATTCGCGAGGACCCCGCTTGATTAACCAATAAAAAAGGGTGCAGCGTCAACCCTCGAAACGACCGGCGATAAATAACGTCATGACGTTCCATGAGAGAAAATTGTAGGCCGACCCTTAATGACACAATAAAAGCGTCGTGGCTTAATTTCAACCTTAGCACGACACGACCAGATGACGGCTCGGTGTTTCGGTTTATTCGCCAGAGGCGGATGTCAGATCTCGCTGATATAAATCGATGATAAACTATAAACTTTTCAAGTCTTTCGTTTAACGTGCAAAGTTGATATTACGAAAGATAATGTGTTATTAGTATAACATTAATAACCTACCGTCACATTTGTTTGATGGAGATATACGCGTTTGACGTTGACGCAAGATTACGAAAGCACGTTTGCGTCCGCTACTCGTTATACAGCTTTATGCAAAAAACGATGAATTATATGACAGTAGTGAAAAATGTATATCCCTTTTGTTCCTCCCCGAAGCAATATTAAGTATCGCCTCGAGAATTATTGGCACCGCGTATTGGCCGAAATTGGAATCACGGTTGAGGTCTCGGCGGCATTATAACATCTGTCAACCGGCTTGGAAGCGCTCCAGGACAATAAGTCAGGGTATCGATCGGTGGTGGGACGTACCGTGTGACAATAAATATTACGAGATGATTATTATTGGCCGCGCGTGGTATCACTTGCATATCGGACGGCACACTCTGATATTCTCGCCGCCACCGCAAGCGCGCTCGCGGTATATCGACGCGATCGATTGCCGGCATCCTAGACTTCAATTGATGGACGCGCGGTTGTAACAATCGCGGAAATTGTGTCGCAAATTCCCTTTGTCGAATTCGCGAGATCGCCATATCAATGTAGCCAAATGCGTTATCATGAGGCTCCTATATGACGTTTCTAGTTTACAGGATTATAATTCGTGCGGGGGCCGCGATTTTGGTAATTCATCGGTCGACGGGGGTGACAGCGGTCCCGGGAGAAAGGGATCTGCATTAATAAAGCGCGGTTGTTTTTGGCGAGAGGTGACAACGCGGCGATTTGTAGATTGTGGACGAGCGAGCGGTGACAAATCATTTCGATTTAAATTCGCGGATTTTAATTAGAGAATGATAGGCGAATGTGTCGCGATGATGTTATAAGTAAACCGAGTAGTTTACAATCGGCGTTTCTCTTTCGTGCCGCTTAAATAAATCCGCAACTTCTTCCGCTCCTCTCATCCTCTCATCCTCTCGGTATCTCTTACGGCGCGTCCGAACCCTCTCTCCACACATTCGCCCTTTTCCCTCGGCAGATCTCGGTTATTGGTAGCGTGCCGGTATCTCGGCGCAAGCTGCATCACCGTTCGCCGTACGGGGGTTATGATATACAGCATAAAACCGCGAGAAAAATACTATCTTCATTGTCTAAATGGCTGCCGATAAAGCAGCCCGAGTTTACTGCGCACGAGATTGTATTTATCATCCGGCAATGCCAGCGAGCAACATCGCGCGCGCGTTATATGCTTTGCCACCCAGTTATCTAAGATGCGTTTGTCTATTCGCGGAGAAAAATGGATCGCGTCGTTGCGCGAGCTGCTGAAACCGAGGGGAAAAAAAAAAGCTAGTATCGCGCGCGTCGGTATACATTCGGGTGCCTCATGAATCCCGTCCACCGTATAAAGTAGCGGATACGACCGTAGGAACGTAGCGCAATGTCGGACTCGTAAAATCGTCGAGAAAGTATATAACCGTTATTTCAAATCGCGCCCGCTTTTATTGGACGTTTATTGAACCGAACTTTCGTAGAGTTACGTGAAAGAGGAGACGGGAGGGGATTGGTTTGAAATTCGAAAATTGTTGAATACGTTTTCCGCCACCCTTGACGAAATTGATCTTCGACTAAATCGTCCTTCTTCGCGATTCTCTTCTTAGTGAAGGTACAAAAGTGCCAAAGAGAACGAAGCGCGAGCTTAATGCAATATTAAACAGTTAGAGCCGCACAGGAGAAAGAGGCGAGGGGGGAGAAGGCGAGGGAAGTGAGGACGGATCCATTTTCCATTTTTCGCGCCTGGAAAGAGTGCGGTCACGTGCCGTGGGAAATGCCGGGCACGACCTTCCACGTAGGACCCGAGAAGAAGGGTCGTACCAATCGTGCGGCAGCGTTGAACCTTCCATTTCACGTACAAGGAATAGATCTGCAAGCTCTGTTAAATCATGATTTGTCGGGGTAATTTGATTCGTGACCGAGGTTTGGTGGTACGAGATTCACTTTCGCGCAATTCGGTGCCGCGCGCGATTCGATTTATGTCACCGCGTCTATATTCCGCGCACGGGCGCGGTGGCTAATGACGAGGTGACGACATTTAGGTAATCAGACCCCAGTTCTGTTATCACACTGCGCTACGTTGCGCAACGAAAGCGCGACCGCTCCTCCTAATATTGACTTTCAATTAATGCTCGCGCGCGATGAAACTTAAAATCGGCGCTGCGTCGTTTATTCATGAAAGGTCAATGTTACATGTGTTATTTCTTTGTATTTCTTAAAATAATATTCACGGAACGGGAAGAATATTAAACGCTATTTTAAATCTAATCAGATGCGCTTGGCGCGTATATTTCACCACGACAGGATGTTGCAAGCGGATTATAATAATGTAGGCTGATCCCGAAATATAATCTCGGCTTTATCGAACGATATTAATATCTTATCTGGCATATTTTTGTCCCACCGGCAACGCACATACCGCGCGTAACACGCGAATGCAGGATCGCGCGGACGCGTCGATTCACTTCACGAGCATAATACGATCTCTTCATCATTCTTTTAACGTATTCCACGTTCGTCGCGACGTACAGGCTGCAAAGGGGGGGTGACGCGGTTGTGTCGTGGAGCCTTTGGGGAAACTACGAGGTCACGAATTGAGAGCAATGCTATCGTGACGCCCGCGCGCGCGCGATCTTCCTACCAGGAGCCTTGGCTCCTCTCTTCTCTCGCCTACACGCGTGTTCAGCACGTACGTATATCCGCATCTCTCGGTCGTCTCTCCTTCCCGTCCTTACACTTATCCTACTCTCTACTCATCCCCCAACTTGGTGTGATCTTCTCTATCCATCATATCACCCTCACGCTCTCTCTGTCTCTCTCTCTCTCTCTCTTTCACGACGACGCTTGGCCCAGACCAAAGAGACGGAGTCACGTCTCTAGACCGGAGTTGCTCTAATTAAATTACTTAAGCGTACGTGTATCTAGGGATGGTTTTAGGTCGGATGCTTCTACGTACAACTGCATGCCGCGAGAAAGCGACGTCTCAGTGCTCGGAGCGTTTTGCACGGCCTTCAGAAGTCGATCTTGTCGTCTGTCGTCGGCGTCTGTCTCGCTTTGTTCATATCTTTCTTGCTCTCACCAAGATCGAACATCATACACCGTCAGGGATTGGCCGCATCTCGGCGCGTACGCACCGCGAATGATATTTGTACGTGCTTTGGGTTTCGTATGGAAACAAGATAATATCTCTGCTATTTTCGTAATCTTATTAAATATTGAATAGATGACTAAAAAGTAAACAAGCATGCACTCTGATATGCATATAATAGATACGATTGGGTATTTTTAATTTTGGAAGATTTTTTATAAAAAGTTTAATTCTTTTTAATTTAATTATATGGAATTTATAGATGACAGATATTCAAGAAAAATACTTGTAACCGTTGCATTTTCAATCGTATTTTGCAAAGTCAAATGTTTAAAGACAAAACGTTTTGTCACGTGCAGTGATTCTAAGATAGTTTTCCGAGGAAAAGTGTCATGAAGGTTCTATTATAACTGGCTTTTTCTCTCTTTGTCGAGAGCATTGTCGCTGTCGTCGCCGACAGCTGGAAAGTTACCAAAGTACTATTCTCGCACGCGTCTCCTGCACCTTTCTTTTCATAGACATCATCAAAGGATCTGTCACTCTCCATTATCAGCCCAGCGAGCGAACAGTAAAAGCACGAGACACTAAAGCCATATTATGTGGAGAATATTGTGCACTCGATAGGAAGAGGTCAAAGCGAAAAGAATAGGAAAGGAGAGTTTCTTTTTTCGACAAAATAGTGCAACATACAAAAAGGAAAACAAAAAAGAGAATATATTTTCAAAATAAAAATATTATGTATAAGTATTAAAACCTGACACTCTAGAAGTATTCGCGTTTCTATCGAGACAATATTTTGATAGCTGAGAATAAAAAAAAAACGTCATGTTTAAATATTAATATTTAATAATTATTACATATATATATATATATATATATTATTTTTACCAAATTTTAATGAAGTTCCTAGAGTTTATAAATACATATATATAACTTGGTACCTTCTTACTCATTAATGTCTCATTTTGAACAAAAATTCAAAGAGATATAAAAAGATTTAGATACCGTACGATACGCGCTTTTATTTCCTCTTTACATATAAACACATGCATATACTATCAGTTGAGTCGCATATTGAGAACGTGTAATGTTACTTTGCTTCAATTTTCTCAGAGTATCCCGGGTAGCGTAGGAAACACTTAGCATTTGTTATCCAAGGTAATGGCCTCTCGGACGAGACAATCGCTAAGGGGTGGCTCGGGACATCGACGGCTTCGCGAAAAGAGGCCAACTTTGTCCCGTGTCGACGTACTGCCATTCTGAAAGCGCACGTCGCCCATAAATTTCGCCGCTGTTCTCACGGCGCATATATCAAGCGATATAACACCGCAAATAAAGCGGCGCGTTGAAAAGTATTTCTCCACAATTCAAGTGTACAAAAACAAATGTCATCGCTTAACATCGTTAACGCTTGCACATTTGTAACCCTTTTCTATTAAATATCCTTCGGCTATCAGAATGTAAATAGAAGAGATGCTAAAAATACAACATTAATAAGAGATATATGGAATTTTATCTCACGCGTTTTTTTTTATAATAAAATAGATTTGTTACTTATATATATGAAATAATTAATATATTGTGTGATGCACTGTTATATTATATAGATATATATTATTGTACATTATGTATATTTATATCTGTATGTTTGCGCGTGTATGTATAATAAATATTGGATAGATGGTTATTACAAAGAGAAGAACACGACAAAATAGTTTTGATTAGCAATTGCAGTAGCCAATTCAAAGTTGCTTAAATGAAAGTTATAAATGTGAAAATTTGAGGAAGGTTGGAAAGGCAAGGTCTAATCCGAGACAAAACGTATTTGCCGCTAAATTTCCGCAAGCCCGATTCGGCTAACTCTATAATTAACGCGTTTAAGCAGAAACTTTGTTAACGCTTTAAATAATTTACACATATTCTCTCTCTCACACACAAAAGTTCAATAAACGCGATAGAGAGGATAGAGCAACGAAGTTGGAAAAAAGTTCGCATCGCACAAAAGACAGAGCTTTTAAATTTTTATCAATCACAACAGCCAACTCTAAAGCTCGCGCGAAAAGTCAAATATCGGATGCCGCGATGCCGATTGACGACGCGATGTATTATCGAGTTTTCCTAGCGGCGGTAGCGAGGCCGGAAGAGCATGGAAAAAGCGGATAATTCTCGTCAGAAGTAGCCATTAACTTCGTGACTGAGAAATTGGCCCGGGCAACATCGTAATGTCCCGCGACCGAGGGAGCGGACGAAGAGCCCGTGTGCCGCCTCCGCCGCGAACGTGCAGCCAATTACCGGTGCCCGGGCATGAAATAACTGCATTATCTCTGTGGAAGCGGCTGCTACCACCCTTCACGACCACCCTCCTCTCCTGCCAACCTAGATCGACCTATGCGCCCTGCCTGCTCTGCCGCCTTGCCCGTGTATACCCGCGCCAACTCCTCTTCGACCACCCTTTCTATCCTCCCCCCTCATTCCCTTCTCCTCGCGAACCGCCGAAAATTATGTTGTCTGAAATTTCGATAAAACGGGATTCGGTTCGAGCCGGCATTAGATTGAATTTGTCGAGTTATAGTACTCGAGGACGGAAAGAAACTTTCCGGGCTGGGGAACGGCTTGCCCGGGATTCGAAATGACCTGCGTTTACGGTGCAGTCTGGTGACTCTCTCTCTCTCTCTCTCTCTCTCTCTCTCTCTCTCTCTCTCTCTCTCCTCCTCTCTTTTAGTCTGTTTTCTCTACTTCTCTTCTCTCTCTCTCTCTCTCTCTCTCTCTTCTCTCTCTCTCTTTGATACACGACAGTTTCTCCGCTTTCCTCGTCTCGTCTTTACTCACACATTTTCCTATTTGATTCGTCTACTTTCATTCTGCCCGATTTCGGGCTATACCGTATGCGGCGGTATCTTCCCCATTGCTCCTGTCGCGATCTTCTTCGTCAAGCAAGTTTCGCGCGCGAAGCAAAGGGAAAAGGATAAGGGAAAGCAATAGCTAGGCGCTGGCGAATACGTGAGCGCCAAAGTTTCTGGCAACGCCAAAGGCAACGCCGACATTCGATCGCGTCAATTCCGCCCGAATCGGGAAGATATTTCCCAAGGTGGGGGGAGGGGGAAGACTGACTCCCCTTTACGATTGATTTATTTCGACACTTCACCGACTATACGAAATCAATCATACACGACGCGCGCGATTGAGCGCGGTACGAACAGTCGTGAGAGAATCACCCGCGGAAGCCGCAAATCTTCACAAAGTAGAACGGAGTATGTACATGATGTTACAGGATGCAGCGATAGTTATCGCGAAGTTACAGGGTAAAGGCATACAAATGACTATGTTCTACGGTTAGCTACGTGTCGTAGTTATTTCGGGACGCGAGGACGCGTTTACCGCGCGTACAGAGATTCGAAGCAACTACATAGAACAAGCGCGTTTGCGAGATTGCGTCGTGATTGCTGTCATGTAAGTTTCTCGTAACATTACCTCTCCAATCTCTCTCTCTCTCTCTCTCTCTATCTCTGTTTCTCTCTCGGATGTCCAGAAACAGCGGCACGATATCGGTGGCGTTTAACGTCATCATCGCGTGGCAGCGACATCGACATCGACGATGGCGGAAGACAGACGTGCGATGTGGCGATGGCAGGGAGGAGAAAAGAGGGAGGGAGGGGGGAGGAAGGATAAGGGGAGGAAAGAGCGAAACGCATTCCACGCTCGTAAGCGATGTCAAATAACTTTCGAGGGAGCGAAGGAACGGACGGACGGTTAGGAACGGAGGAAAGTAAATAAAAGGCCATTCCGATTGGGCGATCAATTACATCGAGCCTGCATTATTCATGGGGGGTTGGGTGCAGGCCGCAGAAAGCTCTATCTGTTCTCTCTTCCTCCCCAACGGAATCAGACCGTAGCTCGATCGAGAGCGAGAAGGAGGAGAATCAAGGAGGGGACGGATGCGAAGAGAGAAAGAGAGAGAGAGAGAGAGAGAGAGAGAGAGAGAGCGCGTGTATTTGCATCGACAATCACTGCGGAGCTATGGCTATCACTCTGGGGTTTCTACTTCGAGCACAGTTACAGGTTTATTCCGAATAATTTGAAAAATTAACCGACGAACCGGAGTTCGACGGACGATCAAACCGTGGATCCGTGGCGTATCGTCATCTGCGAAATCGCGTCGTGAATACTCGATAATATCTCAAGTAGAATCCAATGTTTCCAGACTTTTCGCCAAACTTTGCGATGTTTCACGGTTAGTAGTCGCATTGAAAAGTGTTTCAAAACTTATAGACGGTCACACTATGTCAGACAATAATAATATTGATAAATAGATATGAATTAATAAAAATGAGAAATTTTTTTTATCATAATTACTCGTGACCTACAATTTTACCGCAAAATAATGACGTCTCAACAAATCTTGAAATCTTGACAACGGAGTTTCTGGCCTAAATCCCTTGGCGATTAATCTAGATTCTAGATTTAGAGATCTACTCCTTGAAAATTGGCATCTGACTTATTAAATACAGCGGATGAACGTAGTTCTTGATTTATAAAATATATAAACAGCTGCGAAATCTCATTTGACGTTATATTAAGCGACAGACTCGGCCGAGATTACATTTAATAATGATTTGGTAGTAGGTAATATCCTGTATAAAAATACAGACGTTTTAATCGTCTGCGCGTTGTGTCTGGTATATATAAAACATATATAGTTACGATGTCTTCGATATTATTCATCTCAGTTATTGAGCTCTCTTCGCTGTATTCTCGCTTCGCCCTGTCCCATCTCCTTTCCCTCACCGGCACCGGAGCTCGCGCGGATATTGTTCGTTGTCGATATTGGAATTCCGCGCTCTATCTTGGCTGGTTCGCTTTATATAACGTTCAAATAAGGAAATTATAGTTTGCCCCGTCATTTCAAAGGTAGGAAGGAAGTGTTTCCTTTAAGAATTTTAAACGTCAGACGCGAAATCACGGTGTCGACAAAAAGCCGTTAACGAAAAGACACTGCAATTTGCAGTGAGCGATGAAAAAATCCGAAATATTCTCGGCGAATGATTAATTTCAGTAAATATTACATTAATTAAAAAATACAAGTTGGATCCCTATATTCTTCTTCAAGCGAAATAACGTGCATACATCGATGCACAAGACTCTTCATGGAAGACTTCACGGTCGAGCGAATCGCACGATTTCGCGAACCTTCAGTATATCATCCGGTAATCAAAGTGGTCCGGACCTCTCCTTCCTCCGGAGCGGGGACTGTATAAAGTATCTCAAAGCAGCGGTTTGGTCACGATTTCAACCATTTCTCCGTATCTGCCGCTGTCTCGCTCCGATCCTAATTTCCATCTTTCTCTCGGTGGCCCTTTCTTCAGCACGCTGCTCTTCCCCGTGCTCTTCCTCTCTCTCTTTCTCTCTTTTCCCTTTACCCCACGTTATTACGTTTCTCCACCGTCTTTGAAGGTGCCGTCGAGCAGAAATTATGAGTCCCTGTACACTACGGCTCGCTCGACTACTTTCTGCTCGAATTAAGCACGGGCAAAGGACCGACCGGATGGACGGTCGAATGCAAATGTAAAAGCAAGCTCGAAGGCAGCTCCGAGCGACGCTCGGTTAACCCCGTCGTCGGTTGGGAGATCGCCGAAGTTACCGCTCGTTGTCTTCAGTATTATAGAGGACTCTCCCGACCGCAACGATTTCTCAGATTTCTCGTTCAGCCATGCCGTACTTTGAAACATACAATACATTGAGAGCTATTGCCTTTATATTTATATATCGTTAAACAAATTTCATCTAAGATATTCGTGAATTATCTCGCGAGCAATATTCGTATCGCGTCTTTGACGTTTCTTCTCTCGGCGGGCACACAAATTTCCTGATTTTCTCCGGTGGACGGCAAAGTCGCCCGCGTCGTCGTGGATATCCGCGGGTCTCGAGAAACAACTCGATTCGGGGTGGCGCGTTTTGCCGCAGCACAGCATCCTCGTCGATGCGACGAGGCGTGGCAAGGTTAGTTTAGTTGGAAACATGCCTGGGCGAGCATAGCAAACACGCGCAACTGACACCGAAGGGACGGTCTCTCACGGCACGGAGGCGTATACCTATCTACGCGCATATAGATAGAGACGTACATATGTACACACGGCATACATATATGCATACACGTAGATATATCGGTCGCTTACGCTTGTGTGCGCAACGTATTCGTACACACGATCGTGCGGGGGTGGCTTCGGGGAAAGGGCTGAGGGAAAGGGGGTTCCGGGGTCGGAGGGTATCTCGGAGACCGTGGAGACCGAAGTGGACAAACAGACGTGCCGACGTCCGCGGGGACACCGAAAACACGGCGGCGTCGCCGACGCGTAGGCGACCGACGACGACGCTGTGAAACGAGAAATCCGCGTACACCCTCGGGCAAGGTTTTCGATTGTCCGGCCCGCGGGTCTTCGTCGAGAGGCAGGCGCGGGAATATCGCGATGGAAATTGATCTGTCGGGACGAAAAGTACCGGAGGCGACACACGGTCTCGTCATAGAAATACGGCGCGTTATCCGGCATTAGAGCCGCGGACTCGTACACACGCGGCGACTCGCGTTGTCGTGTGCGCATTTCCATTTGTATAAGAGCGCACGCTCCTACAAAGGGAGTGATTTTAATCGTATCGCGAGGGAATAGCGCACAAAAACATTTCGGCAAAAATAAAAAAAAAAATTATCGTGTATATCAGAGGATCCTCCCGTTGTCGCGGTAGCTACATTCGAATTTAAATATATAAAGTTTGAATATAGGATGTTTCAGAGTTTCATCCCTTTTCACTTTTGAATATATAAAAATAAAGAATTTTCTCACTGCTCCTTTTGAAAAAATCTCACTAAAACGTATATTATAATCGAAATTGCAGTTTCAATATGGATGGATAAATGGTATTCTTAATTCATATTTGTAAATTAACAGAATTAAACTTCTGTTATTTGCGGTGAATCAATTATAAAAATGTTCATAAAAATTTTAATGTCTTGACCTTAACATTTGGACAAATATTCTTTTTTGCGTGCACGTTGTGTAGACTTTATAGAATAGTTGGAGTAACACATTGGAGTAACAGCAATAAAATCTGGAGAGAACGAAAATAATGTCTACTTAAATTGTGATTAAAATGTTATTGTTACGCGATAACAAGAGAAATAATCGTCGAAATGAATCGCACATGAAGTTCGCGCGCGTACCTTGTCATAAAAAAGAAATTATGAAGCTATTGTTCCAGATTTTAATCGGATAAAACTTTGCTCTAGTTCTTTGAGTTTTCCCAGCATCGTTACTATGTCTCAATAAAGAGACTTTTCAATCTTCCAAGAATCTTCGGGCTTTTCAACAGTCTCGTGATTCAGTTTAGCATCTGTGCTTTAAATCATGCATCTGCTATCACGACGGATCTCGTTTCGAACGCTAAAACCTCTTTAATCTCCGTCTCGCTTGGACCGATCTCTAAATTATTTACCAGATTGGACAAAGGTCCGATTCGAGGGATCGTAAATCGTTAACCGTCCTGCTTAATCCGTCGCAACATACATAAAACGCGCATAAAAGCGACGAGCACAATGTCCACGGTCCAACCAATGCGTCGCCATCGGAGTCGA
Source organism: Cataglyphis hispanica (assembly GCF_021464435.1). NCBI lineage: Eukaryota > Metazoa > Arthropoda > Insecta > Hymenoptera > Formicidae > Cataglyphis > Cataglyphis hispanica. The sequence continues at coordinate 5,841,062 of NC_065965.1, read as the reverse complement.
ATTGTCGGGTCAGATTTATAATCGCGGCCGCATATATATCTTGGCTATTACTACTTGTGTATCGCATGATGTTGTTACCACGATTCTCATCGTTCGTATGCACGCCCGTGCAAAAGCCACGTTTCCGAGTAAATGTCATCCGCGCCTTGCAAAACGAAGCGATAAACGGCGCGTTTATATCGCTCCTTTCCGGCGATTTCATGCGTTACGTGCCGCCACGAGTGACGCCGGTGCCGGGTGGATCTTACTTTTATGTTTGCGTTTCACAGCGGTTGGACGTATCAGTGCGTTCCGAGGATGCTCGCCCTGCCTCTCCCGTACTCCGTGGAACTCGGTGAACCTCCACCGGGATGATAGCAGCCTCTAGGCGAAGGTTTTACGTTGTAAACGACTGTTTACGCGGATCTCGAATTGTGCCGCTGCCGCTTCTTGATTGCGCGTGCATCCATTTCGAAGTAGCGGCCGTAAAACGTTTACGCGTCGAGTCGAAGGTCGCACGATGTATATATCCGCTAATTCGTCCGTGTTCGCGAGAGAGAGAGAGAGAGAGAGAGAGAGAGAGAGAGAGAGAGAGAGAGACAGAGAGAGAGATACGCGATACGCCAAGGTTTATCCGTTAAAATGGCTGGCTCGAATTGCGCCATCGAAACGCGAGCAATCTCTCATCTATTTAATTGTCGTCCACTTAATGGCGAGGAATATCGGGCGCTTTGTGCGAAATTTTGTCGGATAGTTCATCCAATCGCGCGCGATAGCGTCGAATCGGAACGATGGACGATGGACGAGGAAGAATGCACGTCGGTTTCGCGCAACCGGATCAATAGGGGTGTATAGGTTTTGTAAATTGAATAAGCGTGTACATTTGCGATTACGCAGGAATTAATTAATACACCTAGACGCTTGTACCAGCATGTATTTATCGTACATTAATAACTACACGCGATATACAAGCGTAATGGTTCTTCTCAATCAATAGCATTATTATCTGAATTGCGAGCGTTCAGGCTGGTCCTAATTATCACTATGTAGTCGCGATATTATATATTTTATAACAATTATGCGCCCATAACAGCGAATTGTTTGATGAATTGAGCATCGAGTTACAAAAGCTATCCTATCTATTGGGCGCATAATTTTTCGACAATACACGATATACATGATCCTACCTAATAAATAATTTGTCACGGCGTAAAGTGTGTAAAAAATCGCTTGTCCGCCGCGGTGATTTCATTCATCGTATTTCGTGTTTTGAATTCGGACGCACTTTGTACATTTTCTCATCTCCTAGCGGAAAAAGGTCGGCGGCGTTGCACGGAATGCCGGAACCGAAACGCCCACCGAGAGTTCTCTCTCTGCCTGTGTAACGAGTACGAGGAGGGCGTATCCTCTCTCGGAAAATATGTTCGCCGTGGGCTACTAGTTTTAATTAAATCCGCGCTTTCTACCGTCCGGGTATGCCGGGCGTATAACCAAGACGATTAACCGGCGTTTGCAGCGTCTCGACGTTCGCGTGACGCGTTGCCCGCCGCCGTCGCGCTTTAAACCGTCGCCGTCTCACCGGCACCTAGAGATGTCTACCTAAATCTTCGTCGCGGCTATCCTAATTATACCGTCGGACGAAACCTTTTAGGCTGATGTAAACGGAATATCTAGCCCGATGCTACCTCCAAACGCACCCGGGTCGGTCCTGGGATGGGACGCGGTTACGCAAGATGGAAGCGGGCACACTAATTTCAAGGTTTCTAGATTTGAAATTATAGTTAAAAAAAAATCCCTGTCTCTTATTACATTTCTTATAATATTTATAACCGAGTAATAACATTTTGAGCTCGCGAGTAAAGAGAGATAGAGAGAGCGCGCAAAAGTATCGTATAATATTGTAATATTTTTCCCAGTCTCGGGTTTTCGCTCTTCGCGTTTCGAGATTATATACATTCACTATTACATGATGATGGTATTACGCGCGTTACACGTACATCGCAATACTTCCTGTGTCTTTTATCTTCAGCATCCTGCAAAATCCACTACGTGTTTGTCGTCGGTGTAGCAGCAGCAGCAGCAGTTTCCTTATTTAGCGTGAAACCGATGGGCGAAAGCCCATAGTCATCCGAGCTCACGGTTGAGCGGTTCGGTACCTACGGTATCTCACAGCGACTTTGCGCGCTGCGCCGTCTTTCGTTGGAAATACATCCGCTTTGCCGTGGTTTAAGACAGGTCGGAGGTCTCTCAGGGCGGAACTCCCGAATAGAGTTATCCAAAGATGCACGGGGATGCAACATGCAGTTACCTGTTGTGTACCACATGTATCCGCCGTGTATTCAACGAGCAAATTTCTAGGTACGGTCCAGCCAACGCTCGGAGTTTCGTGAGTTTGCGTAATATTTGCCGGATGAACGGCTTACATCAGCATTCGCTTATACTGAACGTTCAATTCCATCCTTTGCGACAAATCCTCCACCCTCTTTGTTCCTGACGTTATTCCGTTGCTTTCGCTTTTTCCGCGTGTCTTGACAGATGACTTTCTCCTATCTTTATCTCCTCGTAAATGTTTTATTATAGAACGCATGACCGACACAAACGACCTATTGTATATCGTATAACTGTCGAACATACTCGGCCGGTCTTGCATAAATTCGCGCTCGAATTTGCTTAAACTTTTGCTTTGACATCATCTGCAGCGTATGATAAGAAGATTAATATCCGTGATAAGTAGGTGAAAGCAATTTCTAATTTCTTCAATTTTCTGTTTAGGATGATTAACAACTAGCTTAGAACGCATACGAGTAGCTCTGGTGGACTTTAACGATGTGTTATTTGAACAAGCCGAAAATTCAAATGCAGTGTGTCCTTTAATAATATTGATAGTTATGATATTGTTTAAATGCGCGTAAATTCGTTCAACTAGGCAAAAATGCAATATCAGAGTTATTTTTTGGTGACGTTACGAAATCGGTGACGGATGTATTTGGTGAAATTCTTCTCCGTTTAGGATCTGAGTTTCTATCGACAGCGGTATGTTTCAAACAGAAATTACGGAATAACAACCGGCGACAGGAAAGGGGGAATAGGGTACAAGTCGGCGGCACGTTTGCTTTAAAAATTACGAGCGATATTTCAAACGCAAGTAATACGCTGAGTTTAACTACACCCACCAAATAACAAGAGCAAGACGAATGAAGTACTTTGCCTTACATAATTCATTCTGAAGTTTCCACCTGCCCTCCCGATAGAAGAGCGTATCCGCTGTGCGCCGCCAGACTGCCTAATCATACGCGTTGAATGTTAAATGTCCATGTCTGTCCCCCGCGCCTCTTCGCAGTCGCTGATGTCCCCCCAATGAGGCCTATACTACGGCGGTTTGCAATCGATCCTCATTCGTTGCCATTAGGCAGTAAAACGACAGTAATGGATGAGAGTTTGATTGCTTTTATTACAACGAAATATTATTTGGAAAAAACTTTACTATCTTTCGATCGTACTCTCGCGTTGAAAGAAAAGAGAGAGAGAGAGAGAGTGAGAGACGCCGGGTATTCTAAACAAAGACGGCGGGTGCGATCAAAGCGTCGAATCCGTGAAAATAATTCGAGTAGGTGCTCTTCTTCCGGAGCGCCACATGCTACGAGGGAGTAGTAAGTAATGGCTTCTGTCGTGGCTGTTTAAGCGGCGGCGCTTCGTGGCCAAGATTGGAGGTGGCTCACCCTCCGCCGGATACAAACTATTGCATCGCATCGTCCGCCTCGGGATGTCCGATCGAGTTATCGTCTTGCACCCCCCTACCTCGCCCTACGTGGCCTTCCTCGCTCTACCTCCTCCGTTTTGCGAGCGTACCCCGGGGCTACGAACCATCCCTCGCAGTCAGTCGTTCGCTCTCGAGGCGACTTACGCTTCCACACGCTACGTTCCCATCCATGTTACCATCTCCGCTTTACCCCTCGGCGTAGCGAAAGCTCCCAATCCGGTATCAGAATAATTCGCATTTATTTGTCGTACGCCCCACGACGCCGTGTCCCGAGTCGCCGTAATGAAATGTCGTCGAATGCAATAAGATACGAACAGGGATTCTTATTCCGCTGGAATAAGACTTTTATTATGTTGCCTCTCGTGGACTATGCTAAAATCACGATTGCATCCACTTTCTTTGAGATGAGAGCGCCGTTATTCTCCTCGCGCATCCGCTCTCTTAAAAACAGAGAAAGAGAGAGAGAGAGAGAGAGAGAGAGAGAAACGAGCAACGGGATAAGTTTTTCGTTGATGCACAGAAAATTGCGTTCCGGATTATGCATAAATCGCCATTTCCTCCTACCGTATTATGTGTCACTTTTGTAAATCACGGGATTTATGTTTCGCGAAAGAGCGAGGAGACCTCCGTTCGACTTTGACAAACGATTACGCCATTATGCCTGACAACTCCACTGCCGTAAACAGAATGAAAAATATCGTAAGTTACGCGGCGTTTACTAACTTCCAAACTTTTCCTGTATCTAGGAAAGAGTTCGTCCCCATAATGCGATATATATGTACTTCGCGAGACGGTTTATTAGCTTATTAAGTTCAAAACTTAAACATCATAATTCTTACTTTCATTAGATCTTCAAAGATCGCTACGATTATCATGAAAGCGAGCGTGATATGTAAATCCTTTCTTCCCTGCATTATCCGGCAAGAAAAATTCTCTGGCAACTACATGAGCGCTATTTTGGAGTTGCTCTTACTCACCGCTTTCAGGTACCATAAATATGAAGTAGCTTCGTGACATATGACTCACCTGGAAAGAAAAAGAACAACGCCATTATTGAATGAAACAGAGAGTATTATATACGTTGATGCCGCGCGTGCACCTTAATGACAGAGCACCAGTGAAAGTCACTATGAATTAGCGTCCCGTGGACATATTGCTACGCAAAATGCCACGGACGGGATCAATCTGCAGATTAAATTTTCATTTTCCGTATCGCGCTCCTACCTTTGCCGCACGGCAAATTCGTCCGTTCGGCTGACACGCTCGGGTTCATTAAAGCAATCCAGCTCGCGCCTAATCCCCGCGAACCCGCTCAAATCATGTTCGATAAACATTACCGCAACGTAGCGGTTTTCTTCGGCGGCGGCAGTTAAGATAGCCGAGAAAGTATGGGTGGAAATAGGTGGAACGGCATATACGGGCGTCGCGTGACGAGAATTTTGCTTGACAAACAACCCGCGATCCACGAAGATTGCTCGCCGCGATTGGCCAATGATTAAAGCGCGCGTCATTCATGAGGAAGGCGAAAATTCAAAGCCGAAAATATGTCACGCCAGCACGAACGCGTTTTAGGAGATTGACGTTAATCCCGCGCATTTTGCCAAAATCCCGTCTTATACGCGCGTTGGGCTTAGCGAAAATGGATATGTTGCAAAATATGGTATATGTCGTAAAGTGTTATAAAATTTGACGCTTTTGACTAAATTCTCGAGTTTATTATAATTTGTTTTTTTTAGTCATATTTATTGTATTAAGTATTGTTTAAGGACGCTAGAATTAACGTTGAAAACTTTTTTAAAATCTTGAGAGAGCTCAATCTCCTTTATTCTATTTATATATACTTGTTAGACTCACAGCCGCGTACATTGTAACTTTTCATCTCCGCCATTATTCTTTACCGTATCGTACCAGGTCGTATCGAGTGCGATCCCTGGGCATGGGAAGTGAATCGAATGAGCGAGACTCGCAGAAGCAGTGAGTTTAATGTCCGTCCCGACCCACCGCGAATTACCTAGCGGAGATTTATTAAAACCGTAAAGCAGAAGAAACGATTTCGCTCGAGCGTGTCTGTACATGTGGTGGATGTTCGCAGTGAAAGCAATGGGAGAAAGGAAAGCTAGTGGGGAAAAGAGGGGAGCGGGAGGGGGACGAAAGCGGGGTAGTACAGAGAGAGGGTGCGCGTCTGTGTCTGACGTTAGTGACCATGGGGCATTTTCTTGGTCAAGCTCGCCTCGGTCCACGTTGGATTAGTTCCCGTTTCCTAACTCGGGGCGATGCGCCCGGCCAATTAAAGCGCCGTTAACCTTTTCTGCGCAGTGCCGTCGTAGGTACCGGCTTGATTCTCTTATCCGCAGAAACGGTCTGCGCGTTCTGTAAAAGAACCATATAATACGGAAGAAAAGTCCGTGGCTAGCTTCCGAGACTGTCGAATCGAAGGATTACACCATCCGCTTTCTTGTTTCTACCGCCTCTTCTCTTTAGTTCAGCGCGATACACGCTCCTCTCGTTAAGCTCGGATCGATATTTATTTTTAAGTAGATCAAGGAGAGCAGAAGATAATTTTAAGTAGCCTTTCTTCCCAGTTGAGGGAAAATTTTTCTTAATAAACAGAACTTTTCATCGATCGCCTATTGATATAATATACAAGTAACTACTTAATTGAGAACAAGCTACTTAATTGAGAATAGTCTGCCTTATGCGAAGCATTTGAGATTTATCGCAAACAATACAAACTTTTACAAGCCCATCTTTACTTTTATTCTGCTCGCAGCAATGAGACTTGTTAAAAAAGAGCAAAAGTGTATTATTATAAATTTTGTGAATTTTTACAGATCCTCTTTAATTAATTTTACTAATTTTTTCCGAAAAAAAGCATAACCGAATGAGCGATATTATCTCGCAGGATATGGGAATTGATATCCGCGGTAAAAGATGACAGAGTGTCCCGGCAGAAACGAACTTAGTAAGCATAGTCGCAGTTATGTGGGATATACGGTGACGCGACAACTTTTTCGAGGACGTCGATATGTCTGTCTCAGTGTGTACTTTGCTCGGCCCCCGCGCTTCTCGCGCAAAGTCGAGTAAAGTAAAGCGGCGTTTGGCTGCCGGCCAAGCTCCCAATCGCCAGCCTCTCGCTGCGCGCGGCGTTACGAGCCATTGCACACGCCGAATCGTCTCTAGTATACCCGGAGCCAAGTCCAGCCCATCCACCTACCTACCTATCCACCCCTATCTGCCTTTAATGTCGCGACATTAGTCCCAGCATGCGCGCGCGCGCGGGGAAGAAAAAGCGGCTGCCCGGACGATAATTATTGGGGCTGGGAAGAGGAATCTCCCTTGCACTCACCGGAAACGATAGGCCAGCTGTCAAGCAAAACGCGCGGTTTCTCTCCTCTAGAAACATTCTATACGAAAAAACGTATACGAGAGGGAAGCAAACGACGTGAGAAATGACGCGAAGACAATTGTTCGCTCTATAACAATGACAATATCGGCAAGAAGATGAGAAATATATTGCACTCGCGAGTGCGTTTTTATCCTTCGCGCGCCAAGGATTGCGAGGAGAGTCCTTATTATACGAGCGACGTTCCGCGTACGTTTACGCGGGGCTTACGATTCCCTCGGGTGTCTCGTCTCGCCGACGACGAGTACAATAAATACGGGCTATTTTAAATCTACATGCAGCGAGGGATAGTAAATTGCGAAATAATTACGCCGGCCCGCACACGCGCGCTTCGGAAGGGTCGATTACGCGAGGTACGGCAGAGGGATGTACTGAGAATATACTTCATGGTTTCAAGGGTACTGCAACGATTCGCTTTCCCTCGAGAGAAACGGTACCTCATTCTGCAAAAAAAACAAGAGAGAAAAAAGAGTAGAGTGTAATACGCCCCATGTAACGTGTTGCGCTTGCCGGATACGAAGGAATTGTGTGTTTTCGTATTCGAGGAGTGCATTCGCATCGTTTTCGTTCGTAATTGCTCGTATCAAAACACTTTGCGTGCAATAACAGGGAGTAAAAAGTAGACGGATAATTTGATGTAATGAATTGCCACATGTGTATCGATTCTTACTAGAATAGTTGATTATTTTCTCTTTTTTAAATCCAACGTAGATACTTTATGAAATATTAGAAAGAGAATCAATGATATTTTTTTTTAAATTTGTGATATAGTTTTAATTTATTTTTTTCTATTTATGATACAAAAAAAATAATAATGGAAAATTATAGACATTTTTTTGCAATTCTTCAATTTCTTTCAATCTATTAAACAGATTAGATTTTGATTGAGAATGTTACGTTACCCGAATTAAATAATAGATGATCGAAATAAATTCTTGCTGCAAATTCGCGCATCCATATTTTATTTAATTAATTTATCTTTAGAAAAGAGTCGACTTCTTTTATTTTTGAAATAATAGAGTTAAATATGTGAATGCATAAACTTATTACGTTGTTCTCTAATCTTATACGATCGAGAAAACAGTCGCGCCCATTGATCCTCGTGAAACTTTACGAAGACTTTGTTCGCGAACGTAGTGCTATTCAGCGAAATCTTCGAGCGGAACTTCCTCTCGCGACGCCCTTTCGTGAGAGCGAATCTGTTCTCCTCCGTAGCAAGGAGAATACGCGTATCTAGCGAGGAGGAAAAGGGGGAGAGAGCGCACAGGGAAAAGAGGATGAGAAGAGACGGAGAAGCGGAAGCTGGAGCACGCCTTCGCCGTACCTTTCAATTTGCGGGGCAATATTTTCGGCGTACGCCGGCTGAGCTCGGTGTTTTATAAGGTCGTTACCAAGGTTGCGCTAATCTTCACCCTAGCCGCAAGCTTCTGGCAAAGTGCCCACTAGGAAAATATCGTTCCGTCCTATCTGACTTGTATCTCGGTCGCAGTCCTTAAGTACGAGAAGAAGAGCCAGTCCGTCTACCCAGCGCACATGAGTGTGCGTGGGCGCGTATATAGACGCGAGAAATTTCATATTCCCAAAGTGAAGAATTTACTGTGCGCGCCGGAAATCCGAGTGCGGAAATACCACAGAGAGAAACGGGATTCGGGGCACGAAGCACGAGTACCACTGCTCAACCACCCCTTTTACGAATGCATTTTATACGCATGGCGCATCGAGAAACTCCAACGTTGAACTCCATCGCACGATATGTCGTCGTCGACTCAGAAAGCGCAAATTAAACTCCCGTTTCCAGCTCGTAGCGAATGAGACCTCGGGCAAAAGAGCGACAAATTTTGCATATCGAAAAACGATATTCCGCCATTTTTGTATGCTTTTAACATACTGTATTACAGGTGTCTTGTGTGCGTACGTGTGTAATGCTGCTAAAATTGCGCTTTTAAATTTTATCACGGTTTGGATGAATTTTCACAGGGCACCTTCTACTTTCTCGATTACTCTTTGTCGTTTCTTTTTATCAACGAAGCGTGTAACAGGTATACAATTATTTAAGAAATGAAAAGGGCAAAATGGGGAAGAGTTTACGGGCGCATCATCTGAACGCTGTGTAGGCTCAAACGGGACAATGAGAATTCTAAAATTCGATGGGTGCCTTTCCCTCGTGGCCTCTCGAATCAGTTATACGATCCGTGAAAGAAGGCTTTATCCCACCGGCAATTAGTTGCATCCATAATGAGATCCCGTAAAAGTCGTAAATCCTAATGGGATTAAAGGAAGCTTCGATAATGTCAGAGTCTACCCATTCTCCGATACGATCTCGGAGATAAATGACTACCTTTTTTTTTTTTTTTCAGTCGAAATCGCTTTTTGCTATCCCGCGGGAAGACCTCGAGCGCGATATTCGATGCCCGATAAATTTGCTATTTCCGCGCGTGTAATGAAATTTCCGGCGTTTCCTCGACGCTCGCTGATCGCGCGCAACTGGAAGCTTAATGATCGTGGACATCTCACAAACATCACGTACTCCGAAATACGCGAACGTGACCGCAACACCAAACGTGATCGCGATTCCCCCTACGCGTTGGCCACCTCGAAGCGAGCGAGTTTGAGGGCGAGAGGGCGGGAAATGCGGAGGGGAGATTATTCCCCTCCCCTCTAAAAACACACTCGAATAAGTATAGATCCTGCTGGTCATCGTGCGTTTCTACGAACAAAGAAAAATTTATACATGGACGAAATCTCTCTTGGGACGAGTCTACCTTGTAACCGAAACGGTTTCTTCAAGAAAGCAATAATTGCATCAGCGTCGAAAAAAAATTTTTGAATCTTTCTTTGAATTTCTCTTCTCAGTGATCAGTCAAATCATCACGAACGTTTTTCTCATACCACGAACCTCGAGAAAAAGCAGCGACTCGGCGCTCCAGCATCGCGCGCTCGTAAATGTAACCACGGCTGTTAGCGCGGGGATAGAGAGGAAAATGCAGGGTCTGTGAAAATAGGGGCTATGATACCTCCGCGGAAACTCGTTCTGAGCAAAGAGTAGGATTTATCTTAGGTGGAATAAGGAATATTTCGGCCTCTTACGAGAGAGTTCAAAACGGATGGCTAGACGTGAGACCAATAAAGAAAATATCGCGTTTGCAGGAATCGCTTTAGACTATTTTTATTGTTTTTTTGATTGTCCTTTTTTGAAAAGATGGCCTCCCTTCCCCCCTTGTAACATTTCATAAAGAAACGATTATTAAATATTTCAACGTAGTAAGAGGATCTATTTGCAGAAATATACACATACATATATCTGCATTGCATCAATATCATCGTGCCAAAATTTGTCACAATCTGGCGTAGTCGCGTATTTTCATATGGAAAGTAGTTTTTCCCCCGATGAGTTTTCCTAACGCGATTGCGAATGATTACATATTAAAGTAACGCGACGGAGAGATGCATGCATTTCGCACGTGAAGTATCGTATGGTACGTAATTTTTTTTTTTTTAGCGCACCGCCGCGTATATATCGCAGACTGCGCGTAAATTATGCAAGACGTATGCTCAGATGGATGATGGCGAAGGGAAGGTATTGTAGGTTGTCGGCAAAGTTTAAGCATCCGCTGTTTGGGCAGAGAGCGCCTGGGCGGAGCTGAGACTTCGAAGCCAAGCGGCACGCTCGCAGTCGACTTTTTGCACGTCCATTGCAACAGTTGGCCCCTTTAAGGCTATCCAAGAGCACACTCGACCACGACTCTTCCTTTTAACGTGCCTTATAAGTGGTTCTTTGACCCGGCCGATCGTGTTGGTTATTTAACCGGTCCGCGTATGCAGCTCCATTTGACGAAATTGCCGAATCGCCTAAATATTCGATGTGGAAAATAACGATACATGATATCTGATCATTATAAATTCATGCTCGTTTTATATTCATATTCATATTGCATTTTTCATACCCAAACAGTAAAGAATATTGAGGAATATTAGAATATGAGATATTATGTTAGATAACTTTTTTCAAGCGTCTGATATTTATTTACGGCCGGTATTTATTTATGGCTGGCATGAGGATCACATTATATAAAACTTTTAAATATGTTACAAGAATTGCTATACCCATTCGACTTCAAGTATTAATTAATAATTGATACTGCAAAGTAAATTATATTTCAAATTCTTTGGTATTAGGTATTGATTCTGTGAAATTTCACGCCATCATCTCCTAATAAAATATAATAAAATAATAATAAATTAATATTTCTATAATCCATAAGTAAAAGTTAAATACCTTCTTATTTTAAAAAGTAAATATTGCTGTTATCTTAAAGTTTTATTATTCAAGAGCAAGGATAAAGGAATGCGACAATGCATCATATCTCTAGAGTGATGTAAATTATGTAAAAGTAGAAATTATAAATTGAAATTCATGCATTATTTCAAGAATATAATTACGAGTTATCTGGTTATAATTAGGGGAATATCTCTCTTCAATTTTCCGAGAGTACAAGATTCGCGAGTATTATAGTCATTGCAGAATATTTCAAATGGCACGCTTAGAGCTTTCTCTCTCATCTTTCCCCCGTTTCCTCCGTTCGTTGCTCTCTCGCTCTCGATGGTGAGAGCTTGGCTCGAGACTAACCGACTCATTCATTGCCTAGTTTAGCAGCAGTTTGCCCTGAATATTCATAGCCGGCTTCATCCCGGTGGTCCGTGTAAATATCACTCGAAAAGTTCAACGTGTTCTTAGTTTTAGTGGTAAGAGTCGCGCGTCTCTCTCGCGCGTTTATTTTATTAATATTCGCCGACAAAATAGACCGATGCGAAACACGCGGAAGAGAATAATATTTCACTCGAAAGAATTCGAATGAATTTTTATTCGACGAGAATTCATCCCTCAACAGCTTGCTCTATAGCCCCGATACGCGAAAATCATTCGAAATTGTGCGACTTCGCTAACGACGAAACGTGTTATCAGAGAGCCGATAAACAAACCAGCCGCGCGCTAAATTGCCAGCGGCAAATTGTGCTCCAAACTGTGCCTATACCTAGTAATCACGCGTGCAATCGTATCGGAAGTAATTACAATGTGCAACGCGATCGTAGGCAATTTTTGTCATGTAAAAAAACCGGGCAAGGCCGATGCGACAATTTCCGTTCGCATCGTTGCCGCTGTCATTTCACCTCGTCACATTTAACGTCATGCTCTCTTTCTCCCTCCGACTCATTTCAGATGCACCGCCGCAAAGCGCGTCGCACGCGTGGCCAATGCGAATCCAATATCGGAAAGCAATTTTTCTCGGAGAAAAATTTTAGCGCGGCTTTTCAAGACTTCGGACCTTACCGACTCGCGCGACTGTTGTATCCCTTCCGTGCGGCGTCCTCCCTTCTCACCCTTCGTCGCTCTTTATTCTCCAGCATCCCACCCGCTCTTATTCTGCTTCTGTCGTGCCGGCCCATTTTCTCCGTATCACCTTTAAACCGCGCTCGTTTCTCGCAATAAAAGAGTGCCCGCGGTCTTTCGCCGTGACTTACGGCCGTGCCGGTAATAACGATAAACGTTAATGTCGCTTTGTCGTTGCACTTTCGAGCGCGAGCTATCGGGGATTAATCGGTTCGTTAAATTCTTTCCTGTTTTTTTTCTTTCTTTCTTTTTTATTTTTTTTTTCCACCCTCTGCACGAGTATTGCGCGGGCGTTGAAAGGTACGTATCCCTTTTATTCGTTATACGAATCTGAAAATAACGAAGCAGGTAGGTATGTCGCAATGTGAGGTACGTTACCGCGAACAGTATAACCGGTAGCGCAATATTGCAATGCGAAAATTGCATAGGGCTTTATTGAAATATAATTAATTAGCGTGTGAATCAAAGGGAACCAACGGAAGAGAGTACGAGAGGGCGAGTCGAACTCGAAGCGTCTAGTTAGAACGGCTCGCGATGAAAGTTGGCCCGAGTTTCGTTTCGACGCAGGAAGCTGGCCATGAAGTACACTCGTTTTATAACGGGCCCGGGAAACAAAATTAAATTGTAATTGCACCACGTATACAATGGCGCGGACCATCTAGGTAAGCACCCTGCCGACGACAACTAATTACATTTAGGTACCTCACTTTTACCATGACGCGGAGTAATTGCCTCGGGTAGTCATGATGAAAAAGTATCGATTGTGTGTCCGCGTTGTGTCGCTCGCGGAAAAGACTGTACCTTCCGTCACCCTTCGCGTTTAATGTACAACTTTTGCAGTCCTTTAGCTACGCTCGCGTTTTTACGTCCTGCGACGCGTGCATTACAAATTAATGACGTCTGTATTTCGTACACTCGTAATGAACGTGCTAAATATATTTGCGAAACTGGAAACTGTATAGTTACATATATTCATTTCTACCTTTAGCAATATTATTTAAAATGAAAACGTGCTGGTTTTCTCTGATAGATCGCATGTGGTTACTCACGTTAATTAATCTTTAAGATTCACTATTTCTTATCTGGTAATATTTTGCGGAAAGTATTATCGTTTGTTAAAAACTGTACACGAGAGACTAATTAGTAAGAATATCAGATTTAATTTTATTGTGTTTTATTGTCGTATTAATCTGATTAAATTTTCCGCTGTTTATTAATCGATCTCTGAAAAAAAAAAAATATTTACTAATATAATTTATTTAATCGTTAGTATTAACGTTATATTAATATAACTAACGATATAATAAAATTGATGTTTTATTAAAAATTTTTAATTAGATTATGTGAGAATGTATTCTCGTATATGATGGTCTCGTTTCGTAAAAAAAATATAGAAAAACAAATATTAAAAATTTTCAAAAATATAAGGAAAAGGTAACGCGGGAATCTTTTCCGGGAATCGACGCGGGCGGTGAGAGTAAAAACCGGTACTTGGTAAAGTTAACTAGAGTGTAGTGCCGTTTACGTATGCACAAAATGGTGGAGTTGACCTCGCTCGGAAGGAAAGTCCGAGTGGCAAGGAGAAGAGGCCAAGAGAACGCAAAAGTCCGAGTAGCAAAGGGGAAAAGGTCGGGCAGAGAGAGAGAGAGAGAGAGAGAGAGAGAAAAGTGAGCGCGGTTTAAGTGCTCGCTCGAATGAGAAGGTGTTCGTACAGAGACAAGGCGCTAATGAAATAGTCGGTTATGTTTTAACTACTGCTTAATGTACATTCCACGTCGTTTCGCGGCAGCGGGCCGAAAGTTTCGGTTCAACTTGCCACGGCCGTTCCTGCCCGAGTAATCGTGAAAATTCGAGCTCGCAAGCGAGCTCGAGAACGAGGATATCATGAAAATCTTTAGGTTTTCTTTTTTTTTCAAAATACACAAATGTTTAATTATAATCAAATCATTCAGAGATAGTTTCGTAGGTTTTCGCCTTTAATATCATTACCCTTATCGGGTAAAGGTAAACGTTAACTGAAATGAATTCGAGTCAAGCGCGCTCAACCTTAAATCGATTTTCATTTAATCGCGTTATACCCATCTTTCCGTCATTTAACTTATATCCACAGAGGAGTGGATCGAATTAGTCCCATAAGGGCGTTAAAGCACCGCGAAAAGTTATGAAGCGTAACACAAGGTTTAACTCGTGGCAGCTTAAGGGGTTAATAAGATATTTAGTTTACTAACATTTGGACGGAGCTGGAGGTTTATGCGGGGCTAGCGAGAGCTACCCGTGGTCTAAGAGACTTAGAAGCTAGCGGTCACCCCTTGAGTGCATTCTCCTGTTCTGGAGTGTCTACCGACGCTTTAGGCTTTCAAGATCATTAATTTAAGGTGCCGTCGCCACAGGCACTGAATCCTCGATGCTTTCTAGAAGAAGACTCGAGGCAGTAGGACGGAAAAGAAGCAGAGGCGAGAAGAAAAGAATCTCCAAACTCGCTTAGTGTTTATCGATCGTTCTCAATTGGCTAAAAGCATCACGCGCGAAAAATTAATAAGCGTATTTCATGATTGATTTATCGCGTTATCATCCTCGTGATTCAACTATTTATGAAAGATTGATTGAATTTTGTATAAGTACTGTGGAAACAAGCAGATTGTCAATGTATAAAAAGATTTCAAGTTATACATATATACATATATCGTTCGGGGAAAATAAAAAGGTCGCAGATTCGAAAAGAACACGAGAGAAAGAGATAACGAAGATGAGTATCGATCGCAATGCGTCTGACTGAGGAGCGAGGACAACTGGACTTTCGAGATGGTCGAATAAGCGAGCTATTTGTGGGATAATGCGAGATTGAAGAAATAAAGAAGACAAGAAGAAGAAGGGCGTACGGAAGGAGAGAGTTGCAGACGAAAGAGGTTACGGCCTAACCGGTGGCTGGGGACAAGAAAGCGGAATGGCATACGGCAATCGAGAAGTAGTGGTCAGAAGGAGAGAGAGAGAGAGAGAGGGGGGGGGGGGGGGACGGAAGAGGAGGAAAAGGGGCAAAATTGTGGGAGACATTTAAGGTCGTTGGTGTTACGAATGCACGCGATGCTTGCTTAGATTCACCTTGTTGAATATTACATGGACGGACGCCCACGCAATCTTGTTCACGACTTAATCTCGCGTTGTTAAATTTAATCGGGGCAAGCTAATCACAGCGGAATGAAAAAATGATGGATCCATGATAATTTTTTTTTTTAAGATAAAAAATTAATTGAGTAACTTGTCGCTGGCACAAAGTTTTTCTTTTTTCTAACATTTCGTTATTTTCGTGACAATTTCAAGAGAGAAAGTCGACTCTGTCGCGCTGTCAAATACCGGGCGTTAAAAGATTATGATCATATCAAATCCCAGCACAGCTTTGCTGACCCGTTTAAACCTTTGTGTAAAAGGTTAATGGAAAAAGGCGTATCTGTTATATATTGAATTCGATTGCATAGTCCACATCAAATTTGGTCGGCAGACTTTCGATCGGTGTAACAAAGCCGGGCAATAAAGCGCTGTGCGCACAACGACGCAATATGTCACACGCTCTGTAAATAACACGATTCCCCTATATATTTGGGAAAAAATTCAATTTTTTAGTTAACGTAAACACAATCATTCTGCGAAACGTGCCGAACTGTACTGTAGCAAAATATAGAAAAAAAAAAAAACCGAGACAAGTTCTCCTTTGAAGCTTTTCTGCGAGAGACAATTATGCCATCGACATCTTCGTATCCTTTTTTCCCCATCCTCGTTCGATCGATCGCGTTATTTCCGGAAGTGAGTCGCTAAGATTCGAGACGATACAACGTAACATTTTCGTTTCGCGCCACGACGACGATAGGGTGGCGAGGAAGTAAATCAATCAATCTGCTGAATGGCTCGTTCTTCCCCTCCTCGCCACCTTCACCCCTTCATTCCCCGCCGTACCGGCAATACCATCCTTCCGACTGCAGCCATTCATCGAGAGATACACTCCGGCATTCATGATATTCCGCACGATTGCGGGAGATTGAGGTGACTCGGAGATGGAGGAACCACACCGTCTCCCTTCGCCTCTCTCCTCACCTCACCACTCTCGAGCCATCAACCTTCTTGCCGCTTCCAAGGAAGCTGCCGGCGCGGAGACGGAATTAGCATCTCCATTAGTCGCGAGGGCATAATGCGATATTACCGGAGGTACACGGCTACTGGAGAGGAGTGAGACCAATCGTCTGCCATGCCACCCTTCATACCGCGGTAAGACCCACCCAGTGGTATCTGTCGGTCGGCTTTGGTTTTCGAATCTTCTATTATCTGGCCTGGAGGAAGTGCGGGAATACCATACTTGTTGTGAGTTGTAATTTCAGGCGAATTTCCACGCGCCGTAAAATCTGATCTAATTATGTCGGAGAAATGCGACGTGGATTTGCTTGAAAATGAGATTTGGTATTGACCGGTGGAAAAATAATTTTATGACGCTAATATCCGGTGGTCGCAAATGATTTGCGCTAACAAGTACGTGTGTTATGTGATCTTTATAGCCGAAACAATTAACGGTGATGTCGCGATTTAATTTTCGCCATTGTCTCCGCGCCCGACGTGGTCTCAGCGGCGTAATTGAGTAAAAATATGCGAGAGTTTTATAGAGGGGCGGAGACGGGGCTCTGAGGGAGACGAATCGGGAGGAGGATTTTTAAGGGGCTGTTTGTAAACGCCCCGAGGATCGAAGATGCCATATATTTTTCTCGACGCGGGAGTCTCTCAAACGCTCGTAGGGCACGTCCCGGATTTTGCGAGCGTCGTGAAAGCATTCAATGATATTTCCGATTCAGCCTCCATTAATGGAACGTGACGATAAAGCTGCAACTGTTATTATCGCTGTCGTTTACAGTGCCGAGCGTGTGTGTAAGCTCGTTCGTGTATCGAGCTTGTCTATTTTTTTTCTCCTCTTTCTTTCTCTCCCATACATACACATTGCTCCCGTTTTTTTTATTTCTCCCTTGTCCCGACTTTGCCAGAGCCAACGAAAACATTTTTGTCGTTTCTCAAATCCGCTTGGGAGACGACGTCCCCATGACACAAAATGACTTACTAACGACCGCGACATAATCGCGAACGGTACGTTGACGCTCGACAAGTTTTATGCCCGAGGATTAGTGCGCGGTTGACGACGTTGAAGCACGGTTACGGCGCAGTTGCATCGGCGCGGAAATCGCGGATCGTTTATGATCGAGATTAATGGCAACTGTGCGATAATGTCAAGGAGGAACGATGCCTTCGGAAGTACAAACCGCGATTTCGCGCTAAACCTTTCGAGAGGGACTACTTCCTCTTGTTTTTCTCATATTACTATCTCGCGTTATCGCATCACCCGCTTCTCTCATTTTATCGTAATAAAAATATGACGGGACGTTTATGACATCGTATTCTGTTTTGTAAGCATTCGTTCGTCGTTTCTCGTATATACTTCATGATGACCGAGATCCCACGCGTCGTAATTCAGGGCAAAAAATCAACTTATTATCAATGAAACTATAATAAGCGCGAGATTGCGTACAGTTGCGGTACAGCGATTTGGAACAAACGGCATTCGCGTTTCGTTATTAGCGTGATGATTATCCGTGGCATCTACTGCGGCTCTTAAACAATAACTCGGTTATGTGTTGCATCACGAATTTTATTACCTGCATAATTTACGACATGCACGTCGTCGCGCGTTCTTTATGCGGGGCACGCGCAATATCCAGACGAGCGGTGGTAGTAGTCTGCAGTTGAGACCGCTGCTAAAGGATAACTGCCGCCGATTCTGCGGGTCTCCTTAGAATCGCGTTGAACAGGCATCGGCACGCCACCGACTTCAGAATCGTTTGAAAATTCGGAAATAGTTTCTCGACGGCACGTAGAACGGCGAGCTCTCTCTCTCTCTCTCTCTCTCTCTCTCTCTTTCTCTCTTTGCCAAAGAGGCCAAAGAAAAAGATCGTGCCGCCTTGCTTCCTTAGATTTCGACGTGTCTTTCTTCCTTCGCCTCGGTTGCGCGAGTTGTGCTCGAGAAGGCGAGCTTGAAATTCCGTGCTGACTGCAAAGTTTTTAACTAAGTTTGGCGGTTGCCCACGCGCACCCGTTCTCGGCTCTCGATGCCGGTTGTCGGCGTTGCCTTTCATGCCGATTCTTCTGGGATTTGCCCGTCGACATACCGTCTTCGCGAAACTTAGCCGAGGAATGGTCGGCAATGAGGAAATATTTGGGAACGATTGATCTGCTCGTTCACCAAAGAGAATTCCACTTTATTTTTCGTTCATAGTGGGTACGCAGAAATAGTCGCCTGACAGCGCGGACAGACAAGAAATGATCAACGATTTTGCATAATGATAGCCTAACATAGTTACTTTTAAGCGCGTACATTGTTTTAAAGGAGGCTACTTTGCAAGTGGATAGCGAACTTCTTTAATAAAATATTTTAGCTTATAGCATGGAACGAATTTCTGATTTAACCTAGTTGATCGTACTCTGAATAACACATGGCGGAATTTTGACTTATACATAGTTGTTACGCAACTAGTAACACTATTCAAGGAATAGTCAATGTTTCAACTGTTCTTCATATAGTTGCTTTATGCGTTCATCAGCCATTTTAATCGTTCGTTGAAATTTATAAATCGTTTCCTTCCAAAGCAACGTCGGTCGACGTCGTTCCAATTCAATACGAGAACCGATCCTCGCCAAAGTGGAATTTACGGAGGCACGAGAGACGCTCGCGATGAAATGAGATAGGAATTTCATAATTAAGTTATCAGCTGCAGCTATTCCGACAGCCAATTATCGTCAACGCCGGGCGCGGACTACCCTCTCTTTTTACTTTTTAAACGGTCGGCCGGCTCGGGACTCAGCTCGAAGTCGAAGGATCGGAAGGCCGTCGATGGACGCGGATCGGCGAGAGGGAGGAAGCCGGGCCGCGGGGCCAAAGCACGGTCGATCGAGTACTCTTTGAAGTCGAGCCGAAGGAAAAAAGATGGAAATAATTAAAAGCATTGAAAGCTTTCCTGAACGCCATTAGGGGCATTGACACTTGGCAACGCCTGCGCCGAGGTTGAAAACGGCGAAACCTCCGTGTAGAATTGTACCCTCTGACAGAGATGCAAACGCTTTAAAAAAAGAGTCCCTTTTCTCGCGCGCGTTTTCTTTCTCCCTCAGTTTTATTTCTTTCTCTCCATTTTTCTCTCTATCTCTTTTCTTCTCTCATACGTTTGTCAGGACGAATCGCGGGCACGTGCGGTAATACACCTTTTTTGCCGGCCTGCAGTTTTTAGTGCCAGTTCCATAATTAAACTCGCGTCTCACTGTTTCTCCGTCTGTCCGTCACTCTTTTCTCACGTAACCGGGGAGAAATAAAGGACACGGCGGTGACGTTGACGAGCAGCTTTTTATTCGTGTTATGTAACCATTTCAACTGAACTTCTCAATTTGCGATCGTCGATCTGGAATAGCAACAACTCTTGCCTCACTTTTCTTTCAGACGCCGGATACAGTTTCGATTTACGAAAATAATTGAGTTGCTTTGCGGTGTAATTGGAATACGATACGTACATGCTTTGCCATTAAGCAGAAGAACAGCAAGGATCTACATCGTGTTCAGATGAATTAATAATATCCTTTCAACCATGTAACGTGTATTTATTAAATTGGTTGCTACTTCCACTTCAATTCAAGATTTAATAATGATTTAACGTGGACAAAAATAAAATTATTATTACTTTATAATTATATATTGTGATGATTGATAATTATGTTGCAGGTGGACCAATTCAACGGTTCATTAAAACATGAATTTTATTTCAATCGTGTTTGTAACGCAAAAAGATTAATAATATTTTATAAAAATTATACAAATAATATAATAACAAACGATAAATTATTATTTAATATACAAAAACATTTATGAAAAAATTATTTTATGTAATTATTTAAATTATATCAAATATTTATACATAAAAATATATATTATTGAGAATATGATCAATTAAGTTAAATCAACATGTTGATAAGTATTACGTATATAAGTTAAAATATTTTATTCAAGAAAATTTAATTAATTAAATTACATAAAATAATATAATCTGTGGTATACACAAATTTAAAAAAAAATTACCTATTTGAAAAATTAAAGAATTTTACAAAGAAATACATTTGGATATTAAAGTCTGTGGATATGTTTATATTTAATATTCGAAGGTAACTGTTATGTGTACAGTAATGTACATGATGTATATGCGTTTCGTCGCATCATAAACAAAATAATCAACAAAACGTCATGTTTTAGCAAGTCCCATTACTAACCTGCTATAACCGCGTAGCGATGTGAATGAATATATACGTCCGGTATTAGTGCTTGCAACCAACAAACGAAGCCCGAGAAAGCTGCTCGTTATTATATAACGAGAGCTCGTTATAACGTTGAAAACCATCGCGAAATTGAGTATAACTTCTGCTCCAACTTGCGAGATAGGCGCCGAAGTTGGCGGAAGCGTTGCATTCCCCAGGACTTTTGATATTAACACAACTAAATCAATTACTTTATAATGCAATATAAATTAAGATGATTTCAAATCTTGATATTTTATAGAAAAATATAATTTTTTTTTTTTTTTTTTTACAAATATATCACAAAACAGCAGAAAGGGAAAGAGAGAATTTTTATCCTGTATGTATGTGTGTTGTTTGACTTATAATGTTTTACTTATAATTAAAAAAAAATAAATAAATAAAATAGATTTCAAATTTATTAGATGTGATACGCTTTGATGTGGAAAAAGTACTTTTAAAAATTCAAAAATAGCGATATACATAAGTATGCTAAAATTCAAACGGAAGAAGCGATCAAAGAGATTGCCTAACTAGATTATATAGCGAGATATACTTTTGATCTTTGAAAGAGAACTGCTATTGTACGTCATTTAGCGCGATGTGTAATTCTGTAACTGTAATTCTCATATTTTCCTATCCTATCGTTTAGCTCGAAAGATTTATTGAGCGTACCATCGCGTGCCTCCCGCATCGGAAATAATACAACGAGCGTTATTATTAAGTACTTTAGATCCTAGATAGTACAGATATGAAAGAAGCATTTCCGCTTATAGTGGCATTATAATGCTGTGTTTTCCCACGACATGTTTTCACGCGGTACGGCATACAAGATAGTCGATAAATACTTGAAAATTGTAGTGCGTACACCCGTAATCGAGATAGCGCATCGGATCAAAGGGGCTTATATGTATAACTAAATACGCATTTGGTGGTCGGGTCAGAGTGTAACGGACAATATTTCGCGATAGCGCCGGCGCGAGTGGTGATTGGTATTGGTGGTCGCTCACGTCGCGCGATACCTTTAGCTAGTTTGGCCTTGCTTGGGTTACGAGGTACGGAGTCCGGCACATTAACGGAGATAGTGACTCCGCTCAAACGTATAATTGCGGGACGAGGCAATTGAGGAACTCCCTTGGGAACTGGGGGCTCCCGCAAATCCGCTCGCCCACCAACTTCGAACCCCTTCAGTCCACACGTTTCTCTCGGCAAGCCTCTCTCGATAAGATGCCCCTTTCCTCCATTGAGTCGTCTCCGCACGACCGCCTCTATCTTCTCTCTCGCGGCAGATAACCGAAAACGATGATATTACGTGTCCAATCCCGCGCGTCAGCCCAGTCTCCAACGTCTAGTCGCGATTATCCCTTGTCCTCGTACAGATTTTCGCTCCTTCTTGAGATCCCCCGTCTCGAAATCCTCCTATATATCTTTCTTCTTTTTTTTTTTTGCTGTCGCGATAGCTCACCAATACTTTGCAACATGAGAGGAAAAATAACAAACTGCAATCGCATTTTATTCTCGATAACAATGACGATAAATAAAAATCATGACTATACTTGGATTGGTTTAAACCGCGAGTTTCGATATATATAAAAAAAAAAACGAATAAATAACTCTGCGAAATATACACATTACCGAGCGATTCCATTCGTTTCACCACTTCAACCATTCAGTGTTATTTATCCCTTTGATGTTACGGTATTTCATCATCATGTACGCGCCATCGATAAATTCAGCGCAACTACATTCCGACAAATCGAATATGATGAAATGTAGCTTGAAACGTTTAATGTATATTGAACCATCGCTGCGTTACACCGCTTCGATGGAATACAATTTAATGGGGCGCCGAAACTTTAATAGATATCGCTCTCTGTCCCCGGAAATTCCAGACATATCGTTCCAATTTTCTGCGTACGCGACTAATGAGGTATGGCTGTATTCACTTGCAGACTACGCGCCACTCTGTCACTTTGATCGTGCATAATACACCAGCTAAGTTACAGAGGGACTATATAACTAATTATACACTATTACGCGCTTGATTTCCCCGCGGACGAAAAATAGAGGAAATATATCAGAAAGCCTCCGACGAGAGTAATAAGCGCCATTAAGATCCGCTACCCTGCGCCTGTTCTCCTTCTCTCTCTCTCTCTCTTTTCGCCGTTCACTTAGCGCGAAAACCGGAGGATGAAGGAGCGAGAGAGAAAAGTGCGCGAAAAAAAGAAGGGGAAAAAAACAACGTGCTGGAAAGAATACGAAGAAAATAGCTTGTTTTCTCGCCAACCAGAGCAGTCTTCGGGGATAGCATCGTGGATTGCTTATTAATGGCTGTACTTCATCCAATTAGAATAAATTACCGCTACCTCTTTTCGGATGCTGCACGTCCCGCCAGCAACTCGAATGGAAAGAGATTCGATTCATGGAAATGCTATCGCGATGTTCAATATACGTTCTCCGTTATCGATCTTTTTCTCTTTAAACCACTCCGAGCCAATGAGAATTAAATGCGGGTTAATTCGGAAACAAATAAATGCAAATCTATTTGCGTCGCGTAAATTGAATAATTGAGCGTCCCTTTAATAATTTTCGACGGAATCATAGATCTATTCATCGAATTGCCAGGAATGAGTCAGCTTTATTAATTAACTTCAAGCATTGTTCGTTCATTATTTTTGTGTCTTTATATCTGATTGCTTTTCGCATCAATCCTCATGACCTCATTTAAAATCATTGCTTGATTGCAATTTTGACTGTAGCGCACGGTTGTCTTATCGGATTTAGCAGAGTCTAGACTCTGGGCGGGTGAGAGGAAAATGCGAATACCCTCTGGTTAGATGGAAAGTTAAGGTTGGGTCTTTACTTAACCGTAATCGGAAGATATTGCCGGCAGCACTGTACCAAGGGCACTTTACCAGCCGCCTTAAGAAAGCACTAGCTTCGCGAGGCCCGGTAACGCCGGTTCGTACCGTTATTAAAAGAACCCCCCTTTATCTCAGACTTTCTTTTCCCTCTCAGTCACTCAGTCACTCACTCACTCACTTTCTTTCTCTCTTTTTCTATCTCCTTTGCCGAGATGCCGCTTCCAGTTCACTCTCGTTTTCTTTGAAGCTACCGCGGCTAAGAGTATTTCTATGTCAACCTTTGTACTTTTTAGCGAAGAATCTACGGTGCCGATGGGTCTACTAACGCACGCCTCCATAACGTCCCAAGGTAACGTCCGTTTCAGCGAGCGCTCGCGCACCTTAATGGCGCTTCTTAATTTCTTGGTGAGACAGGATCTCGAAATGATTACGGACGAGATGCAGCAACAGGAGATTGCAGTGTCTCTCCGTAGGGACAAATACCGTAATAACGTCGGCAGCGCGTTTCACATTCGCCGTTCACCTTTCCTTTTGATAACTGTCTTTCTTTTTAATTACAATCCATTCCACGAGTGCTTGCACGAACGTTTATTCGTAACACGGAGAGCAATCGTAAGAGAAAAACCCTCGTGAATTTTGTCGCGTATGACTAATGGAGTTTTTATAATCCATTGTTAAACGTCATCGGTCACGTCAAGTCGCGTTTTTCACGGTGGACGCTACCGGAAATTTTGCGTTTGATCATACACCACGCTGACTACCTCCGTGGTGTGACGCTAGAAAGTTGACACTTCCGGGTCGCACACCCGATGCCCATAAATTCCCGCGGCGACGACACTTTTCATCAGGCTCTGATTACTTATTCACGCGCCGACGAACGCGGCAATAGAAGAGCGCGGACGACGTGTGAGTGGGTGTGTGTATATATATATATATATATATGTATGTGCGACCTACACCCCCAGCCCGGCGCTGCCACTGTGATTGATAATAATGCAAGTCTGACGTCGACGCTAGAGCGCCGATATTACTGAAACATTATTTACGGGAGCAAAATGAAATTTTTCGATCGCAGAATGAGAATTATAATGGAAAGCGTACAGCCGATAAACCGGCTCTGTGTATTCGTATAGCAGGTAAACGCATTACTCTCGTTGACAAAAATTCAAAGTTCAAATCATCATCGAGAGCTATTGAAAATATATCTCCCGGTTTGTCATACGCGCGCGAGCAATCTTGATATTCAATATCGTTTGTATGTTTATTTTAGATATTTATTTCCTTTCCTTTCAAAGAAATGCTACAATTTTCAATTCTTCCTCTTTTAAAATACACTTTTACAATATGTTTGTATATAAATTTTTATCTCGAAATTTATGTCTCTGTAAATCCTCTGCCAATTATTAATTACATTATTATAATTACGATTTTGACGCGTCGAGCGGATTAAATTTTTGTGTCGCGCGTTAATATCTTCAACTTGTTCGTCACGAAAATACCGATCGCCGCTTTCTCTCCCTCTAATCTAAGAGTCGTTAGATATTGATTAGATTAAATAAATCCCCAGATGGCCATCGCGCCAACAGTCTCGTAATTCCATGTAGATACCTCGTTTGTGAAATTTGTGTATACATCCTTAGATATTCGACGTACAGCATGTATTACGAATACATGCGCGCAAGGACCTGATCCTTCAGAATAGCAGCGGATATATCGCACGCAGAAACGAGAGAGCCTCTTGTTGTCGCCCTCCTCTCCCTCTAAACCCCTTCCCCCGACTGTCCCTTTTACTCTCCTCATCTTGTCTTTGTTTCGTCGGGGAACAACGCGACAACGTTCTGGATGCGACTGTCCCATCATCCCCGTGCACGCCCGTTTCTTCGTCGCTGTTGTCGTCGTTGTTGTCGTCGTCGTCCTTGTCGTCAATCCCCGCTGCGCCCCCAACTCGTTTCTGAAATAGCGGACTACACAACTATTATATTCCCCCTTATTTTTTGCGGCGATGTCATGCGGCGCTATATATTTTGACATCCATATTCCCCATATGCCTACATACGCGATGAGATACACTGTGCGTCGACTTTTTGCAGCAACTTTTGTAAGCAACCGAGTGTCCGAGCGTCATCGCCACGAGTTATCGTCGGTATCTTTTAAACAGCTGTGCAACGTGTCGCGTTTTCTTCGAGAAATTTCGTTATTAAACGCGCCGCGACGAGCACATTTTTCGGAATTAAAAACCGCGAGTTTCATTAACGAAAACAAAGTCGAAAGTAATGACAAAAGTTTCAAGAAAATCCGGCGATATACAATCTTTAGCCTTCCCTCTTCTACACCGGTTTCTACAAGTGACATGAAATATTTATCACGCGAATTTCATTCTCCTTTGAAGAATTTTCTTTTTACGAAGAAGTTTCCCGCCAAGCTGTGTGTGCCACATTTCATGTGACAAAAGATAATGATTGTGCTCTGTTTTTTTTCCAGGACTCAACTTAACGCTGAAAAGCAACGGGGTAAGCTCGGGACAGTGGAGAAGAACGGATTGAAGGTGCGTTCCGCGGGCGGAATAAGCGAAGAAAAAGGAAGAAGGGACAAAGATAGTTAGGGGGTTGTTTGTCTCTGCTTCCGTCTACACGCCGCTTCGGCTACGCTATTGAATCAAGTCGAACGGAGCCGCGGGCTGTTGTGTAAACTCCGAGCCTTGATTGAAAAGCTCCGCACTCAAATATTGGATGATAAATCAGAGAGTCCAGAGTTCTGGTATCCGCGATTGTATGCCTTTCGCGGATGCTCATATAGGCGCATCCGTCCGTGATTAGCGTACAAATACCTCGAATAGTCGAAAAGCAATGATCAGGATGTTCCGAAGCTAATTGCGCGGCAAATAGTACACCGCTATTTGCGGCGATAGTTGTGCCACGGGCTTCCGCGCCGCGATGAATTATTCATAAGCATCTCGTCTCACGCTTCGCGTCGTCGCGCCTCTCGGCCTCGACTTATATATCATTACGGCATTGGACGGAGCGCGAATCGAATTATCCTGTGGCAAATCGAGCCTCGCGCATCCTCATTTCAGAGCGTGGAATACTCCGAAGTAACGAACGCGTCTTGTGCGCGAGGCGATATATCGGCGGATATATCAAATGTAAATCGGCGGCAAATGACATTGACGTGACATATGTGTCATCTTCGCCGCTCATGCATCTCCGTCTTCCTCTCCACCAAGCCATGTATCCTCTATCTCTATTCTTTCCTTCTTGCTGCCTTCTTCCTATCTTTTTTTCTTTCCACGTTTCGTTCTTATTTTTCCTCGCATTCTACTCGCGCATTCAAACAGCATCTACGAGCGAACGCTTTTCCGAATACTTTCCTCGCGCCGCACCCCGGCATTCGGCGATCGGGGCAGATGCAGAGCACGAGGGGACGGAGGTTGTGTGCCATAGTAGTCTCTCGTCTCCTATTTCCTGGCAATTTCACGTCGCTCACAAATTATCGCCTTCGCGCGCACGCCGTACGAAAGTGGCGGTGCTCGTCCGACATCGCCGCCCTTACGGAAAAGAGGGTGACGGTGGCCGAGAATGGCGAGCCGGTGTCGGCTCATATTTAGCCATCGTATAAATCCGGCTCCGGCTTCAAGGAGAGGTTTAATTTTACACGTTGCACAGGAGGCCCTGTGTGTGTGTGTGTGTGTCAGGGTAACATGCGAGAGTTCCGTAGAGCGCCCTGCAAGATCGCCGGCATACCGACCCAACGACCTACCTTCATATCGCTGATCTACTGACCCGAGAATTTCGATTTTAATCAAACAACACGTCCCTCGCTTCTCGAATCACTGACAAATTAACGCCCTCCTGATTTATTATTAAACTAACAGTTCTGATATTTCATTGCTTTGTTGATTTACGCTTTTGTTGACGATAATTCAATCCGTATTAATATCATGGTAATTTCATGTATGTATATCTGTTATGATTATATCTCGTAACGTAAACGCAAAAAAACATATTATATATCTATAATGTAAATAGTTGTGTATAAATAGTAATATAGAAAGTCTGCGATATTGTAAATTATGTAATATTATATAACTTGTATAATAGAGATCGGAACAACAATGTATAATGTATACTTATTTTATCATCTTTAGACATTAATATCTTGATAGTCACTCGAATGTCCTTGGAGGAATGTGAGTTCCGCGGATGAGATAATTAAATGAAATACGCTAGAAATATTTAATAAATTTCCGTAAAACATCCTCGCTCAAGAGGATGCTCCTCCGTGGCATCCTCCTGGTCCTTAGCGAATTCTCCTTCAGATATTCCACGCACAGATTAGAATCTCCCATCTCTCTTTATAGACTCTTCATCTCCTGATTTCGAATCTTCCGTTCCGTCTTTAAGAATGCATGCATTTCCGTAGTATCGATGCTTCTTGCTTGATTTGATAGATACAGGGATCTACATTATGTATATCGAACGCATTACACACGCTTGAATTATAATACTTTAACATTCTATTTAATATAATTTAATAACTGTGATTAATTTGGATTAATCTACAGTTATATTTAATAAGTTCGAGACGCGCGTTCTCGCTTGCAACTTGTTTCTCTTCGATGAAATATTTTCTCGAAGAAAACAATCACACGCAATCGTTGTTACGATATATATTATACAAATTATATAATTTATAATATTCTATTTTATTATATTACTATTCTAAATGCACACAAAATTGCACTGCATATAATATGGTTTTGCATTTACGTAACGTCGCGATTTCATTTGAAAGAAATATCACCGTGAATAGTTGGCAAAGTTGCACAATAACCCTTTACACGAGATCTAGAAAACGCGGTCATACTCATATAGATGCAGGACGAGCCATGATATATGCACGCGCTTTTACAATGACGAGAAGCTTCGGGTACGTGTATAATTCCACGCTCGAATCACGCCGCGCGCATGGTATCGCGTCAATCCATCCGCGGGATTTCCCGCTGTAATCCCCGATCGTTTGACCATCCGTTATTTTCCCCGACAAAACGTACATACACGCGGCAGCTTTCGCGAAACGTGGTTTTTAATCATAGGTATGCAACAGCGGCGTGAGAACAGTGTTTCGTTGAGACTTTTGTTCGAACGAGAATCTTCCTTCGAGAAGAAGGCGTTTAATAAAACACTGTTCGATGCACGATCTATCTCGGCATCGCTATTCCGTTAAAGATAGCGGCAACACGTAGATAGTATTACGAGAACCGAGATCATGAACGCGTTAGCGATACGGTTAACTAACGAAAATCTGACGGAATTCACGAGATTCTGTGATCCGATATTACCCTCGTTTCCTTCTTCTTCTGCATCAGCACGCTACACTCAATCCGGGCGGAACGTCGCGTAAGCGCTTTTACGATCGTGTTCGAGTTACGATAGCGATCGTCACGCCGCGAGCCCTCGAATGGAGGGCAGATCGCCTCGTTCGATTCCATCGTCGAATTTATCGACGAAAAACAACGTCTCGCGTACCGGTTCGCTCTTACTTTCCTTCTCCCTCCGTTCCAGAAATAGGTATTTCATCGGTGTTCAAATTGACTGCAAAATCGTCAAAGTTACGGTCGATTCTCTTGTCTTTTCTATTTCGCCTCAGCGATGTCTATCCTCGCGATTTGTCTCTTTGTGAGAATTTCGTCTTCTTTAATCTTTCACTTTTTGGCCGATTAATGACAGCGATATTGTGAAAGAATCGATATCTGTCGACAAACGACTGATAGGCATCATCTTTATATGGGTTTACTTTGCTTGGCCACATTTTTCGCTTTCACGTTTTAACAAGCTTTGCTTTTCATCATTGAACATCTAAATAAGAACAATCGGTATATGGGGCACGCGTACAGAGAATGTTATCCATTCTCGCTCTAGAAGCCTTGTATTCTCTTTTAACTTTTAAGCTCCTTCTTCCGGATGGCAATAATTAAAAAGCAATAAAGTTCACGATGGCATTTCAGTCCGGAGAATCTTTTGTGCCTATCCACGTTCAGAAATTAATTAGAATCTGCAAGACCGTCTCGCTATCCATCGCTACTGAACCACTTAAAAATACACTCGCCACAAGAGAGAAAGAGAACAAATTTAGGACAACGTAAACTTTTTCGTGTAAAAATGTGAGCGAGAGAAAGATCATTCTTTTTCTCCTGTGCCCCTTCTCTCGCATCTTCGCTAAGCCTTCGGGATAAGGGATATGCTGGTCTTCGTCATTGAGGATTCTCTCACCGGCAGAGTTCTCTCTTACTGGTAATGTCGGAGAATACCAGCCGGTGCAAGGTACTTCATGTGCAAAGCTCGTATGTACGGACGTACACGCATACACACAGATAGGAATCTGTGCAGTATCGCACGCGGATGCAATTGCGCGCGCGCGCGCGCCTCGTCGACGTTGCAAACGGCTTCGCTACGTTAGGTTACATTTGCATATGAAAACCAGGAAGTCTCGAGGCTTGCTTGCCTCTTAGTCGCGAAGCCGAAGAACGGGGTTAGGTCGTATGCCGGATACCGGGACGAGTACCGAGGACGAGAACCCTCTCCCTCTCATGGTCGGGGAGCGGTGAAGGGCGCATCGTCGTCGCGGCGGCAGAAGCTGCTGTGCAGCCTGCTCTCTCGCTTCGGCCGTCTTAAATATTCAATGGCGTCACGTTCTCGACTCGGCATGCAGATTAGCGGCGGCGAATCACATGTTTCCGTGCGAGGCTTGATTTTGTATCCAGAGACCGGCGTTCCTTACTCTCCTACTCCCCCTTGCCTCTTCCTTTCCTCTCACCCTTTCCACCACCTGCCTCTCGTGTCTCTCGATGGTTTTAGTTTCCACTTAAATGTTCATCAGTGTTTCCAGCGTAACTTTCTGATCTCTTCGGTTACACAAGCTGCGGCAAGAATTTTTTACCGTACTCGACAAAGTCGCTACCGTGACTACAGCATTCTTTCGTCGGATGCAATGACGAGGATATAATGCGTTTGAAGTTATATTTTTGTTAATAAGACACAAATTTTTTTCATATTCAGAGCGTCTTCTGATTCTCACGCAACTTTCTTTTTAATGACAAATTTTCAATAAATTTTTTAAAAAATCCATTAGAAAAAAAGATTGTAAAGAATTCATCAGTTGTAATCGTTAAAATATTTTAAAGAGTAATATTCTTTTTAATTTTTGAAATAAATAATTCTTGGAATAAAAATTTGCAAATAATGATATATTTTAGTTACAAAAAAAATATCAATTTCAAATTTATTAAATAATAATTAATATTTTTTATAACGTACACAAGGGCTTACGAAGGGCGTGAAAATAACGCGAAAATTTGCGTAATACACGATAGAGTAGAAACGGAATAATTGCACGTCTTTAAAGTTGCTATGTCGTATAGTACTAAGCAACCTCTCGCGTCATAATGCAATCCGGAAAGCTTTGTGCAAATGGTTGCCGCCTAGGTAGGTACGTAAGCACGACAGACGAGCGCGGAGAGAAACACGTAGAAGAAAGGAATGAGCGGAAAGGCGAAGTTACTTTATGTTTCTTAAGTTTCCTTTTAGCTACGGCAGACCCAAGTTGACTGTTCGGCCCCATAAGGTTACTCCATATAAATGCAAAGGGATCCACAGCTCTCTTGTGTTGTTAACGTAGCCTCCATCCCCCTGCCGTTCTCCTCCTTTTCTTCTTCGCCCGTTTCCTTCTTCCCCCCCCCTTCCCCCTCATCGGATCCCCGTCCCCCGTTCCCGTCATTGCTGCGTTAGGAGAACGGATACCAAGCCAGAAGCCCATTAAAATCCGCAAAAGCGACCGGTTTGAAGCGAAGCTAAAAAAAAAAAAATTTAACGTTTCTTTGTACCAAATCGCTGTGAAAGGGAACGAGCGAAGTTCTTAACTCTCCAAGTTTTATACTCACTTTCATTCCATCCGCCTTTATTAAAACAAAGATCGCGACTAACTTTCCACCGACGACATATTTGCCGGATTGCGAAACAAGAGACGAGAAAAATGTCACAGACGCGTTACGATACAGCTAACTTATATGAATTATATATCGGATACTCCTCGTATTGTTAAATATTTTTCACTCTTCTTTTTCCTTATATACAATCTCTTTCTCAGTTTTCCTCAGTGGATTTCTATGTTTCCCGATATTAAGCCATAAATTTGTTAACGCGAAAGCGTTAAAGCTCCACAAGTAGATTTCTTTCAATTTCGTAACCTTCCTAATCCAATCTTAAAGAACTAAATTTCGATTTCGCTTGCAATCGTCTTCCAGTAGCTTTACCCCGTCTATCGTTTCGTTATTCTTTCTTACGTTGTCTTGCCGACACTCTCGGCAGCTGTTGTTTTTCGTTTTCGCCACGGATCTTTAGTTTTAATTACCGCAGAGGCCTGACGTTTATTGCTGCTTCTTGCGGCGTTCGCCGAGCACGAGGGATGAGTTCGGGGTGAGTTTCGCCGTTAGGGGCTGCATAAACCTTAGGGGTGCTCGAAATTGTTCAGAGATGAATTCCCAAAAGTAGACAGGTTTCGAAACAAACTTCCTTCAAGGAAGAGTGAGTAAGGATTCGCGAGAGATGAATTATAACACTTAAAAATATTTGCGATTTTATTAATGAGAATATTAAATAATCGAATATTAAATAAATTTGATCACCGCGTCCGAAATAAACATAATGCCAACATCTATTTCAGCTTTTACGATATAGCCGCTAATCAACGTTCTGTCCTTTTATCTTTTGTCTTTCTTCGCAGCTGAATAAATAATGCAAGCGAGATGCCATATATTCACTCTATTGCTGAGATCTCGAAATATATGTACTTGTTCGAAAATACTCGATACGCGCTGGCTATAATTGGCTCATCCTGCAATAAACTTCCGTACGAGGGCAGCTTAGGTATTTCACGGACGACCCAAGCGTGATATAGCGACGATAACCTCCGATGCCTCCTCCTTGCTCGGAGTCCTTTGCCAGGGTCCTTCTCACCCACTTACCGTGATTTACTTCCCGAACGCGCAAAACGTGAGACTGTTAACAGACGGTATCTCAGGGCAAACCAGTATCGAAGGAAGCGATTTTTCTTCGATTTTCGTATTTATCCCGTAAGTCGAAAGGCGACGAGGTCGAAATGTCAGAAATTCAGCACGATATCGCGTTAATAAGTCTCTTGCGTTCCTCTCTTTTTCTCTCTTTTCTTTGCCTTTCGCTAGAACGTTATTATCAAACTAACGCGCTCTTTACGAGCTGCATAGTTTCGGTACCGTAATACGCGCCGGGCGCGTATCTATCTTCTCCGCTAGGAACATCCGTTAGCGGCAACTTTGGGCACGTTTGTTGGTTATCACGTAGAAAGTAACGCGCGGTATTTAGCAAAAGCGGGGCCGAGCTCAGCGCAAAGTAATAAAAATCTCGGAACAGCAGATTACCCTTTCGTTCCCGCAACAACTAATCACGGCTTAGTGTACGTGTGGGAGGGAGGCTCCTAGTTTCACGCTGCGGCCTCGCACCTTTCGCGCGTACAACCTTGTCTGCCCGCCTCGTCCCTCCCTTTTCCCCCTTTATCCGAGACGCGCGTGCCTTACGCCTTACGACTTGGATGATGAATGAGGGATTATTTCCAACGCGGCCGCGCCCGCGGCGAGGAGTTTGCGATAAATTTAAAGTTTCTTTAAAACAATAAGTTTGCGAGCGTGCGCACAGCGTCGAGTCGATACGAGGAACCGTCATCTTTCATAATCGATTATTAACGAACGCGGTACCCACGCGCTGAAAGAAGGAAAGTTTTCTCCTCGCGAGAGGCCGGCTACATTGTGTGTATACATAAATGAACGTTGCGCCATCGCAACGGTGATGGACGAGCACCAGGTGCGGCCAGACCCGTACTTAAGTCCCGTTCGATTAATCGATTACAGCCAGAAATAGATACTCGACGTAGATGTGGCAAAGTATAATGATAGTAATGCCGTCGGCGCTTTTCTCTCACTGCTCGACTAAGTTTCGTATTATGTCGCTCGTGACACGTCGCTTTTCCACTCGGCGCACTCCTTCCTGTCAAACATATATATGTGTAACGCGATGCGATTTTCTTCGATGTTATGCAAAACATCGTGTCATCTCTCATCCATCTCAGACAAACATATGTCTTTTATCAAAGAGATTGCGCTCTCTTCTTTACCAAATTTCCATTGTATTCTCGGTGACGCGTTTGCGTTTTCATGTTTCTAAAAGATCACGAAGAAAACAAGTGCTGTGGAAACCACTACCGTTTATCCGCTACAGCCGGATTTCAGATATTACAATTTTCCGAGTTTCCTCGGAATCGAAATCGCCGCTTACCAAATTGCATTGCGTTGGTCACATCTATTATTCCTGGTCTCTCTTGTTGTGCAATCGGATTCCGGCGCGACAACGACAGTCCGATTCGATGCGATTCTCATTGGATGCGACGACGGCGGCGGCGGCGGCAGCGACCGCCGGGAATCCCAATTCCCTGAAAGATCGCGTTGTAATCTTCGGCTAAAGCAACGGGGTGGAACAACAATTACGGATTGTATACGATCGACGGAGAGGGTGATTCCCGGGACCGGAGATGCTGGGATACATCGTCACGTTACTGTGTATACTCCCGTGCACACACGGGTGGCTCGGAGGCGCGCGTGTGTATGCGTGTAAATCAATTGTCGTGGCAACCGCAAATCCTCGTACTACGGAGTGACGCGTGAAGGCGCCGCCGAAGCCTCCGGGCATGACGAAGGGTGGAGACGAAAAAAATAAAATTGGCGATGGGTACGGAGAACAAGAGAAAGAAAGAGACAGAGAGAGAGAGAGATCTAATGGAATATTCGCAAAATGGAACGAGGAGATTAAAGGGTTTTCCCTAATCGGCGACGGCCAACAAATTACAGATTTATTCGATAGAGTCTACATCGTAACGCGGCAAACAGAACTGAATTCTCTTCACATGAATGCCATAACAAAACGATAATTAACTCGTATTTATTTTTTTGCGATCGCATTTCAATAGTCACTTGATAATTATAATTAATTTATGCCGTTGTAATGAATCGATGTATTTTTTGAAAAGCTAATTCTTTTTCTACTCTATCAGATTTATTTCCCTCTATTTCGTTAATGACATAATGACATCTTTCGTCAATGATATATATAATTACTTTAAAAAAAAAAAAAAATAGAAAAAAATTCAAGGGAATTAGAAAGTTTGGAGTGCGCGGTTTGGGTGTGTGCGCTAACAGGTGCTCGCACCGCTGAGTGACACGCGGCATAACTTGCAATTTGGTAACGCCAGGTGCTCCGGTCACGCTAAACCGCAGTTTAATTACTGTACCCGTGCGAATTGGCTCGCTGGCAGCGCTGTCACGCGCAACGCCGTGCAAATTGATCTCGGCGGTTCTCAGTTTGCTATTCTAGGTCTTGCGCTGTATACCGGATAAGACTCCCCTATTGGAAGAGAGAGAGATCACGATAACAAGACGGACTGTGACGGATATTCCCGATAGTTTAGCGAAAATGGTCACACGTCAATTCCCATATTTGACAAAATCTTGCTGTAAGAATTTAATATTTAACACGTATTGATGAAAAAATTGTTTATAATAATAATAAAAGAGAAAAATTTGTATTAAAAAATATATTAGTATACGATTATCACACAATCTCATATCGACGAGGCAATATCGTACCGTACAACTATACAAAAAAATATATTCAAGTCAGGTTATTATTACCCGTGTATATATCTGCTGAGAATAAAGTGGAAAGTATAAGTTCCACGGGAGGAGGGGTTGATAAAAATTAACGGTCTCCCGTGAAAGAATTAACGACGGAAAGAGAGAAAAACCGTAAGGCGAGGAAAAAAGGCGCCACGCTTTAAGCGTTAATTAGGACGGCCAACAGATTATACTAATTCTCCTGCCGTAACGAAGGTTGTTAAAATCGTGACAAAAATGAGAGCGGGAAAAATAATGCGCGTATTTCTCGCCGTTTGAGCTGAACTCATCCGATACCAGGGATTCGCGTTCGCCTTGCATACAGATACCGCTCTCCTGCTGGATTGAGATAACATAATAACAGCATTTATGGAGCGTGTTAGCTACCCCTAGGATACATCGGGATTGGAAAGGATAAAATATCATTCTAGTATTGCTGTCGCGAGGAGAGTGTTGTAAAACTTTTATATATATATATATATATGTTTTTTATATATAGATACATATACAACTGTCTGGTGTCCAAGAATAAAATTGAAAAATTCCGGTAAATAGATTCTCTTTCTTCTAATTTATGAATAACGTTTATGACCGCTTAATTCTTATCAAAAAATTTATAGCCAATGTAATTATTTTTATTTATATGCGCTGTAGCATCGTAAAATATTTGTGCATATGCTAGTAATAAAAGATGCCGCATAAATTTGTAACAGTTTGATGGCGGTTATTATTTTAAAACGACATAAATAACTAAGCCAAGTGTTTCAGAAATCTGATCTGAGTTTCATGTTTTAAGATTGACTTGCAAGAGACTCTATAAGAGATTGAGTTTTCCATTCTGTTGGACCGATTTTTCTTACATTCTTTTTTTTGCGATATTTCCCGTCCTCCCTGAATGTACAACAAAGATAAAGTGTCCCGATACTGGTCCTCGTCCTGATGGCCGTGCGCAGTATATCGAACGATAGATGGACGCATTCCGAGTTGACACTTCGAACAACCCCAAAAGCTTTCACCGGGAACATACACAACCTAGCTCTGGTAAATGCAAACATTTCTGCGGTTCGGGGGCGCGGAAGGACGACGATTTCGAGTCCCGACGACCAACCGTAGGCTAAATGGATCCATTATGCTATCGAGCAAAGTTGAAGCATCGAACAATCGACTGCGGTCATCGATTGTCGGTCACATGCGTCTAAAGATAAAGTCGCGGAAAGCGAGTGACCGTGAAGAGCGGAAGTCGCACGAGCTCTAGATATACGTAAACCAAGCCAAAAAGCTGGACGCGAACTGATCGTCTGCGATACGAAAATACGAGGTATCGATAAGTATTTGTTTAGGCTCTTCTGCAAATTATTTGTCGGAGAACGAACATGACGCTTTGCTGCCAATAAAATCACCCGTTTGCTATTTTTCCGTTTGTTTTGATAGGCCTCGAGCATTTAATTCTAGATTAGAAAAATAAAGAATTATTTCTTGCGGAAATGCTTCATCCATTAAATAAAATTTAAGTAACTTGTTGAATTCTAGAATTTTTTTGCTAACTACTATAGCTGATTTCAAATACATATACAAGAAGGAAATTTTCAAGATGTATAATAAAAGCAGGCAATGCATTAATAGATAAAAATTGTAAAATTTTTTAAATGCATATATACATATATGTATATATTTATACATGTACATATATTTATTCCAGCATATTCTGATATGAAACATAAAAGAAAATAGCTGCCTGCTATTCACATGCGTGGTAGGCTCTTGTAAACCAGAGTATACATACTTTTATCTATTTTAAATCTTTAACAGCCATATAAAGTTGTTTCACCGCCTCTTTAACGTATCCGAATAATATTCTTGTGCTATTCGTATAAAAGAAGAACATCAAAATTTTACGATATTAATTTTCGATGTTACTTCGCTTACTTGAATAAGATACAAAACTTCCTATAATTAGTCTTCCCAAGGATTTACATACAATGATATAATATGTAAATACATTGTCAGAAAGTTTCCGCTGAGACTGAGAATTCTAGAAATTCATCTTTACGATCTCTATATTGAATTTTGACCTAGTTACTGAAATTGCGGAATAACATCCTAGTTTCACGATTTTATGCAAAGTGAGATACAAGACGAAACTCAAATTTCAATACTATTCATTCCAAAAGTTTCTTCCAAATTAAGTTTTGAGCGAGTAGGTCCTTATCTACCGCTTTCGCGTGTTTACAGAGAAATCTCCATGGATGTGAGTATATAAAAGAATCGGCGATACATCGTACAAAAACTCACCCCGTGACGCTAAGAAGACTAAAGTGTCGAGATTTCAAAAGTACTCCCCGTAGTACGATTACCAAACTTACCTAGAACAAAGAACATAAGGCTGAATTAGCGTGAAGGTAATGGCACATTCGTTTCAATGCACATTTAGCGACAAACAGCTGCCGTAAATGCTGATAACACTATAACGGGGTACTTTTACGTGAGATGATATCGCGACGCCCATCCCTTTTTACATTGCCGACGCGCCACCTTACGTAGGAGCTCAGCTCCCTGGTTACGCGTGCGAAAGTCCGCGAGTTTAATGTCACTTCGTCCCTCATTTGTGATTCATGAAATCCACCAAACTTTTGCGTCCCCCTATCGCGTACCCTGAAAGCGAGCCACCGCGATCCCATTTCAGCCGTCCCACAGGCTCGACTCGAATTCCGAAGCTGTCGGATAACCGAATAGCAAAATCGATCTATCCATGTTCATTCTTGTATTTCTCGACTGTATGTTTCGAGCTCGTCCAATGTCGCGAAAAAATACTAATTATTTAATGTTATTCGCAGGAAGCAAAGAGCGCCATATAGTATGTATATACCTGATATAGTAAAATATGTTATATGTCATTTATATGGAAATTTCATGAGTACACATTCAACGAGTAAATTCGACAAATGCTGTATATGTTGTATGCGCTCCTCTCACTTTGAGTAAAGTTCGCACATGTTTTAACACCACAAAGATGACAGAGAGCACTCTGCTCTAATTAGCAAAAGACAAGTAATTTTCAAGTTACATTCTCTGTGAGTCGACTTGAACTTTTACTTTATGTTATCTCTAGAAATTCTGACTACTTTACTTTGAACATCTCAATACAATATTGCGGCTATCCTCTGAATTGTAATTATTCGAATCAAGAGTATAGCACTCTATACAAATTAATTTCATTATAATTAATATTTAAAGATAT
Source organism: Cataglyphis hispanica (assembly GCF_021464435.1). Taxonomy (NCBI): domain Eukaryota; kingdom Metazoa; phylum Arthropoda; class Insecta; order Hymenoptera; family Formicidae; genus Cataglyphis; species Cataglyphis hispanica. The sequence goes on along the minus strand of NC_065965.1, from coordinate 5,802,319 downwards.
TAGACACACAGAAAAATAATCGTAAAATACATTTCTAGTTCGCGAATACATCACTGCGATTAATGATAACGGAAAAAAAAAAAAAATAAATAGATATAACACGAGAAATTATCACCGTAAAAAAAATATTAAATTGTACGAGATTACATTCGAACATGTAGAGAATTCGGAAGTTAAAAAAAATGCGCATAAAAACTTGCGAGCGTAAATAATATTACGTGAAAAATAGCCGATACAAAAAAGATAAACATATTATTATCAATGTCTGAATATTTTGTAAAAACGACTGAAAAAAAGTATAGAAAGAGCACTCATTTCCTCCATAAACTCGCCGTTATTCGTTTCGTTTCAATTTCATTCCGAGTTTTTATTAAGGTCCGCGGAAACGTAGGACTGAATTTTACACCGTGAAAAGTCCGGGTAATTGGAAACGCAGGCGGAAATTGATACCACAATAACAATGTTGATGACATGTACTCGATAGCCGACGTCTCCATGAAGAACAGAACGGAATAAAGAAGAGGAAGGAATGGGATGGGGCGAGGTAGGGCGTCCAGACGAAGCACCGAGTCCCTCAAAGCGGCATCGTCGTAGGAAGGAAGTCAATTCGCCCAGAAGCGTCTTATTTAAAAGTTTGTATCGGGCACAGAAAAGTAAAAAAAAAGAGAGAAAATGAGAGGGAGAAATAGAGAGAGAGAGAGAATGTTTCCGCGACAGCGGAAGCGAAGGGCGTCGCGCAGCTAAATTGTCCGTGAAGAGCTCGAGGGCGAGAAAGAAGTGCCAAAGATTCAGTAATTTATCTGTGACCATCTAGAGTGGGAGAAAAGAAAAAAAATGAAGAATGAATCGAGCCTTAATGAAAAGTCATTCACCGATCTGCCTCGCGTCTTTTCCTCCAGAGACGCCTTCTTCTTCACGAAATTTGCCGAACTGAAGAGTTTGCGCGAAGTGCCGTTCGCAATCATTGAATGGTCCGTTCTCCGACTCGTTCTAGCGAAGCGCTTTTATTATCCTGCGCATTCAGCAGAAAAAAAAAAAAATAGAAACATGTATCATTGCCGATAGATAGTTTCCGATAAAATATTCGGCTTGTTTGTCTTATGCCACTTAAACTAATAAAGAAATAAAAATTTAGGTGTTATCGTGCTGAAAGCTTTCGCAAACACGTAGCGCCTGTACACAAGCGTTTCACGTTCCAACTAATCCAATTGAAATCGCGCCAAGTGTGACGCAAACAATGGTAGCAATGGAGCCAATATTTCTCTCCGCTTCGTAAAAAAGTCAGCAGGTTACCAACCGACGACGGACTGTTTCCAACGGCTCTTAATTACGATATTCCGTGCGCGGAAACTATATTGACCCTTTGAAAATCAACGAAATGGATACACATATAGGATGAAACTCACTCTCACGTACAAGTGTATAATTCGTAGTCGTGTTTGGTTCTTATTACTACATGTCCAGCCTGTACCGGTGAAAAGGCGCAATCAAGATTTGTCGCTGCATGCAACTAAATGCGTCGTGACATATGCATCGCCACATCGTGTCGTTTCATCTTATTTCGTACTCTCGTTTGCGTGGCTATTGCTGCTACTTCATTGCTGTAAATTACTTGACTAAAATAATTGGTATATCTGCGTTGCAAACGACGTTTTTATTAAACGCTTGAAAAAAGCATACAAGAGGGATTTTAAGTCACTTGTTTGTATTTGGAAATTACAAGAAAATATTTTTATCGTGCAATTGTCATCTTTAGCGTAAATTAAGTTATGGATATAAATTTTTTAATTGTGTCTGAAAAATTTTTTTTTAAATTCATGAAGCGTCAATTTTTGTCTTAATCATTAGAGAAAAGTTGATAAAACCATTGGTACGGAAGATGTTGCAAGAAGATGTTTCTCAAAGTTGGAATGAGCGTTGTGATTTCATCGCCGACATTCGTATACCGGCATTGAGATTCCGACGAGCGCGTAGCGAAACAAAATTATGGCTACGCGAGGGACCATCGATAGATTCTCGCAATCTCGATGCATTTTCAGAAACGTATAAAGTCGGGGCGCGTCCACAAAGTCCTTGATAACGATGCCGAAGATAGAAGATGCCCGCAAGCTTGTAGGCCGGGCTGAGTAACGAGAGAAACTGCGGCGTTCATTTAGCCATGTTTGTTCTTGCCCGTCCTTTCCCAAGGGCCATGGGGGACCGCGCCGATGTTGTGACTTAATTATACGCCATTCAGAGGCGTGTCTCTTGCACAAACTGCGCCGGTAGTCCGTATCCCGGTCATAGTGACCATACACCAAGAACTACGCTTGCAAGAAATACATGTTTGTGCATTGAATACGTAAAATTCAGAATTATCAATCTATATTTTAATATGATAATTTAAAAAATACTGCAATCGACATTTTGTCAAATAAATTTTAGTCGAGTTATTACATTATTTTTTTTTATTTGGGATTAAAAATAAGAAAAAATATCGTGTCACTTTTTTTAGTTGCAAATACTTTTTCAACAAATATCTGTCTTTCGCATCATTGTTGTATAGTATACAATGCATATAAGTTAACATTTTTGTATATACTTGATATTTTTAATTGCATATAATAATTAATTTAAAAAAATCTATACATAGGGCAATATTATTCGAGAATTATTTAAGATATTCTTGCATATAATTCTACATATATGTATGTCATTTATATATCGTAACCAAGCGTGATAACGACAGGATAATGAGTGGCAATTTGAAGGCATCCCTAACGATAAGTATCTCGTTATATGGGAGTTATGATGGATTTGATCCAACGACGTAACAGTGAATCACGACAACAACGCCTACGTCGCGACGCTGGAATAACGATAATAATAACTGACAAGGAAATCCTATTTGATGGCTGTAGATGTGTTTCGATAATGATAAGTTGTCAATAGCACTCAAGTGATTTTATATTGCGCTATTTTAACAACATACGATGATACAACATAAATTGTTTAAGCAATATTCTACTACAATAAGATAGAACTTTTTAAAAAATTGGCAGCAAGAAAGATTGTTCTCCTTCAATTTAGAAAAAAAAATAAAGTTTTTTTTATATATTTATATGATAAAATACAAATAGAGAGTCTATATTATTATTCACTTTGTTTTGTTGTAATTTTTGCATATATAATTGTTGCTTAATTGCATTTGTATTTATACATAATCGTGAAATTAAAAATAATATCTGCTTGTTCAAAGGATTTAGAAAGTTTGAAGAGTTTCAGAGTAATAATTTGATACGAACTGAGAATCTAAAGATGTAAGGGTCTGGCAATGTTATTCAGACAGACGCATTAGCTTTCACAATTTCACTTCGCGAATCTTATACGTAGCATCGAAAATCTGACGCGAGCATTTACTATGTAGATAGGCAGCGCCTTATTTCGCACATTAGTCACGTCGAGAACACTTAATTGCTTGCGATTATGAAGGCTAGAGAATGTGCAATACAGCGACTGTAATCGTTTGTAAAAGTCAAGGGTGGAGTGCGCAAAATTGCTCAAAGCACGAACAATGGATGAACTCGAAATACGTGTTGTCAAATAGACAAATTGATTGCTTACAATAGTTATATAAGAACGAATTTATTAAACGGAGGAGCGGGAGAGAAAGTTTTAAATATCTCAAATATGTACGATGCACATGGAATTCGAGTGAGTAATTGTGAAGCTCTGCCTTCAGGTTTCACAAAGTCAACCTATACTGGAATGGATCAAATTGTTCGAAGCGGACAATAGAACTGAAAGTTTGGTTTTCTACTTCTTTGTCTATCCTTGAAAAAGCTTTCCCTTCGCGGCTCCTTTCTTTCTGAGAGGTTTCGTCAATTAGCTAATTCTTTAGGCGCACTAGCTTTTTCTACGACCCATCTTTTATTCCTTTTAACCTATCCAAGTATGAAAGCCAAAGCCTTCGAACTTTAGAAAATACATTCGTGCACGCATGCGAGCACACAAAATCTTATGTAACAGGCAAATAATTTAACATATTTCAACGCTTTGCTTTGCTCAAATCTCCAAATGAGTTTTTTTAAAAAAAAGTTATGTAATCTTGTTTAAAGCATTGATACTTTTTAATTAACACAATACGTAACAATTGAATTAATCTCCTTTACGATAAAGTTAAAAATACGTAAGTTAATTGAGGCGTTTTTCTTTTGATATAAAAAAATTCTTTATCATAAAAAATTGTTTACCATATTTATTGTACATTTAGCGAGCGTTTATATTATATTTATCACAGTGAAGCACAAAAAAAAACTCTATATATTTAATATCATCGACAATGATGAAAATAATTGTGTGCTCGCATTATTTTAAATATTTTATTCTGTATACATTTCCTCACGATACGTATTATAGTGCGCATCCTTCCTAAAGCAATTTCCAGGTTTACGTATGCGAGCAATGTATGTATAAGCTTCATACGGACCGTCGACAGCGATACTTTTATTTCTCTTAACAAATAAATAAATCACCTTGGGTCCAACTGATTTATGTGACGGAATTTCAGCCGTTTCATTCGGTAATATTCCATCATATCGGATGTGGGCAGAAACTCGTATGACCCGCGACAGGAAAACCGAAAACGTAATCGCGCAAATTGCAGTGCTTTGCGCGAGCATATATACGCTAGGATTCTGTGGCAAGCTGGCCAGACGTTTTTGCCCGCATACGTATTTTGGTGCGAGCGAGTGCGTTTCCGACTTTACTCACGTGTTGATTTTCGCGTTCATGGATAAATAAAGGGATTTCGTTCGTGGTGCTCGTACCACACGCTATTTTGAAGATATTTTTCAGCAGTCCGCTTGGCGAGTATTATTTTAACAGAAGAGAGCTCGCTGAAACGCCAGGTTAGCTAGCTGTGCTCTAGTATCTACTGAAAATCAATAGTAACGTACCGTATATCTTCGGGGGAAGAGAGAGAGAGAGAGAGAGAGACAGGGGGCATATTCCCAATATATTCAAAAATATTGTATATCTAAAGATCCAGAGGTAAAAATAATATGCGCTTTCGAAATTATTCCGCGAACAAATATATATTTACCAGAGCTCCTCTTTCGAGGTAATATTTTTCCAAAATTTCAAGTCACAGCGCGATTGATTTTTCCGCGTGCCATCAAAATTCTAGCTACGTCGGAATAGCCCCGACTTTGCAAAGGTTACACAGAAGATATCGGCTTTCACGAGCAACGTGACGGATCTTTCCTTCGTCTACTAGAGAAGGGCGAAAGAAAATCTTGCGATACGGTGGAATATTCGACGTAACACGTCCAGAACGGTATCGGAGTGTATGTAAGTAGAGAGGAAGACGGCGGAGGGTGACGCGGTAAAGCGGTCTGCCAATAACGCGAGAAAGGGAGAGAGAGAGAGAGAGAGAGACCTTTGTGTGGGTCGAAGGTACGAGGCGTCGAGGCATCGCATAGCTTCGGTCTGAACGCCCCTTACGTCGCCGATCGCCTCGGTAACCCCTGCCAAGGGATGGCTGCAGGCTCTCACTCGACTGCCTTCTCTCCAGCATGGCGAAGGCTCGAAAGGGCATCAAAGAAAAAGCCGAACGCCAGAGCCGCCATTTGATTTGCGCGAAATCGCGCGAAGGGACTCCAAACGATAATGTCTACCAACAGCTGCGTGCGCAAAACGTTTTGCGGAGATTGCCTGGCGAGAAACGACTCATTTCTACGAGGGTGTTTCGACCGATTCCTTTATACGTCTCCACAAATGATATTTCTATTAAGAAACGGATAATGAACGTAATACGAGATGACAACATCAAATAGATACGACATGAAAGTGCGATAAAGCTTCGAAGATATGCGAATAGATTTTGATGCTTCACTACATTTTAATGCAAATATCAGCATTTCCATCGCCGGACGGAAAGAGAGAGAGAGAGAGAGAGAGAGAGAGAGAGAGAGAGAGAAGAGTACAAAGTCTCGAAAGCAATTTAAGGTCCAGGAATTTTCTTTGACTCGCGGACACCGTACGCTTCGCAGAGGCTCGAGCAGGGACACGCAGCCCATCTAGCCTTCCCCTTTTTCATTTTCCCGGTAGCCACGTCGTGGCTACCAGATTAAAAACTAAAAGTTCGCTGGATGCGTTAGTGCGGCAAATAATTGAAAGAGTTTTTTAACGGGATGTCCCTTTTCCCGAGCATCGCGATGCTGGCGTCGCTTCCGCTTCTGTCTTTGGCCACCCGCTCTCCGCTATTCGACGAAACGACTGCAGAAGAAAGAGCCCTTAAGTCGGCGAGCAGCTTTTTAAAACAATGTAATTGTTAATTTGGAGACGGAGTACAATTTCACGTTCCTCATTCATTCAAAGCAGAAGAACGCGAGGATCGGGGTGGAGCGAGAGGAATGAAAATAAGCACCAACGGGCTGGAAAGGCGAGGACAAGGGAATGGAAGCTCGGCGCAAAGGCGACAAAGATACCGTCATTATTTCAAGAACGATAGTCAATTTAAATTAACAATGCTAGAGAGCTCGAAAGACGCTCCTCTCCCTTCCTCTCTCTCTCCTTCTCTTTCTCTTTCTCATCCACGTATCTAAGCAATCTCAATCGCATTAATGCGCGGAATGAGTGTTAGCAACTGAGTGACAGCAAGATCCATTTGTGTGTTTTTTAAAAAAATCAAAAATTGCACTGCGCTTTCTGACAATAATAATCTTTATTTTTCATCCTCTATCGATAGTAACGAATAGACCTTCAGGGATCACGGAAACGTTTTTCTTGCGGTCGTGCGACTGTGCTTGGACGACAGGAAACGGTACGGATCGTCGCGACTGAATCAAAAGATATGTCGTTTCTCTCGTACTCGAGCGGAGCCAATTCCGACACGATATATCCGCATACCGGATACTTTTATCGTACCTCGTTTCGAGATAAAAACGCCGCCGTCTTATTCATAATTCTCCATCTCCTTTCCGTAGTTCCCGGGCACATCCCAGGATTTAAGGCATGCCCACGTCGCCACGTTTCCACTTGGCGTCCGTGCGCGCTGCAAATGCGATCCTGTAAGGAATCGCTTTTAAAGAGGATATTTCTATCGGGATATAAGCGCCCGGCCGTTTACGTATTCATAGAGGTGGAACGAATGCATGTAACTTTATTAAAGGCGAGTGGCTCTCCCCGGTCTGTCGCTCTCTTCGTCCCCTTGCGAGGAATAAGATTCGGAAAGTTCAACGGGCGTGCAAAAGAGCCGTAGATGGGTGTCCCAAGCAGTAGAAAGGCAAGCGAGAAAAAGAGAGAGAAAGAGAAAGAGAGATATTGTATATAGGAGCGCGATGTAGAAAGCATCACGACGACGGAGAAGAATCTCCGAAGGAGCGCGATGGTTCTTAAAACTGACCATATTTCGGTGATATTGTCCATATATGAAAGAGACTCGATCTAACCTCTCTCTACCATCCAGACAGGGTACATTCCATCTCGCGGAAGACCTCTCCTTTTATACCGGCGTAAGCTAGAAATATCCTCAGTTTTATCATTTCAGTCCTGGTCTTCATTTTATACGTTCCTGACTCGCGCTCATCCCCGCTCGGCCCCGGTGCTCCCTTAGCCTCTTTACGGACCACGGGAATGAGTCGTAGCCGGGAGCTTTTCCCCCCAAGAGTAGAAACGCACGAGAGTGTTTGTAGCCGCTCGAGTCCTCGTTCTCCGAGTATACGATAGCCACCGTTCGTCCACTGCCTTCCTTTTTTCTGTCTTTTCTTCACAAGCGACGACCTTTTCTGTCTTGCGCTAACACCACATCAAGCTCTCTCTCCCTTTCGTCTTCCTTCTCTTTCCCTTATCCTCTTCCTCTCTCTCATCGATTCGCAAGCCTTTTCAATAAATCGAGAACATAATGTGCTCCGGAGCACTTGCCAATAGGTCGAAATGGGCAGCCGGAAGGCCCGACTGCATTCTCGAATCAATATTGTCAGATTAATGCTGCCGATAAGAATAGAGATTATGGCTCGTGATTGCGAACGCTCGAATATGTATTACATTCGCAAACTGTTTTCGGTATTATTATAAAAACGCATTCTCACATCATTATTTTCACATCATAAATGCATTAATAAAAAAGAAAAAAAAAAATAATGAATTCATAAAGTCAAAGCTAGTCGACGTATACGTTTATAATTTCCGAAACAATTGCTTTTTTATAAATCATGAAATAAATATTTATAAGTTTTAGAATAAAATTTTATTGCTAATTTAAAAATATATAATATAAATATTTGCTTATTTCGTTTTTGTAAAGAAATGTAAATTTCATGAAATATTGTAAATGTTTATATCATAATTATATCATATATAAATTGTCAAAATTTCAAAAGGACAAACGCTTTATATACATCAAGTAAGAAGTAAGTGTCCTCAATAAATTGTAAAAAGTATACGTGTAGTACACTTGCTATCCCTTCAGGATACTTGTCAATACTGTCCAATTTCGCGGGATACTACGTGCTTCCTCTTTCAATATCTGCCACGTCGCACACTAGAAAGTACCTAAAACCGACAGTGAATTGGTATTACCAAGACGTCCGACACTTTAACACTAGCAACACGCTTTGTCTCCTTCGACTCGGCGATTCCACATATCCAGACATTCGAGGACTTTTGCCAATCTATTCCAAAGCTTTACAATTGATCCGGCATGAGACGCAATTACCATACTCCGAATATAGTCTCTGTCTTTCTCCTCCTTCCTACTCCTCCATCCTTCTCTTCTCTCTCTCTCTCTCTCTTCTGCCTATTCCGCGGGCGATGGGCCGGATAACTTCCGGTTCGTCCACCGATAGCCTACGGTTAAACGTTGCCGCCTTCCATTACCATTATTGCCTAACGTCATTTACTAATCCATCTACCGAGCCGAGCCGTCGATCGATCGCCGACCGTAAAAATCGTGGTCGCCGTGAACAGGTATTGTAACTCTGCTCGATTTTATTACTTCGAGCCAAGTCGACACTTTTACGGCCCCGGCTATTTACAAGCCTCGGCTTTACGTGATATCGCGAGTGTGACATCGCGTCGGATAAAAGATATTGCGAGATGGCTTTTGATAGAAATTTGATAGATAATAATTAATTAGTCGTCAGTACTGAAGATATATAAATAGATCCTGCGACTTTTTTTGCTGCGACGCTATCTGTTGAATGTCGCTATATTAATTGCACGATAGATATTTCGAGCATTTTCTAGTAAAAGTTATTAATTAATTTAATGTTACATAAACAGATTTTTGAATTAATATTGTTCTTAGCGTTTCGTATAAGAATGCTAAATTGATACAGTTTTGAATACATTCAAATAAAACATAACATAAACAAAAACTAGTGTTTTTTTTTTATTGACAATTTGTTGCTCTACTTTCAATTTGATTTTTTTCGCTCTTTAATTTATTCCGCGTTGTCCTGCTGCGGCACGAAAGCTGCTCGAGGTCGACATTACAGGTAATGTCGGCCAAGTTCGCGAGATGTACACACGGGAAAACGGAAAATAAATGCAAAACGTCGGTCGAAAAAAAAAGCAGCGACGGATGTAACGGAAGGGTTTACCGGGCGTAGGCGAATCCGGGGCGACTAACAGTGGCAGTGGTTTCTCTTTACGCTCCGGCGGCTCAGCATCCGCAACAGTAGCACACCGGTCGGATCTTCTTTACGAGCGTTGCGGTTGCGCTACAGGCGCGTCACGGGAAAGAGAAATCGCGCCCCGTCCTCGGGGGAGGGTAGAGGGAAAAGGGAGGAGGGGAGAGAGGGGGGAGAGAGGGACTCGCTCCACTTTTTTAATCCCGGAATTGTATTTATGCGCGTACAATGGCACTTCCCTGTCCCATTACTTTTCCACCGTCCAGCGCCACGCCGCCGTTCTCTCAACGGTCCATTCCGTCCACTTCGGAAGATTTTCGTGACCGTGCTCAAGATTTTCGGCGCGCATTGTTCCGGAATTCTCTCGCGTCGCTCGATGAAATAAAGGGATTTTATATCGATAGCATCGCGCTGCATTGTTTTATGTCAGTAGAATGCCATCGATCGCGAATAAATGTCTCTTGCTACGTATTTATCCAAATAAAGTGCGACAGAAATGTCGTCGTTTACAAAACTTTAACTTTAAATAGCAGTTATACAACGAGCTTTTCTGTCATATTATATATATATATATATATATATATATATATATATATATATTTATCTCTAAGAATAAAACAATATGCAATATATGTAATACATATATCTTTTACACTTCTTCGCATTTAATTATAGAAATCTACTTTTTGCGACAAGGTGATATCTCAGAGAATATATGTTAATAATATATATTATATTTGATGTATTATTATAATAATCTAATTGTTATAAATTATAATATAATCGTTCATGTATTCTTGCCCAACACCTCTAATTATCGCACATTAAATCGAGATAACAAGATTATTACTCTAAAGCTCGCAATATATGACGTAACCTCGTGTAATTTGATATTATACATATGCAAATTCATGATAGTCAATATTGTTACAGTGAAGGCCGTTCCCGCTCCGGTATGTCATTGTATCGGCCAGTTTTCATAGCCTTGTGGCACTCGGCTGGATAATATGCAAAAAATTTCAAATATGACGAGAAACGTCTTGCTGTCAAAGGCCAACGTCAAGCCGAGTTTAGGAAACTATGAGAAAAAGATAAGATAAGCAGGGGAAAAGAGGGAGAAAGGATGAAAGGAAGAGGGCGAGCTAAAAAGAGTACGAGCGCATTCATTTTCCGCAGTCCAATTTCAAGGGAGCTCTAAGGCGCCCGTTTATATCCCCTGGCGGCGTTCGTAGATGGTGGCGAGAGCGACGCTAGAAATGTGCAAGTCAAACAGCTTGACTCAGCGGTTTATCCGACCTAGTGTGCGCTCGCGAGTGCACGCGAGACAAGAGAAGCTTCTCGCGCGCTTTACGATCGCGTGTCTTACCGAGCTGTGTAGCGCAATGTTAGTGCTATATCGTAAGCTTGGAGAAAGGCCTCGCTCGTTCCGCCTTTCTTTCACTCCGTAACATCGCGGTCGCGTCATCGATACCGCGCTACAACAGGCGCCGTCACTCTCGTTCGGTATACCAGCCAATGTTACGTTATACGGCAGGTGTTAAATAAATTTTCGATGTTACTACCATTCGCGAAGAAGCGCAGTCTCGACAGCAATCACCACCCGGAGTTACGGCAGCTGAAGCACGAGCATCGATATAAGCGCATCCCGCGCGTAGGAAGAACAACCCTAGCGCGCGTCACGTCAACCCCTCTTTCTCCCTCATCGCTCCCCGCCCTTCGTATCTTTGTGATAGTGTACGTGGAAATCTATTATTAAGGACCACGAGCAGCGCAAAGAGAGAAGTTTACGAGGCGATGTAAAATATGCGAGAGATTCCCTACAATCATAAAGGGCAAAAATACCTTCCTCTTTCCCTCTCCATCTCCTCTTTCTCTCTTTCCCTCTCTTTCCAACCCCTACATCCCGCAAACTTCATAGCCCTTTCGTTTTTATACTTCTCCTTCTTTTGCCGTCACCACCTTTTTCCATGGCATCGCATGCTCACCGTTGAACCAGATAAAACTATAACTTTTGTCGTCGCGTTTGGTACAACTCCTTTGCATCGCGCACACCGACAAGGCTTTACTGCTCGCTGCAAACGGGGAAGATGAGCGTGTACTAGGCGGGGAGGAATACAAGGGAGGAAACGTTTTAAAAGCGCCTTCTTTAAAAACTCCTCCCACGTCAAATCGTACCTGGAAAATCCGCCGTTGCGCTGCGCGCCTACCTAATCTGGCCCGAGGCGCAAGATCGTAAATCCTCCTACGTCAAACGCGAGTCTGAAAGAGGAGCTCCAAGGTACGCAGGTGCGCGGATTGTCTCGATGAATCTTTCGCGATAGGGCCTGGTGCATAAAGCGCCGCAACCTTGGCTGCGAATAAAATCGTCTCGCCAGCTTATATATTTTTTTTTTCCTTTTTTTTTACAGTCCTCCGATGCAGAGGCCTTGTTCGACGGTAGATGCGAAAAAAGAGATTTACATAATGAGAAAACATTTTATTTGAAAGCTAATATTCCGTATATATAATTATTTGCCGGTAATACTCATTATTAAATACTATATTTTCTCTCTCTCTCTCTCTTTCTCTCTCTTTCTCTTTTATACATATCTCTCGATTGCCGCACCTTGCTTTACGGCTGATCCAATTCGTAATTATATGTTTACTATTTATGTTGCATTCGTCAATATTTGATAAAAGTGATTGTGTGTGTGTGCGGCGTGTGTAGTTGGTAGTGGCACGGTAAATAGAAAATAATTTCGTGATGGACGTATGTGTACATCCACAGGAGGCGCAAACATCACCGATCATATACTTCTTGCGGATTTAATAACTCCAAGTTTAATTAACTATCAAAACTCGACCGATCGATTTCCCCGGAGTTCTTCCGTCAGTACTACATTCTGCTTTTGATCCCGGTCTTCTCTCCCGTCATCCAACTCGGATCCACGACTATCGACGAAGGTCCATAATCCCCGGAGACTAAAGATCCATCCTCTTTTCCTCGCTGGTTATCTACGTTACCGCCAGCGAGGAATGACGAAGGTCGACAAAATTCTTTCGCGCGCGCTCGCGTTTATACTGTCAGTTCGCAACTTATCTTTCGCAGTTTTAAGGATGGAAAGCCCCGCCGTCGTACGTTGAACCACTCGACCGAAATTACTCCGCCCAATCTCGCATGTCATCGGCGCTATGTGTTGGCAAACTGAAAGGAAAAAAAAGTAAAAAGAAGAAGAAAAGATAATACGCGACTCCGCGTGACTTTCAGAGAAACTTCTCTTCGCCGAAAGTTTTTGGCACTTTTACGTAGCGTTGCGCGCGCCGATGTCGTTCGGAATCGCATGGCCCGCGGCTTTCTCCATCTGAAGAAACTACTAACGAGAAAGAAAGCAGTAAAACGAGAGCGAAAAAGTGCTAGAGAGGAGTAAGTGAGTATTACCGTCCATCGGAGCACGACGAGGCTAAAAGTGTCAAAGATTTGTCAAAGATTTCGCGTTGAAAGATGCACAGATTGTATATTTCTGTTGTGTAAAGTGTAAATTATTTATTTATTAATATTTGGTAATATTAATTTTTTTCTAAGAGAGAGGTATATATAAAAAAACACCGAAAATGTAATTAAAAATATGTATATATAAAATATTGTTTGATAAAATAAAAGAATTTTAATTTTTCACATTTAACTGCGCTTTTTATTGTTAAAAATTATCGTAACGTTCGTTAAATTATAATATAATTATTTTGTAATTTTACATTATGATTTTTTATTAATCATGAAACATTATAACAGCTCAATAATTAAACCGTCTCTCTCACACATCAATGACCGATTATGCTTTGTAAGAACCGATGTGTCACACCGGTAAATAGATAAATATATCAGACAAGAAAGTTGGCTATAGCCACTACGGCGTGTAGTTTCCTAAGGGAGACATTTTAATTACCGACGGCCCATTCATCGGCAGTATATACTCGACGCTACACCTGGTCCTAGCACTTGCGCCTTTACCGCCATAGTACGACCTCGCGCCATTTGTCTCTCAAGTTTATATATAAAGCCGATCGTCCACCCTCGCTTCCTCTATCGGTGTACCGGTTCAAAGGCCGGACGGTGCGCTTCAGATCGGAAACTACGGGCGACAGAGATTGACTGGACTTCAATAAAGCTCTTGCCGAAGTGCCAGGCAAGATGGTTGCGGAGAGTGATGAGGATGGGTACTATGTCGGCGACGCTAAACTGCCGAGTAGCCCTGAAGCTTTACGATATATTCGATTCAAGCACCTCGATAAAACGCGCCCACTTTGATCGCAATGCGTACATACATACACATATGCATTTATATATGAACTTGGCCGTTCGAGCTGTTGCGCGCGCCTACTTTGGTCGATGATAGTAAGCAGAATTAAAAGAGTACGCTGTTCTTTCTTTTATTTTTTATAAATAATATTTATTATCTTATACACATAATTTATATGCCAGAATTTAAAAACATTGAGTAATCGATAGAGCTTTTTTTGAATAGAAAAATAAAAAATACTTGCAAAATTAATCATTCCAATGCAATATGTGTATGTTTGGTAAAAGAAGAAAATAATTATATATTTTCAAAAAAGATTAAATATTTACGCACTCGGCTAGATTGCTGTGGTATGCCGGGCACGCATATAGTAATGGTGTGTTACATGTCATTCCCCGGAGTTAATGAGCTCGTGTCTAATAAAGGATGGCATTTGTACAAATTAATAGCCCCCCAATGAGCACGCAGGACACCGTGACTACACAGTGGAAAGGATACCATGCGTCTTCTGCCCCCGGATTCGCCGTCGGCATCGCGAGGGTTCCGGGACGACTGTCCGCGATAATCAAGACTAACAGCTTCGGCTGATCCTTCAACCTTCTTCGTCACCGCCTCCCGAACCACCTCTGGCACTCTATATCTCAATTTGTATCACAATAACGTCACTTTAGCGCGGCGCCAACGTCCGCCATCTGCTGCCTTTCTTTTATTATCGTCTAGTCTCTTTCGTCGTTCCCTCTGTCCCCCTCGAAGTGAACCAAATGTTTTTTCGCTGTCTGGACGAATTCGTGCTCGTGGGCGCGTGTCGAAATGCCCAGACGGGAATGCAGTGTCCGCAAAAGGACGTATTTTGTCGACCACGATACCCGCGGGAGTAATGCGAATCGTTCGGGCAATTGCGGGTATGAAGGTTTCTTCGGAGAGGTATAAAAGCGAATCGAGGATCGCCGTGGGATGAGTAAACAGAATGCAGATTCCGAGTCGTTTACCTTGCGGAAGAAGCATCTGCGCTATTATCAAATAGATCAAGGATAATCCCCAGTGGATGCGTGCAAGATACGCGAACAACATTTTCGGACCATCGGATTGTATGTAACCTGGTGTTAAAACCATATCAAAGACTCGGCGCGCTGTGCAAGGTGTTATAAATGAAAAGCTTTATGCGCAAAGTCTCTAAGTGCCATTAAATTAAACGGCACCTGGAAAGTTCTTACATAAAAGCTTCTAACTGCCCGCCTCGATTAATAGACACACATTAGTAACGTCAGTTTTCGCCGGTTTCTCGTATATATGAGAAATGCAGATTGCCCGCAGGTTCGCTGCTAATCTTACGACGCAAACTGCCGTACGCGAGTATCATTCAGATCGATTCTGTTCATTAACTCGCAAGGGTGACGCGGTGAAAATCGCGTAACGCTTGATGATAATGAGTCTCGTTGATTAAAAGCCTCGCATTTTCGCGCCCATTCACGAATCACCATGTCGCTAATGGGATTGGAAACAGTGACTGACGCTGAGTTGGGGTGTGGAATTGGTTTGGCCGTCCGTTTGCACGTTGGCCTCCCATCCCTCTCGCTTCGCCCCTTTCCACCATTCCCCGGTCGCCTCCGCGAAGCGTACGTTTTCAATTTCGTGCTTGAGCCTTAATACCTTGAACAGTCCTTTCAAAAGCCATCCTTCGCGGCTAACGAAAGTGCTGATTCCGTGCGCGCCAAACTTCGTGCGCAAAATTTATTTCGCACAAATAATCCATCTGATAAACCTCTTTAGCATAGTCGCGAATTTTATGTCGCTGCAAATGGAAACTTAAGCCAGATTACTTTCCGCGTTTTTGCGAAACTTTATGCTCGTGAGTGTTAAACTCGCATTAATGAGTAGCGAAAAATGTATAAAGGGAAATCATACATTTTATGCTACTAGTATTTTCATAAAAATATATTGTATTATATAAAATAATATTTTTTTATGTGTCCTGTGTAATAATTACGACCAACACGTTCTGTTTTAGTACTTTTGGCACTTTAGTTAACGAACAGATTTGCTGCACATCGGTTGAAAAACATTAAAATTAAAATTTTCCGAGCGTGGTTCGCGAACTGTGGATCAATAATGTACAACGTATTCTGCATTCAGTTCTGTATGCAGTAAATATCGTGGGTCATTGTATTTTGTTATCAAACAACGAATTCACCACTGTTGCTATGGTGTCAAATGCATGCTAGATTTAGTAGGTTGTCAGTTTTCACAAAAGCGAACAATTAGCTATGCGTTACTTTCGAGTGATTGCAGAGAGATATGCGGAATCTATAATTTTCACATGTGCGTATACGATATTAATATGCAGCCGATATGGGCCTTTGCATATTCTGCCGTCATGCCCTCATTACGTTAGTGACGATTTGCTATTCGCCGACTCATATTACGAAATAAACGAGCATGAAATGCTATGATATGGAATATAGACCGTCACTAATATTTACATAATTGTAGTAATTTTGTATTGCAGTATTAATTGAAAATTACAGGTATTAGAAAATTCTCGAGATAAGATTCACAAGATAAATTTTATAATTTCGAGTACATGTATCATATGCGATGGAATTTATATAAATTTATATTATATCAGAATCTGTTAATGTCTACGTATCGTGACATATCGAGTTTTTATATCGATGTGATTTATTAAAATTTCACACACATGTATTTACATCGATATTTATGTTAGATATAAAATTTTTGTTTTCGATAAAAAAAAGATTGTAAAGAAAATAATAAGCGCTCCGCACTTGCATTCTGACTAAATTTAATCAAACATTGTGCTTCGAATACGCTTCCAATACGATAAAATAATAATAAATACCAAGAAGTTGAAGTTGCGTAAGAAAATCGAAAATGAAAACTACTCGCCAAACTACAATGCGGCCTAGCATTGAAGTTTCAAGAAGCGTAGCAGCCGCTTTGAGTACTTCACATTCGGCAAAAGAGTAGAGAAGGGAGAGGAAATTCAAGGAACAATACATGGCTCACTGTCAACAAAACGTCGTCCAGCATTCCCAGGACGATCCCTTCGCTCGCTGGTACCTTCGTCGTTCGTCCCGGCGTAAAATCGATCTCGTTAAAACTTTCCGAAGCAGACGCACCAGTTTCGGAAACTTGTGCGAGATGATGCGGGATGAGGAAGACGAAAGATGTGTCAGGATACAGACGAGGACAGTACCGGGGTAGAGGGATATAAAATCGTGATCTCGCAATCGACTGATTTGTCTTATTCGCGAGAGAGAGAGAGAGAGAGAGAGAGAGAGAGAGAGAGAGAGAGAGAGAGAGAGAGAGCGAGCTTGTAACGATTTTAGTTTAAAGCAGAAAACACGACACAGCAATTTCCCGCTCCTGTCTTCGAACGCGAACAATCTCGTTTCTCCTGCCGCGGTAATCATTCGCGGAGTTTGTCTCGTGGCGGCTCCATTAACGTAATTGTCACGAGATTTCGCCATGGAGCCGGATATAACGCGATACAAGGAACTATCCCGGTGAAAGCTGGAATGCGCGCGTGAAAGTTTGGGCATGCGAGCCGTATTGAAACGTTGTAACTTGCGCGTACTGCGAAGCTTGTAAGATGTAATTTCCTCGGGGATTCGCTCGGGGAGCGAAACTTGGTGGAGCGGTTGGCGTGGGCGCTTTAAAATCGCTGCGCTGATTCGCGGATCATAATTCGGTGTTGGCCTGTAAATGAAGTTTTATCAGGACCCGTCAGCTCGCGCGTGTTGATCGCGCGATTGTCACGGAGTGCTGGTCTGCACTGGCATTCTGAAAAAATTATATGAACGACCCGTTTCGAATAGCGCGCAAGCACGCTCGCTATAAAATCGGCCGGAACAAAGGGCTCGAGTGGTATTAATATCTGACGGCGCCCACTGGACTGTAAAATCGAAACTCCGATTATCGGCGATCGTAACGCGAATTTCAGTCCGTTTATTGGAATCACGCCGAGTAACGCGCCAGTCCGGCACATTGAAAAATTCACCCAACGAGAACTCGCATAATTATTTTGACCGAATTATTGCCTGAATAATTCTATCTACCAAATATACACGGAAAAAACAATTTATTCAAATAATGAAAAAATATACATCGCTCTCTTTTCGAAAGACATTGAAACTAATGATCCAAATGACATAATTTAAGTCGCGACGTAATCATGCATAACGTAATCGTGCATGAGGCAAAGATGATTTAGTAATATGGTAATTGACACGAAAGAGCACGCGCGCACGCGCTCTCTGAAGGAGCAAATCTGATTTGCAAATTTGGGTAAATTCCTCACACTTCACTCGCAAACTTCCTCAGCCGTTCCATCTTCTTTCTCGCTAGTACTCGCGCGGCGATGTCCTTACACGGCGGTGTCCTTCATCGCGCGCATTTCTCTCCGCAGGACGCCTCCGTACATCCCGCGAGACACGCCGAGAAAAGGCACGTCACCGCATGAATTTTAATTTCCGCCCCCGCCTTGTCGCCAGCCGCGCAATGCACTCGGGACGACGTAACGAGCAGCTAAAGTTTTTCGAGGAAAAATTAAAAGTTTCGCCGGCGTGTTCGCCATCGCCACCCCTGACCGCGCGTCGCCGCTCGACGCGACGTTGTCCTTCGTCGGTTGACAAGCTCCGCTTCTGGCACAGGTACGTGAGTATCTCACTGTACCTTGATGTCCCAAAGTAATTATGCTGACAAAGTCACCGGACAGATAGTGATTTTTGTGTGGAAATACAAATTTGTCTCTTGCGACACGGCCATATTGAAAACTTTATTCGTATAGCAAAATTCACTTTATGTATCTTTGAACAAATAAAGTAAACATACCGTGGAGTATGATTAATAGTTGTGTCTTGACGTATACTAAATTTTTCATAATCAAATGTCATATGTATTTTTATGCTCAGTGTATGATTCATCAATTGTTATACAATAATTTTTTACTTGTCAATCTTCAAAACTGAAGTTGATTTTCATTCAATCAAAATATTTTCACTGATAATGCTAAATATGTTAAGTTACTAGAAAAGTTTTAATAAATCAAATAAAATAATGTATACATACATAACATTCTTTTATTCTTGCCTTCTAGCAAAAGATAATTTCTTTTTTAACTCTTTCTCTTTAACAGTTTTATGATAAAATTACTATTAAGTCTCATTTCTTGTGCAATAAAAACGATAGAGGATGTTTGTCAGCGGTGCACGCGTGTTTCCATTCAACGATAAAATTTTCAATTCGACGACTTTACGCAAGAGCACCAAGAGAAGCAGATGAGCGAGGTCGGTGGGGAGGAAAGGGGCGAGAAAAAGATGGAGGGCAAGAGAGAAAGGGGAGGGGAAAAAGAGCACGCGCGACGTAAAAGACTTTTGATGTCGGACCCGCGCAATCTGGCTGCGTCTAGGAGAAGGCGGAAGCGCGGTCGTTCGCTCGCGCGGGCGGAAGGAGGCGGACAGATTTGCAAGCCAGATTGAAATTTTGAAATTTAAATCTTGCCGGGACTCTTAAGCTTAAAAAGTCCGCGGCCTCCCGCGAGGGAGGCGGAGGGAGCGCGATGGACGGGTATGTAGGTATTCGAATACGGGCAAGGTCTTGCTAATTGTCGGATAATTTCGCCGGAGCCAGAGAAATTCAGAGAGATCAAACGGTACTTGGCACGGCGGGGTGCGCGTTGCACGCGATCTCCAATGCTGAGAACGTTCTGTTCCAGATTTATATGCATCACAATGTATATACGAATCGTAATTCTCTGCTCCTAGCTTGAACATGAGACGACAGATTTATAAGATATAGAAATATCGCAGTTAATTTTCGGTGAAAATATCTCGCTACATTTATTTGTGGATGTCTAACTTTTGAATAAATAAATTTATTTTCTGCAATTTATTTGATTCATATATCGAAGAAAATTTCGTGAGCAAATGATGTTGCGAATATCTCGCATTCATGATTCGTTAGGAAATAATATAAGAAAAATTGCAATGAGTATCAAAGTTAAATATAAATAATATCATAGGAATGACACTAAATTAATATTTTTAACGAACAAAAGATGGTTAAAGAGCAACGAGAGCAGAAAAATTCTTTTATTTCCTATTTGTCCGCTATATTCGTTTCATAAAAATTTCACCCTTTCCAATATTGTGATGAGGACGCGTTTATACACGGCAAATAAAGCCGCTTTCATTCGTTCACGATCTTTTGCTGTTCTCATTGCTAATGTTAACAAACCGTGCTATTTTCTCCCCATCCGCCGCCCCGCCCAAAAGTTTCACAGACCCGTCGGTGTATTCGTGCGGTGGTAAAGTAACTCGTTACTTCACTTTGTTCTTTGAATTGGATAGTTTTCCATTAGCAATCATAACAACGTCCTTTGGCCCGTGCCTTGAGACTGATGGAGACGGCAAAGAGGGTGGCAACCAGCGTAATGGGGGTGAGTTTGTTTATTCAAGCTTTCGCGTTACCCTCTGAGCTACTGGCGGAGGAGGTTAGCCTTGTTTTCCGTCCACGTAGTTCGTGTTAATTTCCATTTTTATTACAAAGTGAATTGCATTTGCCCTCCCCCTTTGCCCTTCGCGACGCCTCATTATTACCTCTTGTTACAGAATGAGAGATGGCGACTACAAACTAACTTTGATAACTTACATATCGGAGGTTGAACAGTTGGAGACGTACGAGTGTGTGTGTAACACTTACCTGCAACATAAAAACAGACATGTCATTAGTTTATTGAATGGCATTAATTTATATTGTAATAAAAGAGTAAAAAAAGAAAAGTACGATAAGCAATTGCCAGCGACTGTTATTATATTAAATATTTAATGATTATACAAATAGCTAAGAAACAGTCTAATTAAACTTATTATATTAGATAAATTTATTGTTAGAAATATGACTTTTTATATTCATTCCGCGCTTCATTTTATGTCTTATAAAACTGTTTAGAATCCGAAAGAATACATGTGCAAATAAAATAATGCGAGATTGCTTTAATCTCTACAAGTTTTGATGATCACTAAAATGATCAAAATTCATATCTTCACCTTTGAGTGGAAAAAGTGTAGGGCGTAAAGAGAAATTGCGATATATTAACGCGTGTAGTAAAAGATTCCTCTCTTTCTCTCTCTCTCTCTCTCTCTCTCTCTATTTCTCGGCAACGCTTTCGCAAACTGATAAGATCGCGGGGAACAATCGAGTGTGAGCAACGATATTAGCAATAAAGGCATAAACACGTTTGCTCTCGGTGTCTTCCTCTGTTTATGAGCGACGCGGTATCGAATCGAGTTCGATAATAAAAAGAACCTCGTATAACGTAGATAGGAAGAATAACGGATATGATTCGCGGACGATGAGGCGGTCTTGCTATTCTAAGCGCATAAACTGAATCGGTTCTACTTTAAGTGTAAATCGTTTCTCGTCGGCAAACTCCGTGCATTTACAAGCTTCCGCAAATATATCGCATTATAAAAAAAATATCTCAAATCGGTGTATATCGACGAAACGCGTACGTACTACAAAGTATAGATCTCCTTCCGATTAAAGCTCTATCCGATTAGAGGGTGCATGTAGTGCTGCTTGTCAGATATATTGAGTATCGGGGAGTACAGAGTGTTGCGAGCTCTCCGGTAAGCAGTATCTATAAAGGCACAACCATAACGGAGTATAATTCAGTCTGGTTCTAGTATCTATAGCGTCTACTCCATTCTCTCCGGCGCCGCATCGTACACGCTTCCTGAATTCTCTGTCATAACGCATTCGCGTAATGCGTAATGCATTATGTTTGAGTAGGGTACCCTTTGTACAAGCCAGCATGCCGGAGTTATGTTTCTTCAAATTTTTCAATAGCTAATGTCACAAAAAATATTATCCCTATCAGTCGTACTTTATATATCATTACATATTTATTTATATGCAATTATAAAAATAATAATATTAATAAAAATTAATTCTAAACTACTTAGATATTACTAATCTATAGACGAAGATATTATAAGACGGTATTATAATAGATGAATTTTATTATAGAGCGCGCAGCGCTCACATTAAATTAAATAACCGATTATCAAAATAATGTTTATTTTAACAATTTATATAAAGGTTCTGTGTATGCGTGCATATGTCAGCATAACATCATCAAACATATTTCAGCGCAAACATGCATTTTACTTTCCTCATCCTCTATCTCTCCCGTGCTAAAGAAACAACGACAGCGAGTTTCATTTATCTTGCTCGGAATCGCGTTGCATCTCGACAAATGCAACACCGCTGGGAGAATGCACCGCTGGATAAACTTTCGAAGGTATAACGCCGCGGTGGGACAAACGCGCCGGGAGAGCTGAAACGCCGGGGAGGACGGGGGAGTTTTATGTGCGCGGTCAAAAAAGAGTTGCTGGCGACCGGAGCCGAGGAAACCGAGGAAATTGAAAATTCGCCGATAGTTTGAAGGATGCTGTGTTGGTGCGCGCGCGCGCATACTGCATGGATACGGCGCATAATTTCGGAAAGAATATAAATCAGAATGAGCCTTATATGTCAGGTACGACAGATATGTCACGTCAATGCGCGCCGGACGTCGATGACACATTGGAGGAACGGTAAACGGTGGTCTAAGAAAAATATGCGATTATGCGATTTACATATACATTTTAAAAAGCGTTTTACGCGAGACAGAATCCCCTCCGTGTATATACGTCCCGCCGCCGAGGTCCTTTCAACGTAAATCTTTCCTTCCCCCGCGTCAATCGAGGGAGGACGCAAGACGGAAATTACGGGACGCCGTTGCACGCGACGCGCCAAGTCGATAGGTATTTCCACGTCGGCGAAAAATACATTACAAATCCAACTTTAACCTCCTCGGGATTCCGGTCACGTAGCCTCGTCCAAAGATATATATCGTATATCGCGCGCGGCGCGTCGTTCCTTCTTCACGTACCCCACTTTCCAACCTCATTCCACATTCTTTGGTCCGCCCTCGAAGCTAATGTCACACGCTCGCTGAAAACTTATACGAAGGACCTCTCCTCTCTCTCCCAGGTTAAACCGCATTCAATAAATTTACCGGAGCGTTATCGACAAATATCTTCATTAGAAACTGGATCGAATCGCAATGCGCGGTATTTCTAGAAAAATAACTCATTGCATTATAATATATAATTATATTGGAAAAGAAATTTCACGTGCAAGAGAATAAAATAATTTTTCCACGAATACTGCTATAACAGGATTAATGCTAAAGGTTGTATAATATTGCAAAAAGGTTCAGAGAGCTTTTATACAGCGTGATAAACCCGTGATGTATTTTTCGCACATATTACACGTACACAATTATATTACACGTACAATATCTCTGTAAGTAAAGTTTCACGGACCGCGGTGGTGTCGTCTTTCTTTGTTACTTTGTGCATGATATCTGCGTGAAAAAATTTATTTGTTGGAAATAATGGTGTGTAGCGTGGCATTTACTTTGGTAATAAATATACCTTTCGATCAAAAAATGTATACATATAGTGAATACGGAAAAGGTTCTCTTTGAAACCTAATTCCTCTGCTTCGCGCGAAGCTCACTGTGACTATACGCTCACGCACGTTATACCGGGCCCAAAAAGGATAAGTTGCGGATATTTTTAAAAATAATATGATTTTATTTGAAAATAAAATAAATTTTGTACATATCGTTGGCATTATTACAAAGCAAATACATCTACGCAAATTTGCCATTAAAAGTATTCGATATGTCGAATTTGGAAAAAAAAATTAAAATTTTACATGTAAACATTTTTGTCGTGCACGCAGCCAATTTCTACTTTTAATTACTATAGATTTTAAATAGATGTAAAAACTCGTAAATTAAATTATGAACTACCTAGTAAATATGTAGTGAACATTTTAACAGTACAATATATTATATTTTTATATTTATAAATTATTATGTAATCATTAATGTAAACATGATTATGTAATTATGATTATGCAATCAAAGTTTTCAAAATTAAGTATTGTTCTTTTTTATAAGAATTTATATTTACTTAACGCAAAAATCTTTTAAACGTAAAGGAAGAAAAGTTAATTAAGTTCTAATTAAATACTTTTTTATTGCTAACTGAAATATTTATATCACTATAATACACTTTCTCAAATACTAAGCACAAAATGCATTAATTTGTCAACGGGAGGGCGTAGTTTGCACTAGAAACTCTGGCACTTGTATTCAAAGAACTTAATGGTTACGTGAATATGCACGAGAGAGATTCTCGTCTTCCCATGAAATTCGTTATTAATATATTCAAAACAGATATTGAACAAACGAATTCTACGCTATGCAAATGTATTCCAGAAAGCGACGGTAAATTTTCCATTTGCACAAGAATTACGATAGATGACCTAGATATTCGCGTAATCTATCTATCATTTTGCTCTTTATTATGACCTCGTTTAATCATCGATTTTCTCAAGTAATTTCAATAAAATTGATTTTATCTTATGGAATATATAAACAATGACAAAACCGATTAGATGGATTTATTATGAATAAATTAGCTTGTTCTTTATGCGATTTATATTACTCTGAATATTATTGTGCATATGTAAATGTGTGTGTGTGTATTTACTGTACTTTAATATCTAACTATTTATAAATATTGTAAGATAGTATGTTATATTTTTATATTACATGTGTAGAGTGTATATTACTTAAAAATTTATAATTGGAAAAATGTCATTCTTTGCAAGTAACTGAAAGCGTTTATTTCCCTTGATATTCTTTGATGAATAAATAAAAAATTTTAAATATAGAAGTTTTTCGGTAAACATCGTGAAAGTAAACTTTGTAAAAGGAGCTAGAAAGAAATTCGAGAAGATAAACGTAACCCCATCCCGTTTCTCTAAACTCTCCCTATTACCACGGGTATCGTGTTCTCTCGTGAATTGATCCATGCTTGGCGCAGATCCCCACGTGTCCCCATTGACGGACAGGAGTCAGTCAATTAGCCTAACGACGCATATCCCCGCTATTTACTCCGAAATTCCAGGCGCACTTCGAAACGTCGAAACGCTGCGTCCTTCCCTTCCTTACAACGCACCCCGCTCATTCGTTATCGTTACCGGCGATGTAACTTCGTTAGACGGTCGCGCGATAATATATCCTTAAGCTCGCACGATTACCGGCTTCGAGAGTCTCGTTCACGGCGGCGGCAACAGGTTACCAGCACGCGCCGCTCGCCGACTTGTCGACTCGAGTCGGCCACGGCCGTATCGCGCCCTGTGTGCGTGCTGCGCGTTCGATCGTCGCGTGTCCCTCTTTCACTCGTTCTCACTCTCTCTCTCTCTCTCTCACTCTTACTCTTTCTCTCCACCATCCTGACCAGCCACAACCTCCCCTCGTGAAATCCCTGACGGCGCGCGCGATCTCATAATTCGATAATATGATACTTTGATCTGACCTATGATCCATAGACCGTTCTCCGAATAGAGCGTTGCGATGCTGCGAACCTTAGCGGCCTTAGAGCGTGATGATGCTGCGTCGCCCGGAGAGCGTCCCGCGTCGCACCCCCGCCGTGCGACCCAGGCACGTGTGCCGGTGTCTGGCGACGTGTGTCGGTGGCCGGCGACCGTTTTAGGCTGCTTCCCTAAGTGTCACCGATGAGCCGCCCGCGCACCTGCGCGCGTGCCGTACGCACACGCGTATCGTTATTATTCCACCCTCCGCTAACCCGGTTTGGTCCTGCTTTCGGATCTCTCTCGGGATGTGGATAACGCGCGCTGCGAGAAGGGTCGAGCGCGATTTAACGCCCGTTTCTTTTCGAACTTCCGTCGAACCCCCCCTATTACACGTCGTCGATCTTTTTTGTCTCTGTCTCTCTGTGATCTCTCGCACGGTATCGTTCGTCACCGCGACGGAGAGGGATATACAATTAAACAGACGGCACCCTGTGAGGGAGTCGCACGCGCTCGAAGCCGCGCGAGATTGCGCCTCGCCGATGATTTACGGTACGAGGGGCGCGCGATAAGGCTTCTCTCGCTCGCAGGCTCTTAAATCGTCGCGGTGAAGAGAAACACACGCAGCGCGCGGCGTGGCGTAACGTGGCGGCGAGTCGGATGGCTGACTGGCGGAGAGCCGACGACTCTCGGTCGGTCTCGGCTCTCGGCCGTGGGGATCGCTGCTAGCTGGTAACGCGCGCGGGAGGGTGCGCTCGACGGAGAGAGCGAGGGGTTCTAGGGGGGTTGCTTGCTGGAAACCTAGTGGTAGGGTAGCGGCGGCGATGGTGAACGGGGGTTTCGTACGACCACCGCCGCCGCCGCCGCCGCCGCCGCTGCCGCTGCTGAGAGAACAGAAGGGCGAAATGGTGGCGCGAGAGAGACGACGCTGGCGGACCGAGAGAGAGAGAAGGGAAGGAGATCGCGGGGCTGGTTACCGCGTGGGGTTGCAAGAGAGAGTACTATCTGTGAGATACGTTCGAAAGGGAGACAGAGTGATCGAAGTGGCTGGAGGAGACAAGGGGGAGAGGATGCTCACCCGACGTGTAGTGAAGTAGCAACAGGCGGCAGCCGTCCTCTCTCTCCTTCACTAGTACCGGCGAGAATCGCGCGCTACGTTCCTCGTCGGCGGCTGGCGCCGCTGCCGTCGACGCTCTGACGTCACGGCGTCGTGACGTAGGCGTGGTCACGGATGCGCACTAACACCTCGCCTGTCACCGTTGTCATAGTGACTGCTTCGCCGATGCTCCGCGTTTCGCTGCCGCCGCCGTTGCGTTTCACCCCGCGCTCTCTGTACTCACCCCCTACTACCCCGTACTACCCGAGCAACCACCCACCTCCCCCCGTTCTCTGCAATCCCCCCTCGCTTCCACACCCGTCTCCTTCTCCCTATGCGAGTGGCGCTCTTCGCCTACGTCCGATATACGCCGACGGCGTATACAGGGTGCTGCGGGGGTGAGAGCGAGGAGGGCAGGGGAAACGAGACAGAGAGAATCGCGAAGGGAGGAAAAGCGAGAGAGACGGCACAAGGGGTAAAACGCAAGGAGGGAAAGTGAACGGTATACGCGTGTTAGTGTATATAGGTGCGTTGTCACGGTAACCATGCCTCAAAACAAGCCTGCGCGTTTTTCAATTCGAATGCACTCCCTGGGAAAAGATGAGGTTATAATGAAGTCCCTGCCTCTCTCCCTCTCTCTCTCTCTCTCTCTCTCTCTCTCTCCTTCTTGCCTGTTCGCTCACCCGCTTGCTCGCCTACTTGCCTCGTCGTTGCGTAACGCACACCGCCGTGTATCGTGTTTCATTCTGCTTTCTGTCAGTCCTAGTATCTATACCTTTGAAAGAAAGGGAAAAGATAGGACGTGAGCGAATCAAGATTTTATTATATGCATCCTTTATTGATAATGCGACACTCTCGGCGGTTATAAAGGAAATTCTGCGAGCACTTTGATCTCTCCGATGACAGGGCGTATTCAAATCGGTCTCTAATTTTAGCTCTACAAAAGGAATCAGCTGCTGATTAAAACTGAATAATTTCGTTCGCGATCAATTTTGCGCATCTGGAGATATCATATCGAAACAAGCCACATGATCAGTCGTGGTAGTTATTGTTGGATCGCGTATTGATTGCGGCAATTTTGTACGGCATGACGGTTATTATGCCTTGGCAACGCGCGCATCACGCATTACTGAACATCGACACGATCAAGTTCCGAGTAAAGCGTCTGTCCTAACGGCTTGATCCAAACTCAACCATTAGGCATACCGTGGCGTTATATGTATCTGGGACTAATGAGATTTCCATGTACGGTGGATGAATTGCTTTGGATGCATTCGCATACACGACGGACCATTTCTCTATATCGATAACGTACTTCTCTCCATCCACGAGAGTGCGGAGACATACCTTATTAATGGACTTATCATCCTTTATGGCGCACGTAACCGCGACCCCAAAATTACACGTGTTAATTATTCGATAATAAGTAGTCTTTAAAATGAAAACGAATGATTTTTTTAATGTTTCTTTTTTATTTAAAAAAAAAAAAAAAAAATGTATATAATAGTTACGATATCGAGGATACGCTAGTTAATTGCGATTTTCTCTTCTTCAAAATAAATTCTCTTTCCGCAAATGGAAAAACGAAGCAATTTATATGTCGATGTAGAAACAGAAAGGTTACAGAATAGGTTTCTCCTTCTTCGAGAATTGGAATTCTACCCTTGGGATAAATAAGTTCTTAATTATCTTTAATTCGCACCAAATCGAGCTTGCAGGCGTGACGAGCAGTGCGACGCACGGTGTCATTAACGAAATAATGGGAATTAATTTTGATTAGTGCTTCGTTTCGGCGAATCAATCGCGCTCTCGGGAAAGCGATTCAATTCCGCCATTATGGATATTCCAATGAACAAGCCGCGTACATGCAATAATTTAATTCCGAAACCCAGTCTTTGTGACAGAATCCGCACGCGTATTCGAAATCAATGCTTCCAGAGATACAAGCCAGTAAAGGATTTTCCATAATTTCACTTCAATAATCGTGCTCGTATTAAACTAGGAATCATCTCTTAATATGTCAGATATGAAAACAAGAAAGACACACACGACTAAATAAACAATCAATTATATTTGTTATTATAAATACTCTATTCTTGTAATTTTTAATGAGATTATTGCTAGAAAAAAGCAGCTACACGCTAAAAAAAAAATAAAATGCGATTAAATATAACGATTCTAAAATCAATCATTATATTAGTGTAAAGATATTGAACAGGATTAATTGAGAAATATAAATAATCTGATGGAATCATAAGCGAAAGAAGAAAACGGGAAAAATAAATATATATGTATAAATATAATATAATATAAATATTACTGTTATACCAGTTGCGCTGCATATATAAATTAAACATTTAATTGCTTCTTTTGAAATCGCTTTTGATCCTCTCGCATTTTATGCTGGCGAAATTATATCTCGAAAGTATTAGAATACTTCCCACTCGCGTTGCTCGGTCGAGTGAGTATTTCCTGCGTTAATAGGATCCCATGGCAACAGAGATGAGTATTCCTCGGTATGCTTCCAGCCCGCCCTTCACCACCCTTCGAGCCCCCTGCCTCTCTTACCCTCGACCTAATTATGTTTATGCCACGTGACCTCCTTCTCTCTAAGGGACGATAGGCAGGGGGGGACATACCTTGTCGGGCTCGCGCGTCCACAAATTACGTTACAAAGGAACCCTAATTGGTTGCATAATTGTAACATTAGTCGAGCAAGCTCGCAGTAAAAATGTCTATTAAATTAAGAGCTCTAAGATGCGGCTGCGCGTTAGTTGCACATAAAACGAGACTGACTACACACACACATGACTTCTCTCTATAATCTTTACTATATTATTAACGAATTTTCAACGACTCGAATGGCACAAACAAATGGATCAAACATGAGAAAGGGCAGAATGAGATTAATGTATGTTTTCGGAATAATGCATTAAGAAATTTTTTTCTGTACATAAAGCATGCAAGAGACTAATGTGTGCGACAAAAAAAAAGTTACTTTATAAAAAAAAAAAAATTCCAGGTTGATAAATTGAAACGATTAAATCCGAAATGTCAATTTGACTTGAAGAAGTCTGTTTGCAAAAATATCTGTTCTAATATTCTCTTTTAGAGAGAGAGAGAGAGAGAGAGAGAGAGAGAGAGAAAGAGAAAGGAAAGAGAGAAAGCAATTACGATGTAACGATTGCAGACGTACTCGGTCGTGTACATCTGCGTAATACGAAAACAGACCCGTCTCGCAGGCTCCTCGCGGAATAGAGCCCTCGTACTTCTCAAAGCGGTTTCATAACGCAGAAAAAGCGGGAAAATACACGATTGCGCGTACATGAAATTGAGTTTAAAAATGTTTGATGTTGATTGTAGGTAATTCAATCAGAGTGTAGCGAGTAATGAGACGGAAGCGGGGCTAAAATCCAGCTCGCGCGCTCGGGCAAATGTTCGCTCCGCTCGCCCTTCGTCCTTCCCTCCGCGCTCCCGATCCAGCCATCTCGACCCTTCCGCGCTCTCTTCCCGTATTTCCATCTCTCCCTCGATTCCCGACTTTCCACTCTCAAATTCGTTCTGTGAATATGAATTAAGTTGATACGATTTGGAGCATCCAGCAAGCGGATGCAAGAGCAGGTAAGCAAGAACCATTATATCGAGGCAAATTGTCCGGCGGTGGTTTGTCTGAAACGGATCACAGTGCAACGTACCGGAAAGAAAGAAGCTATATTCCAGAACTACTAAACAGTCTATCTCATCGGTGATCGCGAGCCGTATAAAAGTAGCGCGTGTTATGTGCGGAATACGAGATTTTTTTTTTTTACTTTTCTAAAGCAAACAAGAGAGTAATCTCTATCAGCAAGAGGATGTTTTTTTCGAATGCGCGATATTTGGCGCGATCGATACGAAGATTGAATTGTCACGCGGCGTTTGCGCCGTTTCGTGAGTATTTATTATTATGCACGGAGAGTTAAACGAGAGCAATTTTAAATCTAAGTTTTCCGTACACCCGGCGTCTAGCTAAAAACATTTCACGCGCTTCAACGTTTGTATTTTCCATAGGTGCGAAATTATTTTCGCGTTCTCGCGAGCGTACACTTTGGTTGGCAAACCGGGTGCGGGGATAAAAAAAAAAGGCCGACCTTTCTCGCAGTTTTCTTCGTGTCACCTCGTGCATTGTTTTTCGTAACTGAAACTAATGTAATGCCATGTGGGATGTAGACAGCCCTCTATCCTTGACAGGACCGCGCGCGTTCGGTATCACGGTTGTTTAAGGATAGAAACGCGCTGTTGTGGGAAATACCCGAGCGATCCTCGCGCAGTTTCGTGGTAACGCCGTAACATTGTTTCATATGGACGCATTGTTTACGACTCCATACGCGAAGCAATAAAGGGGTAGTCCCCTCCGATACGCAGATATATCCGCCTCGCCATTTAGAACCTACCGGACTCATTCGTGCGCGACACGGTTACAACTGTGCGGCGCGACAATCGCCACAATCGCTTCTCTCCGATATACTCTCTTCCCTGCTCTCTCTCTCTCTCTCTCTCTCTCTCTCTCTCTTTATCTCTCTCGTTGTTGAATACAAGCCGATCGCGGATATCGAAATACCAGACGAAAATCGACGCGAATATCCGCCTAGCTGAATCGCTTTCGGTTTTCATATTCGGTGTAAAGTTTTACAGACTCGAAGACAGCATCAAATATGCATTTTATGTTCCGCATAAAACGCGTTCGTGCAATACACGCGGAGCGATCTTCGCTTTGTCAGAGTTTACGTGTTTGTAGAAGTAATACCTGTTTTTACCTAGTGACACATCAAGATGATATTATTAATTGAGCGGGTAAAAATGTAGATGGTCTGTTAAAAAAAAAAATTATAGCATAAAAGCTATTAGCTCCCATTAGCACGATGATCGTAATGGCGTAATTCTTTTTTATAACGGTGACTCTTCGCGAGCGCGAAATTCGGCGTGGCAAGTATGAATCCCAATACATAGCGTGTCGAACACGCCGATATCGAGTGTCAGCTCCGCCGACGCGGAAGGAACTGTAGTGTCATCGTCGAAAATTAATGAACCCTTCCGTCGTCCGTGAGATGTCGAACGGGCGTTGCGAAAATGGCGCATTCCGTTCCTGATGACTGACGGACGTGCAATCACGGGAATGACAGCTGACTCGCACGCCCGGTCGGATATTCCCGCATTTTTCTCTCCGCAGGAATTTCAATTTTTCCGGATTGCGCCGAGCCGGTTTTCGAAATTGAGCACCGGCAGGCCGAATCTCGTTGCGCCTTGTGCAGAGATAACCGATATCTCTGAGATTTTCTCGACTCCCTGTCTGCGCCACGATCGAGACGATGACGCTGTTCCTTCTAACGGGCGTGTTTACGATCCGTTCGACCTTCTTTACGAGCGTTTGGCTTCTTACACTTTTCAGCTCGTCTCTTTGACTACTACAGTTTGCCCGCTCGTTCCTTTCGTTTCTCATCTCTCTCTTTCTTTCGTCTTCTTTCTCTCACATTAGCTTCATCTTTTTTCATCATCTATCCGATTCGTTATTACCGAATATAGTACAATTGAGAATACATTCGTGCATCGAGATGCCGTCGATTATACGGTCGACTCGAATTTCAATTTTTAAGTGGACATAGAATGTCTGCGTTA
The DNA here is from genome assembly GCF_021464435.1 of Cataglyphis hispanica. Taxonomy (NCBI): domain Eukaryota; kingdom Metazoa; phylum Arthropoda; class Insecta; order Hymenoptera; family Formicidae; genus Cataglyphis; species Cataglyphis hispanica. Next base: position 5,770,220 of record NC_065965.1, on the reverse strand, counting down.
TTGATACATTCGCGGCTGATCGTCTCGCGAGATGGTACGAGATGCTTTTGTGCAGCTGTTCGCGTTGTAAAGTTACGAGGTCGCGGGCGATCGCTCGCTTGCATTCATAAATCAGCGATCGATCGTTGCGCGGATCGCGATAATCGCGGTATAAAAATTGAAGAATTTACAAGTTTAAATGACAGTTATGAGCACAAGCGGGTGATCGGATAAGACATTCACGGAGAATCTTTCCCTCGTATCGATGATGGCGCAGTGAATCCGGCGAATGATTAAAATTTATTCCTATCAGGGAAAACTTTATCAGGAAGCGCGAGAACGATCCGCCGTTTTATCGCTATACCGTGTTTGAACTTGGAGTACCGATCGTTTCGTAATCTATCGGGACATTAGTCCCTGGATCGAAGCTCCAGTTTCACGGCGACTTTTCACTCGTTGCCAAAGATGGTCGTAGAATCGAATCTTATCGCGCGTTTCGCGGCTCACGCAAACGAGTCTGGAACAAGAGTATTTTTTCCTTAAATCGCTACTATCGCGGTTTTCAGTCGTTTCCCTGTCTGCCACAAAACCAGGCGGAAAGTGGAAGTGCAGGCCAAGCGGCGGAGAGAAGACGGAACGAGAGGCCTGGTCGTTATTCCGGTACGGCTGAACTTAATTCTGTAACTCGATCGGCCGCACCGGATGAAACGTACCGCCGGTTCTTCCCAGTAAACCCCATTACCTCTTCGAACGACCGCGGATGCTCGTCAGAGCTGAGTTACGAGAGACAAGATCGAGGTAGGGTGAAGAAAGGGTGAGGAAAGAGAGAGAGAGAGAGAGAGAGAGGGAGAGGGAACGTACTACAAGTAGAACGGAGAAAGAGAAGAGGTAAAGAAATACAGGAACGATAGAGAAGCGAGTCAAAGAGAGAAGGAAAGTAGTTACCTTGAAACAGACCTGCCCTGCCGAGGAAGGAATTGCACGGACCGCGGAAAATGAAATCCCCTTCGGTATCCTACTCGGTATATAAGGGAGAGGTTCGCCTCGTCTACGGCACGACATTGGCATCGGATTAGCGTAAAATCGAAGGGCGCTGACTTGGTCGCTCGTAAATTGGCTACAAAGTTTGGAGAGGAGGCACACACAGAGAGAGAGAGAGAGAGAGAGAGAGAGAGAGGCGGTCGGTGGCGGTAGTGCCGGGGCGGTAAGGGGCACAAAGGGAATCGATTTTGTGTGAATCGCGATCCCACGCGCCCACCAACCGCTTTCTTCTTCTTTTTCTCTCGTCCCCCACCCCTCTTCCTCTCACCCTGTGTTTCATCCCCTTTTTCGTTCTACCCTTTCGCGCTACCGCGCGCGCCATTTTGTCTTCCCGAATCTGTGACCATCAGCATGCAAAGTGGATAAAGTTTCTAGACTATACTTTCCGTCGCCCCTTTTCTTTACCCGCTTCCGATTCCTATACCCGGTCTCTCGTCCCTCGCCGTTGCTCACTCGTCGCCACGTTCCGTATCGCGCCGACCGTATCCCAGATTGTTTCTCCGCACACCTACGAATATCTGTACCGCTTGCAGTATCCTCCACCCGACTCTCTCCTCGCGCTCTTCTCCTTCCTTTTTCGAAACTATGGCCCTGCATTCTTTTATCCCTCGCTCCCCACCCATGCGTGATCTTTCCGAATCTGGCAGAGATTTTACAGCATACTCCGATCCACCGCTCCAACTATTCTGGATATATAGATCTTGCCGCGAGTTCAGTTGAAAGTTTACTCTTAGGGATGTAGGATTCCCTACGTACAAAAGCAAGATTTCGGGATACACGGGAATAAATATCTGAAATCCAATTTATGTGTGTATGTGTGTGGAAACGTATTTGTGAAAGCCATTGGAAATATTCGTGTATAAATTCGTTCTACTTTTTACTAGAGCGCACGTTGATGATGGCCATGAGCACTTATGTCGATCTACATTGTATATTGATCTTCTAAATATAAAATAGCATGATTTTAAACTGTCGTTGTAGAATTACAATACTACATATTTTTTTCGATTTTATCGATTTAATAATTTATTACGCAGTTTGACCCAGTTTTGAATTTCGTGGCGTTGCAACAGAAAGTTTTTCGTCAAACTGATTGCAATGGATTTATAATAATTGTGTGACTTTTTCTTTCCCTTCTTTCGAATACTTTAAGATGTACGAGCATGTGTTTTCACAGCTTCCACGATTTCTAATCGAATAGTTAAACGACGAATTTACTCCGAGCCACCGCCTCGATGACACTTGAAATTTACTATACGGCGCAAGTGCCAAAGGCGTGACGACGCTACGATGCTCTGAAAGACCTTTTACGTCATATTGGAAACGGTGCAAAGTTCCCAGGCTTACGCGTTACCCAAAATGCTTTTACGGATCACTTGTTCTTAACTATGGAAAGTATACTTGGGAAAATGTCATACCATCCGATCATCCGACGATAGAATATCGCGCTTGGTAATTTTACATTTTATTACACATCGTGCATACTGATTTTATTTTATTTTGTTTTCTGATTTAAAATAGTTACTAGCTAAATATATGTTAATATATTATTAGAAAATATTATCAGGCATCGATTTAATTACATATAAATTGGAAGCTTCGTCAACAATTATTTCTTGCAAAATTGGCAACGTGGATAAGATGCATGCAACATTAATGGTAGGCGTCGCCTTCAATTTTTGCTTGTAACAATGCTGATAATGATGTCAATATATTAAGTCTGCTTTCTTTTCTGCTCGTAAAAGCATCGCGCGCTTATGAGATGCATAGACACGCTGACATTATTTTACGTCGCGGGGGAAGGAGAGCGCTCTCTGAAATAAAACGCACCGATCTGCCCTTATTTTTCGGCTGGCGGCATTAATCTAACCCGCTTTATCACGCCGCATTATTTACCCGTGACAAGTAAGAATATACGTGCTCCTGACCGACACCGCGAATATTTTAAACGTTCGACTCACGTACATCATCCGGCTTCCCGCACGCGCGAGGATGTCACCTTCCCGAAACACAACCGAGCGATTGGATCGATTTACTTAAAGAAGGAAACGGAAAAGATAGAGGGGAAAGGGACGAGCAATTATCAATTAAAATTTCGGAATCTGGTCTAAAACGGTACGGACTTATCCGCCGAGCAATATTTCATCGCGTATCGGACCGAACGAGAGCGGAAATGTCTCGCCGTTAGGAAGAACAAAAAAAAAATAAAAAGCGGAGGAAAGATTGAAGTCGCTGAGGTGTGGACGAAGGTCGTATCCCACTATATCACGGTATCCAGATCCCGGTCCTACCTCGAGACACGTTATTCAATTACGGACTAAGAGGCGCAGCGCCGATGGAAGCTAACTCCGTTCATCCCCTTTCGCGACGTTCACGACGACGATGCTTCAACCAGTCTGCCTGCCGTTAAAATGAAATCGTGAAAAGACAAAACCGGGTTTGGGTGCTCGCTTCTGTTTCCTTCTTTTTCCCTCGAGATTCTAGTGGAACACTCCGGATGCCGTGTGGAGTGGCCGAGGGGGTTAAGATACGAGACGAAGGCGAGAGCACGCAGGTGGGTAGAGTTTAGGCCGTCCAGATAAGGGTTCGATATATTGAATTATAGGCTGCGTAGCGCTGATTGAGAGCGACTTGGGAACGTGGATTACGCGATAACTACAGTTAAGAGGATCACGCGCCTTGACGCACTACGCCGTGCTTGCTGTATCTATGGAATTTCCAGCCGAAGACCAAAGATTCCTATCAACGCTCGGAAAGGTCTGCCCGGCAATTATTCGAGAAGACTAATCGTGTAATATACCTATCTATTCTATCGGCTAATGATTAGTTAGATGAAAGGCTCGAATTTCGATATTAACGCAAATTATGAATTAATATTCGATACATCCATGTATATAAAGTTTGATAAATATTTGCGCGAGGATTTGGAATTATTAATTTTAATAAACGCGAGGAGTAAGGAGAATATTAAATACACAATGCAACTCGGCAAATACGTGTAAATATTTTACAGGGACATTTACATTGCTTCGTGTATGTATATTGTGTATATATATATATATATATATATATATATATATATATATATATATTGCGCCGTATGAATCGGATACAATACACTCCGTATCGACAGAATAAAAGCTGCGCGCATAACAGAGATATTTTGAACGTAGCCTCAATTAAACATAGTATTCGCACAAAACTGAGAATTTTTAACTTCAATGTATATTCGTAATTGCCAAAATTTTATCCGTATTCCATTATTCGTTCGTTAATTGGCTTATAGTACCATGAGGTTCAAAGTGAATATTTTTCGATAAAGTACGGCCGACTCTTTCTCTTTCTCTCTCTCTCACATCATTCATTTATAAAATGTAACTCCGAAAGAAGCGAACTGGAATGTAATCTAAATCTGTTAGGCCGACACGAGCTGGTTTCAATGTAATCATTTTTTAAAAACTATTCTTTTCAGCGATGTACTAGATATAATTAACGTCGATCGGGTTATTCATATTCGTTTTACAAATGCGCCGATGATTAAAGCAACATTGATAGGTACGGTCGAAATACCGATGTTAACGCAAAATATTGCCAATTATCTTTACGCTGTAACGATTAAAAGTCAATAAAATCTTGTTTGTAGGAAGGGGTTAAAAGGCATTTTCAACGAAAATTTAATTGTTCTTAATAGCCAATTCCGCAGTTGTACGAGAGACACGCTTCCTTTTTTTTCCTTTATATCGCAATACATTTCCTAGTTTATAAAGCAACGGGATGAAGTAAAAAAATCAGCGCATCGTCATTTGTTGATTAAGAGATAAATGAAGCCTTTATCATCTCTTCCGAAATATATTTTCCGCAGGTCCAGGTAGCCGACTTTCCGAAATAGAAAGTGTTTGGCAAGTTTTAAAATTATCTTTTCATCCGATAAACGCGGAATTCCTCTGATTTGGGTGTAATTTCCTTGCTCTTTCCTGACTCACCAAAATGATTAAAATAAGTAAAGATCCGGAAGCGATTCTAGCAAAAAATTCCTCTTCTGTTTCTTGCAGGATATCTTTTTTTCCTGACAAATAACATTTAATCGGCAGCAAATCGCGGATCCGTGCTATGTAACCGGCCACTTCGTACAATGAAATATCGTTATAATTTTTGCGCGCCCCGGGCTACGTAAAATTCGTTAACGTTTCATCCGGAGATAGCGTTAATTATAAATGTGTGCGATATTTATTAAAGTTCGCTGAAACGAATATGCGGGAATTAAAATATGATGAAACGTAAATTCCCGTCGGCGCGATCGATGGAAAATATAATTTACAGATACACACACATAACAGGCACGTTCGTATAACCGTATCAGTCCGTTGAACAATCGGTCGAGGGCGGCGTTTTCATGGCACGCGCTATCGCACCTTGATACCGTTAGGGGAACGCCTTTGCTAGTGTAAACTCCAGCGAGCGGCCAGAGAGAAACCGCAGGAAGCGCCACACATAACTTAAGCAGTTGAGTATGGTACACGGAGGAGTGATAGCCGGGAATCTCGGTGTGGAGCAACTTGGTCGCGTCTCAGTAAGCACGTCCATAATCGTTTACGTTTATAGCCGCCGTATATCTGCCTGAGATAATTGGCTTTCGAAAACGGCTTCCCAGTATATTTTGTACTTTTCTAAAAAGCAGTCTTTTATAACGAGTGTTTAAATTTATCTTTTCAATACAAAAGATCATAAGATGTACAATTCGCGTTATTTTCTTCGTAAATTAATCCTTATTTTACGTCTTACGTTACGTAAAGTAAAATTTGAGGATAAACGATAAATGTAAGCGCTGTTCGCCGGAGATTGAGGAGAATGCGGGAAATTGAGCGTGATGTCGCATGGGCGTAGGCGCGAAATTATTACGTCATTGCATAAATGCATGGGCTACGAGGAAAGGAAGTGGGGCGTGGATCGAGCACTTTGTCGGGTCCCCTAAAAATATGGAGGTACCGCCGCCGTTTTTTTGGTCCTTCGCGGATAAGGAGAGAAGGACTCCTTACATATTGCGTCGGCACTGCATAAATGCATGTTATTCATGCAGCGCATTCGTCGAGCTTCACCCTCCGCTTTCAGTCTCTCTCTCTCTCTCTCTCTCTCTCTCTCTCTCTCCTCTTATTCTTATTTGCTTCTCTTGCTCTCTCGTTTTCTCATTCTCTCTTCCTTATTCTCTCCTTCCCCCTGCTTTAGTTGCACGCCTGCGAGTTACATAAGCACCGATGTACAATTCATTAGTTATGTAACGTCCAGTACCTACGTATACATACGCTGTAGTAAGAAAACTTGAATACCGCCCTTTCACTTGCAGGCAAGCGGACAAACCACGACCTGCACTTAAGCGATTGAACGCACCTATTGTGGCTTTTTCGAGCGAAACGGGAACCCGGTGTACCGCGAAACGTATCTCGCAAGTCCATTTTGTAGAGAAAGCACTGGTGCGTAATCGTCGTTAAATTTAAACGAATTCGCGGTAGATATGCTGATAAGAAAGAATTAATCCTTTGACTGTACAGGGAATTATAGTGACTCTAAAATTTTTTTCTATCGATAATATTTCAAAATTAGAAATTTTACTCGAGTCCACTGTACGATTCTAATATAGATCCTTCCTCTTACCAGATTTTTGTGACAATCGTTTGAATAAAAGTCAACTTGAATTAATTAATTAATTAAATTTAATTTTTTTAATTTTACGGATTTTTTCAGATACATTTAATTTTTTTTAAATTACAAGTGTTTAGTTATGAAATTTGAACTTTCCTCTTTAAGAATGTGTATTGATCAATGAAAAAAATCGTAATCTTGCTGTTGCAGCCATTTAAAAATTGCTTAGGTTTACTTGCTCTCGTGTATATTTTCTGAAACTCTAGGTGGATGTGTGCTCGAAAAGTTAAAAAAAAATAGATAATATATACATGAAAATGCATCATATTTCGCTTTCAATTTTCCAACGCGACATATTTAAAGCCGCATATTACAAGCGGTCTCCATACTATTACACACTTTGATTAATCCCCCGTGACGTTTATACAAATCAAATGGAATTTGAAACATCACTATTACGCTAAATGCATTTCCTTCGTAATGGATGTTTCATTTACGGTGTACTTACGTGATATATTATACAAATTAAATACAATATTTTGTTATATTACCAACACGATAAATTACAGTACTTATGCGTGATTAATGGACGCATATTTCACAAAGTTATCTTCCGCGACTTTCTTGCCAAATAAAAAAGCGGAAGCTTAAAGCAAATATATCAGCATCGATAACATCGTGTGATTAGCGTGAATATCAATGAGCAGCCAAGCGGAAATCAATGGAGCAAACCTTCATCATCCGTTGATGTAGTTTGATGAATCTTGTTCATTCTTCAATATCAACGTCACGTTTTAGATATTTTCCTGGTTTGCGGATCATGTGATAATCAAAATTCAAACATTTTCGTGAGTAATAGAACGCAATGAAATATTGCTCGCATAAATCAATCGATGCCTTACAGTAAAAAAAAAAAGAGATTTAAGAAATTGTTAAAGAAAAATTTTGTACGTATATTATTATATCGTTAAAACGTGAAAAATTTTATACATTAATAATTTTATAATATATTAAATGTATATAAGTTGTATGTATTTAAAGTCCAATCAAATTTTATTCTGTATCATTTAATTGTGACATGCAGCGAATTATCTGTCAAAACGTTTGTCAAATGACCATTACAATGCCAAATATCAAATCATTGGAAATAAATAAACAATTAATCGTGAAGTAAATGAAATAAATGAATGCTTTTACCGTTTTCGTTATATCATCGCTTCGATTATATCCACTACTTCGTTGTAAAATTTTCTTCCTGAGACGATATCTCATTTTGATAATATCAAGGATATTAACTCAATTGCGAATTTCGCAATTAATTATAACCGCATGCGCTAAACAACATGAGAGACATGTATCGAGAAATCCTTTGGCAATAGAGAGAAACATTGAAATTTTACGACAGCCCCGACAACCTGTCCCCTATCTCTTTCCCTTTCCTCTTCGTTCACTCATTCGCATACGAATGGATGGCGCGTCTCACGAGTGAGATCAAATTAGATATTGGTACGGCTGTATAGGCGCGTCATTGCGAATTCGAACTCGGCAAACGAGATATCGAGGATTGCGCGGAGAATCGGCAGATGGGAGTTTAGGATAGCCGCATGATCCTTAGAGCAGGCACGAAGAGGGATGAAGGCAGGCAGGTATGAAGAGGGGCGCCAAAGTCGCACGCGACGAGAGGGTGCTCTGCTCTGGAAAATGACCTGTCAGATGCGACACGTTCTTTTTCTCCTTTTCCGTTCTAGCCTCGTCCCCCTTCATCCTTCTTATTTCTCTTGCTATCTCTTGCTGCACCACTACAGCACTAAACTAGCATCCCTATCCCTTCACTTTTATTCAAATCTTCAAATAAGTCGACAATCAATTGCTTTAGCCACGTGCTTACTCTTTTTTTTACCGTAGAAGAGAATTTAAACATTTTAAAAATAATTTATTTATTAACCTATTCAACATATAAATCTACCAACATTTTTTTATATAAAAAAATGTATATTTATAAACTTAGTATTTATAATAATTCCAATCAAATTCTAAAAAATTAAAATTGTTAAAAGTATAATTTTTTTTTAAGAGGATAAGTTATGTTTAAAATTTTTTACAAAAATTTTATCACGGATCATGACGCGTTGTTCGACGAGTCTTTTCCCTTAAAATATATTCCGTGCGAATATATAGCGACGTAGTTTAAGGGGAAGCTCCCATATATGTGTCGCAGCGGGTACTGACACGTTGTTTACGTTATACGAGCCCGCACAGATATTGCGTCAAGTTGAACACGCCACCAAAGTTTTCTTGCAGTATTCACCCTCTCCCGTACCCTCAATCGCAGGAATAGAGAGGAATAGAGTGGGAGGATGGGAGATGGGAGAACGCAAAAGTGTCGGTGGAGGTCGATTCGCAATACGGTAGCATGCTAGCCGAGAAAGAAGAAAGTGGAAGAGAAAGGTGGGTGCAGACGGCAAGCAAGTACGAGCCAAAGGAATATGAGGACTTTACGTACGTCGTGCTCGTTACAAACTTTGGCTGGCAACGTGCATGCGTGTTATTACATACCGAGACTTAACCGTAAGCCTCCCCTCCCTAGTCAAACATCGTCTGGTAAGGCGCTAGCGATAACACTATCAAGTTTTAAATTACTTCCTAGACGCGTGACATACGTGACTGCACTGCATGGCTATTTGTAATACGCCCGTAAGATCGAAATCAGCGTTAAAATTTCACGCGCGTGTGCGTTGATTACGATTTTTAATCCGTAACAGAGCTGTAAATAATTGAGACACGCAAGAATTATGATTGTAAGGTATTCACACGTACATTCGTGAAAATAAATATCAAAAATTTTCGATGACGAGCGCATAAAATGAATGATGTACCTATGTGTACGTTTGCATATGCCGCTGCTTATTTTGTTTACATTTATTTACATCTTCAAATTGGATCTGTATGTATCGCATTAGCGTCGGATGAAAACAGAAAACATAATCATCTGACACATCTGACGAGGCGCCATCCATGCTGTTATTCGATTTCGCGGTGACGCGTGATTCTCCATAAATGTCATCCGACGTCAAAGTACGGCTCTACACGCTAGGAGGGCGGGAGGGTGGACTTCTAATGAAATTCAAAAACTTTAATGTATTTCACTTAGAGCCATCAATATTAGCCTACATCAGGGAGAGAGGGATGAATATACGGTGCGACCAAGTACTTCGTAAGTACGACGTCGCATCTCGACCCCCTTGGGTTCGATATTGGAATATGATGTAGCTGTCAACTTCACCTCGAATAATAATCTTTTTTCCGACGAGATATTTAAATTGCCCACCATCGCAGGGCCATTGCTTCTTGTCCGTAGCTGATGCCGCCGATGGACGTCTCGTGATACCGTGGGATTGAGGACAAATCGAGATGGAGATGGAGAAAGGATGGAAGCTCGATCTGAAGTATCTTTAGTGAATATTGAATGAATGAATGGAACAGAAGACACGCGCTAAGATATTAAAAAAAACTGCGCTTTGTACGCGACTCATTACTGAATTTCAAATATCCTTCCGCATTACGAGGGCGTGTAATTTGTGAAAATTACTAGGTAAACTGAAACATGAATATCCCAGATTATTTACTAGTGAAACACACTTATCTAGGGAAGGAAAATTACTGTTTTAGTACATTACCGTGGGTATATATGGATAAGGAAAGAAGCACAAAGGAAATTGTGTAATTGAATAATATATCTGCAATTTTACTGAAGAAGGGAAGTCTGGTTGTGTATGTAATTTTCTATCATTAACGAATCAAGAAAAAATGTCGGTACGGTAATGATATATCAATATCATATTTGCTTAATGAAGTTACAAAACTAGCAGTTATATATTTTAGGTATACACATCTTGGGAGAAAAATGATTTTTATAAAAAAAACATTTCATATATTTGTCTATAAACAACAGTCGTAGGTGGACTGGTTAGTTAAATGAACTTTAATTACGAACTTGCAGGATGTAAATTAGTATGTAAATTATGTAACTTAGATTAAAATTAATTATTGTTTATTATTATGTGTGTGTGTGTGTGTGTGTGTGTGAGAATTGTGATTTCTCGAAGTGTCTCAGCAACTATAATAAACAATACAATTATATAATATGTATTGTTTGAGTGAAACGAAATATTAGTACGCATAAAATAAATTCTATTCGACACGAGCTATGCTGAAGAATTATTCAGTCAATGTTAATGAAGATTATAAATAACTTATTTTTTAATAAAACATTATTATTAAAATTTAATTGTATTCGCTTACTCTTTCACGTTAAAAGTCTATTAAATATTCACCTGCTTACACAAACAGTTGAACACTTTCGACAATTACCCAACTGTGCGACGGGAAGTAATCGTTTCTAGCCGTCGTAAGATCTGCAATGACAATTTAGATTGTCTACGAAAAGACCCTGCCAGAGAGAGAAAGAGAGAGGGGGAGAGAGAAAGAGAGAGAAAGAGAGAGAGAGAGAGAGAGAGGGAACACTTGAGGGTCCGCGTGGCTTTTCATTTCCCTCCAATGTAATGCCTGGTGATAAAGAGACGTTAATAGGAGTAAGTCTACGTTCAGTTCTCGTCCTTTGTCTAATAAAATGGCAATCACGCACCGTAATGTTCCTTTCACTTGCATTCGCAAATACTCGCACCGGAGAATTTTCCCCCTCTTGACACCACGGCTTTGCCGGAGCTCAACAAAAGCTATTCATTCCTCATTCCAGATTGTTATTCCGTAAACATTGCTTACAAGAAAAAGTTGTAGAATTACAAAAAAATTTGAGAATTATAATGATTTCTAATATAATATTTTGTTGAGATGTCATAATTATAGAATATATTGATATTAAAGGAAATGAAAATGTGAAGAATTGTGAAAATTCTTATTTCTTACATTCTTAGATTTATTTCATCTTAGAGTTATTTTCTAAAACATATTCGATATTTGCTTTTTTTATTTTAATCTTTTTATTTTCAATAACAAATTTTTTGAAGTGATACGCCGCCTTATGCGTGTAATCAAACATGAGATGAGTTGGTGCAAAATTGCGTTGCAAGAGAGTGCCAAGATGTTTTAGAAGGTGCGAAATACCAGCCGGTGTCGTTCTTAGAGAGCTCTCGCGGCCGACTGGTATGTCAAGGCAGATCGATACATTCTTGCGTACCTCGACGAACTCGCACGACTCGCGTTTGCCACACGTTTTAGAGCCACATGCTTTGCAACAGCTTTGCATTACATGTGTGTGCGCGATCTCCTCAATAAATTCTTAACCGTAATATAAATAGACTTTCGATTTCACGCCAAGTGTCATTCCGAAGCAGATATGGTTTTCAAATCAGAGTTTATAGAAAATTCATGTGTAAAGAGAGCGGCGTATTTATTTCAAAACTTAGGTTGAATAATATTTAATCGACAAAAATTTTGAAAAAAATTCTCAATGACGTCACCTGCTATCAGTAAGTGCTCTGGCGGCAGCAGAAGTTCCTCCATTAGCGATAATGAAAAATAGACACTGGATTCGAGGCTCCGATCATTGCTAGCGAATACACGTGTGGGCGTCGAGTTCATTGTCGCGCTGGAACATCGGATTCCTCGGAAGGAATAAATATCGCCGACGGCCATAAAGTGTGCGCATCTCGACAGCAAACTTTTACTTTGATCGCCTATAAATATGCTGTATCTAGTGAGACGGCAAATCACAATTTATCGCCGGTTGTTTCCTTGGTTCGTGTCTCCATTGCTACATATCTCTTTCAATATTTTCACTCCTGTCTCTTTTCATCGCAATGCTTGCGCAGAATATGTCAGTATCGCGTCTTTTTGATAACGCAGCTTATCACGTATCACATTCTAGTTTAAAAAAAAATATTGTTTATCACTTTTTGTAATCTTTCCGTATATTTGCCAGTTGCTCAATTTTGCATCTTAATCGCATCTTGTTTCACATTTTTTCCTCTCACTTTCGTGAGGAAGGAATGTGAAATCTCTCTTAAAAATTGTAAGAAAATTAAAAATGCACAAATTGTTTTTCCTGGAACATTGTTGTCGCGAATTTGTTTTACGTTTGCAAAGAAACAGAAACGAAATATATTTAGTCTCGGTTATTCGGAGATTGGAAAGCGCATCCATTAACAGCTTTGCTAATGGACTCTGTTTCGTTATATTACTGTTACCAGTAATATAACGGAAAAAAAAGAAAATCAACGTAACATCCGCAGCTTGCAAAATGCAAATAAAACTCTTATGCGTTACCAATTTCCGCATAATTTTTAAAATTCCTGCGCATTGTGTGTTAACATCGGTATTATCGGTCGGACGTGCATCGCGAATTTATATCGATTAGCGATCATGAAACCAGTTAAAGAGGGATGCTGCCAAGCTGAGTGAAAGGAAGAGCAAATTCTGGAGGGATCTCCCAGTTATCTGACATCTGTGGTTCGTTTTCATTCGATTGTTGTTCGCTCCGTTCGCTCTTCCTATTCTATTCAGCCTTTTCATCGGTCGGCCGAATTGTATGTCATGAAACGAAATTTCCGGCGAAGAGAAATCGGATGAGGAGTGAGAGGTAGAGATAGAAAGGAATGGATCGGGTGGAAAGGGAATGGAAACAGAGGAACTTCATACATGATTTCCCCCGAGTCCCTCAAGTGAAGTATTTCGGGCAATGCTCGTACGAGCGCGCGACCACCGGCTCGCCGCGTGGAATCTCGCTGACAAAGTTGCCCAATCATGCGTGCATTATGAGATTCGCGAAGCAGAAGGATACGGCGAATGGAAAAAGTGGAATGCCGGGCAGACAAGGCGGCCCATTGTTACACCGATACTACCTATACCGCCAACGCACCGTCGAGTTGCGTATTTTATTTTTCGGTGATTAAATTTCTGTCCGCGCGTGATGATCGCGCATGATGAGAGAATTTCCAGTTGCAATCGTTAAACGCGATAAGCGTATTTAGCAATTATATTGTTCGGAATTGATTAAACAATAATAAACCGTAATTCTACGTTAGATGTAATTTGATGCCAGAGATCGATTGCGTTGATTGAAATTAATAATCAATCTTTAAATACATTTTTAATATAATATCGATCATAACATTCGTCGAGCCTGCCAATTATTGCATATAAATGCACGTCATACACGTTGGCATCCTTTTACGGTGGAATAATAATGGCAAAGTGCAAATAAATATTGTGTAAACAAGCAGATATAATAGAAATAACCATGCGACTTTTAACAATAATTTTATATTTTAATATCTCAAAAATTTATATGTAATTTTTTTATTTTCAGCAACACATTCTTGTAGTTCTTTTGAGGAATCAATCAATAACATTTAAGAGTTAAAATCTCTCATCTACATTATAATTATTTATATAGCGATACGGTTTAGTATATTTCGATGAATTAATTACAAACTCTCTCTCTCTCTCTCTCTCTCTCTCTCTCTCTAATAGTTCGTACAATCAAACGTTAATTTCTTGTCGGATGGATTTGCCAGCTGTATTCGTTCATCGGCGACCGCATGCTATAACAAAAGACGGAACGAACCCTGTCCATGGCGTTCTCTCCGTCTATCCTTAGATTCAACGCAATCGTGTCCTTAGGGATCGCGCGCGTGACAATGCGTGACGAACGCATTGTCGCAGCGCGTACCTCGTTCCCGTTCCTCGATTCCATCAATCATGACCTCGCTTCACGAGTAGCTCAGGACCGGGCGTGCACGCAGAATCAACGCGAGTATGTGTATGCGTGAGCGCGCGCGCGCGCTCTCGCGTCCTCTGTATATGGATGCTATGGTCGGTAAACGGGCGGGACGGAGCGATTAGATGTTCGATCTGTATCAATATTTACCTCGCTTCGCTGCGGCGCGCCTTGCGCGAAATGGAAGCCAGACTTCCTTCATCCTCGACGTGTTTGCCCGTGCCGCGGAGCAGATACGCCGGATTCCCCCGGGAGGACGTGCCGCTAGTCCTACGGACAGGCTTACCCTTCGAGCTACAAACCGCCTTCCCCCCTTCGTTCCCACGTCTTCTTTGCCCTCTCTCGCGTTCGCCTTACCCGTTACCCTCGTATAGCCAAGTCGTCTTACCCTCCTCGGAGCCCCGGGTACTCGCGCCGGCACGATCGATCGGCCGGCATAATAAGAAGAGTAAACGGCAGGAGATATTGTATGCAAGATCAACCGGCGAGCCAGCCCTCCTCTGCGCTCGAGCGGATGCGTCGCGGTTCTGCATTCCCTCGCTCTCTTCCTCGCGATCTTCCGAAATATCTCGGGGAACTGCGGCGAGCTAGATTCGATTCAATAAATGTTTAAGACGTTGGTGCTTTTTTTGCCGAAGATATTTCGGATCGGAAATAAATGTCTTTGACTTGAGGATTTGGTTGAGTACGTAACCATCTTTCGCGAGTGTACGATGTAACGAGCGGACGTGGAAAAGGGGTGGCGAAGAAGTGGCGAAATCTAATAGCGACGATCGATGGTGAAGCGGCAGTAAAATAATGATACTCCGGACCGCGTTTCTAATGGGAATTTGTTGGCCTCGGTCTCTCGCAAGAAAGATTCCGGGAAGTATTTCACTTAAGTTTCCGTGCTGCGCGTGAAACGCGAAACAAAATCATCCGCGATAACTTCCACTTTAACTTTGCGGAATTCAAGGTTCTGACAGTTACTTCCATTTTAACTTCGTCCACTTCATCAATCATTCTAACGCAGTTTTTCTTCTAGTCTCTAGCAATAACTCCCAGTTTTGTTCCATTAGTTCACTCGATCGGATTCTTATCTCAGGAATACCCTACATGCTATAACATTGATGACGAATGATATGCGCGCACATACCTTTCGAAGCGAACCATTAATCAATTTGAGCCAAGCGGCCAACTGCAACGCGTCTCGATCATCGTTTTACACTCGCTTTCATCCCGCTGAAAATTCGAAAAGGCATCTTCTCGTGACGATAAATTTGTTTATATATATATATATATATG
This sequence comes from Cataglyphis hispanica, assembly GCF_021464435.1. NCBI lineage: Eukaryota > Metazoa > Arthropoda > Insecta > Hymenoptera > Formicidae > Cataglyphis > Cataglyphis hispanica. Next base: position 5,754,541 of record NC_065965.1, on the reverse strand, counting down.
TCAAAAATTAATAAATATTTTTCTCATAAATGTCTTTAATTCATGTAAAATGGCCACAATTCCCGGCAATGAAGCAAGATCACAGCGTGTATGCGAGCCAATGTCGGACAAGAGAGGAGAGAGAATGCACGAGGATGCGAGAAAAGGATACGTGCTCTACGGTGGAATTGGCACAACGCGGAATGCGTCTCGGTCGCGAAACGGATAAGAGTGCGGGGACGCAGATCGAGAGATGAGGGACCGGGGGAGGGAGGCGTAGGTGGATAGGTAGGTAGAGAGTCGGCGGAAAAAAATACTGCCGCCAACAAGTCTCAAACCCTACCTCACACCCGCGTGCGGCACCGGGCAATTTTTCAATGGCTCCGGCCGAGCTTGAATTCTCGTTAATTTTTACTTTCTCTCGCCGTCCGCCACGGGGATCCGCCATTGTCCGGACGGCTTCGCTCGGAGCTCCGACAACGATAACAGAGAAAATGCAGCGGAGCGAGGACCGGGGGATAGAGTATACCTACCTACCAACCTAACGGCGCGAAGCTGTCGATAGCAACACTCTCCAATAAAGCGGATCCCTCCCTACCGCATGGAACGAGTCGTTGCTTGAGAGTACGCTCACACCGTCGCCGTCGCGCCGCACCAGCCGGTCGTTCCACTGTTTTGCGGTTCTATATATAGGTATGCGAGTCCGACTGTTCTCAGTAGTAACGCAATTTCGGTGTTTGACGTATGAATGGACGACAGCAAAGAGTTTTAGGATGCAGAATTTCGGTTCGCTACATCTTGACTTACACATACAAAAATTAAGTTTGCGTCAGGATATATTCGAAACGTATCAGCTGTCACGGAATCGCTCTAGCGATTCATATCACAACCGAATGCTCGTCTATAGTATGTCAATGTAACTGAATTATTTAATTAAATTAATATATATTTTTTTATATGCTGAAAGCAGATGATTTCTTTGCGGTGAGAGGTGGTCGATTGAAAGGGCGCGTTATCGGAAATTCGCGCGTATGTTCCATATATGCAGAGCCATTGATCGCTGCTGCTGACCGCACAATCGCGCTATCTTCTCCAACTCTCCTTCGTCCTCGTTGTCGACGCGTCCTCGTAACGTGACAGCGATCGACAGATCTCACGTCGGACCCAGATCTCTCTGCATGTTTCATTACATCTGATTGTTTTCATCAAGTCTTTTTTTCTACAATGACAATGGATTTGTTTAAGTTTAATCGTGTTATAAATTAAAGTTGAATTATTAAAGGAATCTTATAAAATTTTTATAAATCATTTATCTATAAATAAATCTTGAAAGTTCTAATGGCTTTAAGTCTATCTAAAAATACTTCCGTTAAAAGGATTTACCTTTTTTTTTTTATTGTTTTACTTGTATTGTTTTCTCATAATTGGAGAGAATAATAATAGTAATAATAATAAATTTTATGTACAATAATAAATTAATTTATATTTCTCGATATTATATATATATGTATATCGATTAATTGATCAATGTTATTTTATGCAATAAACGTAAGTGTGCCAGATGCAAATATTAAAGGAACTAAAGACGGAGCTTTAATGAAATGCGCTATAGGAAATTTGCATACATGCGGATGTTTGTACGACTTTTTTTAGTTCTATGTTTATTCTACGTGATGAATAAAAGGTAAATACGGTTGTCACGTGGCGGATCAGATCACGTTCACTAGACCGCCGAGTTGTAGCTTATGCACGCGCGCACGAAGAAGGCAAGAAAAAATTAAACATGCAGAATGTTACGCAGTTAAGTGCACCTGTGGCCATGTAGAGAGAGAGAGAGAGAGAGAGCGTTACGTCATTCAGTTGGCGTGAAACTTCTGCCAAAGCCAACTAGTTTATACCAAATTAGATTTACTTATGCGCATCGGTAAAACTACTAACGGGACTTGCCACGCGGGAAATCCCGATCGATCGATTAAAGGAGACGTGCAAGAATAAATTCTTTGTTTCATAATTAACGTAATTTTCTCAAATGTATCGAGAGAACAGTATAACTCTTTGGCATCAGAGCTGCTTACTTCTTTGCGCTGCGTTCTTTGATGAAAAATTCATTTGCTCGCAAATTAAACGACAAGAATCGCCTTCGTGAGTCGTGAAAGCGACTTCAAACGTCATCAATCTCGACGAGCATGACAATAGTGAGATTCGACGCCAATACGTTAACCAATATTCCTGTGTACTCGTGCTTTCGGCACGAGCAAGATTTAAACCTGGCGGCTCGCGTATGGAAATTTATGAGACTATTTCGCATGTAAGCACTAACCAGGTGTGGCTACACATAAATTCCGCATCCTCTCGCGTATATTTCAGACCCATCGCGCCCTCTTCTCCTTCGTTGCTCGGTCGCTGGTGCGGGCCAACTTGCCAGAAGTTACCTGTGCCTAGAAATCCCTTCCATCCTTCCGTTTCTCCCTCTTATCCGCTGTTACTCTCTCTTTTCTTGCTCCACGACATCCACCTTTTACTCCTTCCTTATTCGCCTTACACCTGGTATGCACGCTATATATAGTTAATTCTCTCTCTTATTCTTCGCTCGAGATCGTATCCCTAAATCACCCCCGACTACCCGCCAGCACGGAGAGGCGCCCTTCTAATTGCTCTACGCTACGTTTAAATTACTTAACCCCTTCCCCTCAAATTAGTTTCGGATAGTCGAAAAGAATGACGCATTCGTTGGCGGGATCGTAGAACGCGGAAGAATCCTGCCGGGAATGTTAATTTAAGCCAGATGCCCGTTTGCGCGTCGAGAAATCGCTTCACCTTTTCCTACAACTGTCTTTCTTATTCTTTGCAAAGTATTTTTGATTTGTCAATATCTTTCTTTGGTCTTTGAGAGATTCTAATATACCGCTGCGCTAACTTACCACCTACTACAATAAGTAATACTTAATTCAAATAAGAATGTGTATATTTTTCCTTGCATTTATATTGCATGTTGATTTTATTCTTTGTATGTATATTTGTTTATTTAAATCTTTTAATGATAATCGAATACTATACACACACACACATTCAATTATCATTCAATTATAACATCTGTTTTTCGATGAAGAAGAGAACAAAATTCATGCTACCTAAAAAGATTTTAATCGTTAAAATGGCTGATCTCCCGATATAAAAGTACTTTCGAATGTTCTCATTTTGAACAAAGCTAACTGGTACCTCACCGGCTACAACGAATCACGTTCGCAATTAAAGGCAAAGCCGCAACCACGGCGGAAACTCATGAAACCCAGGACAGAAGCGTATCCCGCCCTCGATGCAGCGACGCGGTACACTCACGCGAAGCGTCCTTTTAAATACGTGACCTGTAAATAATTATATGAAGGAACAAAGCGTGCGCGAGCGCACAACCGGTCGAGTCGACCGCGAGTCAATTGCGTCTTGTATGTACATATATGCCAAAGTATGATGCACGCACGCATTCGCAAGAATCATCTCGTTTCTTTCTTGTTCGCTATTTACTTTCCCCGTCCACTTTCCTCTTTGTCCCGTGTACTCTTCGTGATTAAAACTTCTCGAGAAAGTATTAATCGAAACGTGTTTCTGAAATTGCTCGCGAGAATAAATACAAAAATACTGAGACTGCAAGTATATTCGTTCTTGTTTGTATATATAGGCGAAAAATCAATATGTATGTATCAAAGATAATATAGCGTCGAAAGTATACAGTAAACTTTGATATTTGGACAGCATAATAGTCGTATAATTGCGGAACGTCGATTCGATAAAGTTCCACCAATAATTCCCGAGCCAAAGAATGGCGAGATTTGTTCGCGAAAATAATAAAAGGGTCGCTGTAACAATCAACATCTTCATAATGGAGTGCTGTTACGCAACACAGCTGCTATTATTTTTAACTATTTTGTTACAGTCGCATTCAAACGTAGTTTCCTTTTCAAGGTTTACACTTTCGCGAGCCCCCAATTTAGCCCCGACCGCGGTTTTAATTTTCATAAAATTCGATATCCCCTCGTTTTGCGCGCGTATCATTTTTATGGATGCCATATGTGGCAATGTGTGTGCTTCAATACGAAACGAAGGGCTTTCGTGGACGCACACGTGAGGCTGGAGAACCGCAACCTGATTGTAAAGCTATTGTACCATTTCGGAAATCAAATCCGTTTCTCGCGGTCATCATCGATGACGACCACTCATTCTGATTGAATCGATCAGAATGCTTTGGTGGTAGTGTTTTGATTTGAGATCCACACCTGTGTATTCGCAAGCAATTATCTTTGAACGTTGCCAACAATTATCTTTTATCACGGCGCGATAATACTATTTTTTAATTTTCTTGCTTTCTATGTATCAACGTTATTATTATTTATTCGCGCTATTTTATACAAATAAGCTTTTCCTCTTGCAATCGGAAACAAGTCTTACTTTGCGTGCCAAATATTACGAAAAGCTTTAGAGAGAAAATACATTTGTCGAAAATACCAAAATAACACGATCATTCACTTTCGCAATATCGTTTTCAAACAGGTATAAATTGCACGCGTTCGAAATATAGGCGGAACGCATTAGAGAAAGGGAGATAAAAATCCGAGGAATATCCGAGACGCGTGTTTAGTTTTGACAGAGGATTCGCGCCCTCGTGAAACGCTTTTCGTAGATTTGAATTGAAGTTTTCGTGTATAAGCTCTCTTTTTCTCTCCATGATCGCGCTTTACTCTTTCGACTTTCGTTTCCTGTCCTAGTCTCTGCGCCATCGGCAGTAAAACCAATTCGAGACTAAGATATCCCTCCGGAAAGACGTTTTCCACAGACGTTGCATTTGTGCAAGCTGCGTCGAGAGATGCGAGGTCGTCGCCGTCTGTCGCGATGACAGCGTAGCGTAAAGTAACGAGGCGCTACACGACACGCTCTTTCCGCGACATTTCGCGGCAAGCCGTATATTCGGTAGAAATTTATTTTATTTACGGGAACGGGCGCGCACGGGATATCTCCGCCCGCTTTCCTCCGGCATGCTGTCTATTTCGGCGAGACGCACAAGCTGGAAATAAAGATGGGGAGGGAGGGGAGAGGGCTAACGCGCGATGAGGAGACGGAATCACCCCCTCTCATGGGACCGGAGGCGTCTCATTAGGCGCGATTCAGTGTACCACACTCCGGCAGATCCCTGCCTTCCAGATTGTTCCATTTTCCTTCATACATATTTAAATTATTGAAATTGTGGCATTACCATATTCCATTGATTTATCGATGCCTCTCCGCGGCTTTCTCCTTCCTCTCTCCCTCCCCGTCACCGTCTCCTGTCCCGCTTCCGTTTTCTCTGCCTCCCTCTCGCCCCGTCCCCTTTAGTCGCGCTGCCTTCTAGGCAGCTAGGCAGCTTTATTTTCACCATCCAAGGTATAGTAAAAAAAAAAAAAGAAGAAGAAAAGCTTTGAGATCCACCCACGGTTGGCTTCTACTACCCTCCATCACTGTTGTTTATATATAGAACATGTATTACACATCCTACTCAATCTGCTGGATGTAGCGATGGACATAACATTTTCAATATGAAAAAATTCTTTTACTTGTTTCAACAAGGTGCAATTAAATAAGTAAATCAATCAAAAATTTGTTTAAAGTTTTGTTTAATTCTATAGTTTCGTTGCATCAGATAATCCAGAATGCTAAATTAATAATCTGTTACTTCTTTCTAGGCTTTACGTTATTGTTATGTATCGCGTAGACAAAAAAATATAATAGAAATAGTTAAAGTATATTAAAGTGAATTCATCAATCTTTTCTAAATATTAAATAATTATATATTTTTGTTGATGTAATTTTTTTTTTTAATAATCTCTTTATATAATTGATGTATTTTTATTCAATATTGATTTTTAGTCACAAAAGATTTCGATGTTGCCTGCACCAATACAGTTTCCCTTTGTATTGCAAAACAATTTATTTCGAGTAATTCGTCAATTATATGATTGGACGCTTTGGAGTTCTGGTAACATTCGACTGTTTCGTTCTAATGACGATAGTATTCGGGGACCTTTTACTTGGCGCTTGAGCAAGGATTTACAACTTTACAACCTATAAAGCTCGTGCGTTGCGAAACTGTACAGGTCAATCTCACCTCTATCAGCGATTCGAGGATCCGGTTGTGGACTCACTCCTCGTTTCTCACTGTGCGACCACCTTATCTTCACGGTCTGGGTCCGTGTAGCCACATCTCTCAAACAACGGTTGGTCAAACGGACGACCAAACAACTTTACACCTATTTTATGGAGTCCAATATTGTATTTAGAATCGCGATAGTGCACGCCAGCGACTTCAAAACAACGATTGACACTGCAAACATTATGACTGCGCTGGGAAAATATTACCTGCAAACGATATGGGAATACAAACAATCAATAAACCCCCAAAAGTGTTTAAAACTCTACAAAATGATTTATATAGGTTTCACTATCCGCAATTTACAACAACAAAAAAACCACATATAATTTATCCGAATATATTTGGAAAAAGATTCCCTATGTTATTTATTACAATTTGTTCAATACATATATATTCGGAGAGAAAATCGCGTCATCGTTATTATTTATTATTATTGTTCTATTTATTTATTATTATTATTGTTATTATTGTTGTATTTATTGAAACTATCTTGGCATCTTTGGCATTTATTGCACGCAATAAGTAGTAATAACGCTTGCCATGATCGAATTGTTTTAAAAATACATTGGTTAATATTTCTGAGATACTATATACCAGAATTTTATAGTGGAAAACGAAGCTGTGCTCATCTTCAGTTAAGTTTTGGAATTAATTACCGAGTCACAATCTTTCTTCGATGCATTCGTTATGCAAACGCTTTAACGAGCTCCCTCCGGTTACTTTCAATCAGAAATAGGGTTGTCTTTGTTTTTAGAACTGTGGCGATTTACTTCTATCTGTCAAATTCCTCAATCATCACATAAGATACATTAATTCATTTTAATGAATTATTTTATGTAACGATTAAGGAACTTTTGTATCCTCGTATATATCTACGTATGTAGATGTGTGTGCGCGCGCGCGCGCGCGTGTGTGTGGGTGTGTGTGTGTGTGTGTGGGTGTGTGTATATATATATATATATCATAGTATGTAAAATGTTTTAACAACAAATTATCAGCAACGTGGTATTTGGCTTTGGCTGCGTAAATGTTAGCGCACTATTGTTAATGTATTATATTATTCGCACGGCGACATTCGAACAATAAGGTAGTAGAAACATTCACGCGAAACATTCAATACATATTCCGTATACAAACGGAATATTAAATTGTATAAGTATTTTAAATTATAGATCATTTATTTAATAAACGTTTTATATATCACAGAGCTTATCATTATGTTAATTACTCGGACTTGAGATCCTATTATTTTATTGCGCGTTCTCAATTTGAATCGTATTTAAATCGTCGAAAAGTAACGATAAATCATTGGACGAAATATAATTGGACTTTAAGTATTTTTAAAGAAACAATATTGCTTATAAAGGAAAAGAAAGATCGCGACAAGTTAATAAATTAGCAATTTTGTTTCCTGTCATTTTAATTCTCGATTATACATATATATCACGCGTGAAATACGCGTCTCGAGATTTATCGTTGCGATATAATTACGATATTATTTAAGATTAAAGATAATTAAAATTATCTATTATATAATTATTTATCATATAATTAAATTATTTCCCGATATTTGCGATGGCGTTTAGAAAAGTTATTTAACGGAATGTCTCGCGCTCTACTACTTTACCGTTCAAGGATTGCCGTGCGACTGAACCATAAGTAATAACAATAGCGCGCCAATGTTTATGCTACCAAGGCCGAATACCATGTTATTGATGATTCACAAGCAAAAATATTTTGCGACCTATATACAAGTGAAATATTAAATTATACAAGAATTTTAAATTATAAATCATTTATTTTACAATACATTTCAAACTTTATTCAATTATATTTTATCGGACGCTTTACCATTCGATTTTTTAAAAACTTAAATATAATTTGGATTGAAAACGCGCAATAAAATAATCGAATAATTGCACAAGTCTAATTAATTAACATAACGATAAGCTCCGTGATATATTAATCGTTTAAAAAATAAATGATTTATAATTTAAAATTCTTGTATAATTTAATATTTCACTTGTATATAGATCGCAAAATATTTTTGCTTGTGAAGTATCAATAACATGGTACTCGGCCTTGGTAACGTAAACATTGGCGCGCTATTGTTATTACTTATGGTTCAGTCGCACGGCAATCCTTGAACAGTAAAGTAGTAGAGCGCGAGACACTCTGTTAAATAACTTTTCTAAACGCCATCGCGACAAATATCGGGAAATAATTTATATAATAAATAATTATATTATAGATAATTTTAATTATCTTTAATCTTAAATAATATCGTAATTATATCGCAACGATAAATCGCGAGACGCGTATTTCACGCGTGATATATATGTATAATCGAGAATTAAAATGACAGGAAACAAAATTGCTAATTTATTAAATTGTCGCGATCTTTCTTTTCCTTTATAAGCAATATTGTTTCTTTAAAAATACTTAAAGTCCAATTATATTTCGTCCAATGATTTATCGTTACTTTTCGACGATTTAAATACGATTCAAATTGGGAACGCGCAATAAAATAATAGGATCGCAAGTCCGAGTAATTAACATAATGATAAGCTCTGTGATATATAAAACGTTTATTAAATAAATGATCTATAATTTAAAATACTTATACAATTTAATATTCCGTTTGTATACGTCATAATACGTCATAAAATAATGTCGGCTACGAATTATCAATAACATGGTATGCGGGCTTGGCGGCGTAAACATTAACGCGCTATTGTTTACGTTCTACGTGTACAGCTTTGTTATCATTCGCACGAGGACTTGAATAGTATTATAATAGTGGGAGATACTACATCAATTCCTTTCTTACAATATTTATTATAGTTATTATCATTCACGCGACGACACTTGAACAGAAAAGATACGAGATACATTCTGTTAAATTCCTTTTTCAAACGCGATCGCGATCAATTATCGGAGAATAATTTGATATGATTAATGTGATTAATAATTAATTATCTCATACGTTATATCGCAATAATTAATTTCAAAGGGTGTATTTCGCATAATTTTTTTTTTAATTAAATTTTATTTTATTTATTTAAATAAGAGAAACGTAATGATAGAGGTCCAAAATATTAAGTTATTGTTTTGTTACTATCTCTCTTTGTGATAATTATTTCTAATATAATACTTATTTAAATATAAGTACTTTAAATTATAGATTTATTATTTAATAAATAAAATTATAAATGTTTAAATTATAGATTTAACATTAATATTTCGCGTATGTATAATATACCTCATAGCACAAAATATTTCAACAACATATTATTAATAACAAAGTGTTTAGCCTTGGCGACGTAGCGCGCTATTGTTTACATGTTATGGCGTTGTTATCATTCGCACAGCGATACTCGAGCAATGAAGTAGTGGTGCGAAACGCTCCGTATAGTATGGAATTCTTGTTCTAAATGCAATCGTGATTAATATTAAAGCATAATTCGCTATGATTATTAACGCTTATGAAATTAACGCTCAATTAACTTTTGATAAACAACACAAAACGGTATCGTGATAAAACTTTATCGAAGAACTGTGCATGCGATTGGGAAAGTCATGCAAAGTGTCGCGCGATGACACATATTCGATTAATCGTAATTAATTTTGTTTTCGCGAGTGAGTGTAAGTGCTACGTGGATGCAGTAAAGGAACGAGAGAGGAAAATGAACTTTGGAAAAGCATCTGACGATGGACGGAATAACGATATGTGCGGTAAATAATTTAATTGCGATGATCGCGCGGTTAATCTTGCCGAAGCTCAAAAACTTCGTTTTAAGAATCGGCTGTTGAGGCACGCTCTGCTTCGACCAATGGTTCGGCTCGAATCGGTTAGAATTCGGTCGATTTTGGAATCGTCGTTCCCTTCTCTTGTGCCGTTTATCAGCAATGCCGTTTATCATATTGACAATAGTTGACTATGCTTTATGAATTTCAATTTTCGCTCGCTAGAGAAGCTGATCTCTCATTTTCTAAGTGATCTAAATTGTGAGCACTTAGGACATGGGTATGTTCATTCTCGACCCGTCTTTCAGCCGGTTTCAATCTGTATGATAGAAACTTGGTGGTTCGTATAAAATCGTTGCTAATGAAGTTCAAGTCGGCCCTCGATAAGGATAAGCGCGGACAAGAATTGAGCGTCGATTTCATTAAACGATTCCGTCTTCTTCCTTTGCTCGCTTAACCTTTGCTCGGAATAATCGGTGAATTCCCGACTTGTCAACTCGCAATATGATTTTCGTATGAAACGGGATTCGATCGTGCCGAAATTCTAAAGTGCGGGAGTGTCGTTCAAAGTATCGCGCGTGTGAATCTGAGAGGAGAAGGAGGAGGCCTAGGAAAGGCATCGAGCACCGGTGGACACTCTGTGGTAAATAAATTGTTATTTGTATATTAATTACATACGTGCAATTTAAATTGAGCAATTAATTGCGTAATTTGATTTTTTATTTATATAATTGAAACACGAAAGAATTAGAGAGAGAAAAAGAATTTTATATAAAAGCTACAATCTTGTAAGAGTTTCCATTTATAAATTGTAGCTTTTATATAAAATTATTATTTTATATAAAGTTATTAGTGTCTTTTTTCAAAATTTATAAAATTATTATATTAATCTGTTTATTATTATATGCATCAAATATAAAATTCAATGCGTACAATAAATTTTTTGAAATATTAATTATTTTATGTGCTGCTACAATTTGGTTCCATTTGTGTTATAGATCAACCTAATGACCCTAACATCTTGAGAGGAGGAGGAGGCCTAGGAGAGGCATCCTGCACCGGCGGAGCAACCCAAGGGTGAGTATTATTATTTTTATATTAATTATTATAAATCCCGTACATGCATTAATTCAATTTGATCATTAATTTGTATAGTTTAAACAAGAGAGACTCATACTATAACAGTTTTTATTAAGAAAAAACACAGTTTTCTTTTTTAAAATTTATAAAATTATTTTATATTTACATACCTTCTTATTATTATACGCATTGGATGTAAAATTCAATAAAAGCGTGCAATAATAATTTATTGAAATATTAATTATTTTAAGCGTTGCTATAATTTGGATTTTCTATTTGTGTGTTGCAGACAACGTAGCCTCAAGTCCAAATCTCCGCTGTTGCGCATCAGTGCCGGTGAGTGATAAATTTTATTTTATTTTGAGGTGACGGATCCGTAGCTATTGTAGATACAAATGTAGATTGTAGATTGTAAATAGATCCGTTACCTCGAAATGGATGGGCTAGAATAGATGAATCAAATAACTTTTAATAGACTTTTTAAATATACTTTAAAACATATTTATAACTTAAAATATAAATTAAAATAAAACGTTGAAAAAAATATAAAATATTTTTTTCAATTAAAATTGTATTTAACTTATTTAATGTAGAAGACACTAATAATTTTATTTTTTATATGAAATATTGTTAATTCTTTTGATGTTGCATCAATTTTGTCATAATTTTTCATTTTAGCCCATCCATCTCTAATCAATCTAATGCCAAGTTATCAATCAAATTTAATAATTGATTGAAGTAATAATATTTAATTTTAATAAAATAAAATTATAAAAATATATAAAATAAAATTAATAAATAATATAAGGATAATATTAATATTATTAAAATTATTATATTATTGTAGTATTATTATGTAAATATTATTATATTATATTATTATATTATATTATATTATATTATCCTATATTATTTATTAATTTTATTTTATATATTTGTATAATTTTATTTAATTTTATTTTATTAAAATTAAATATTATTAATACAAATATTAATAAATTATAACTTGGCATTAGATTGATTAAAGTAAAGCTATATTAAAACGATGCATGACAAACTGTAATAAGCGAGCATAAAATTATGCTCATGTACCGGCGATAATAATTAGCCGGCAACGGAAGGAATTTTTTTCCTTTATTGACCTCTGATAGGGTCAAAACTACATTTCTGATTAGATGTAGTCAGAATCAATAAGGTCAGGATCAACGAAAGGTAAGTCCAACTGGCCCAACGGAAGCAACATACGGTGCATTCTATTAAGGCACGCGAGTAGGGCACGCGAGTAGGGCACGCGAGTAGGGCACGCGATTAGGACGCGCTCCCTAAAATTTCGGTAATCCCTGATTATTGGCTTAGACAACATAGGGTTATTAGGACTATTAGAACTATCTTAACTTCACTATTCTTAAGGGATTAAATATTTACCAGGAATTTAAAAAATATTAAGCTTATTCAAAAATATTAGGAAAATAAACAAAAAAATAAAATATAAATAATATAAAATTTAAATTTATTTTTAGACAAATTTTAAAAATTTAATTAAAATTATCTTTAAAGAAAATAAAATAAAATTTATTCTTAGGAAAACTAAAAAATGAAAATTAATTATAAAAAAATTGTAAAGAGATTAAAATTCTAAATTATTATTTTTTCTCTAATTTAAATTAGAAATTAAATTGCGAAAAAATTAGAATCAATTAAAAAAAATTCCAAAAATGGCAATACATATGCTACACCTTTTTTTAATATATCCGATATATATTTTGAAATACATTTTATATACTTTATATAATATATTTTAAAATTTTTTGACCTTATATTTTAACATATTTTGTAATTATGCAGCAGATATTTTGCAATTATATATTATATATATTTTATATAATTGTTTCTAAATTACATTTTTTATAAATAAATTTTACAAATTTGTAAAATTTATTTATTAAAAAACCTATATATTAAAAAAAATCGAGATATCTTGCAATATTGATTGGATTGTAAAAATTAACAATAAAGTTAAGAATTTTTTTTATATTTTGTGGCATACTACACAGGACTTTAATTAAAAAGAATAATTTATTACTAAATTGATAAAAAAAATTAATTTTTGTTATAATTTTTGCAACTTTTTTTATCAATTTAATAATAAATAATGGTTGTTACAAAAAGAGCAAAAAAAATGAAAATTTTAGAATTATAGAAAAATACATATATACACAAAGAAGAAATAAATTTAAATCAAAATTTGCGGCTACAATAGGAGGACTCTACTTTTTTTCTTCTCAAAACGCAAAAGTAGTGCGTAGCGCGTAATATCGGACATCTCGTCTACGTTCGACGTAGGATTTAACTACGTTTCCAGATGTGCTCCAGGTGGTCGGTACTCTCTACGCTCGTTTCTCGGTATAGACTTTACTACCAATAAAGCCAATGAACGGGTCTACCCGGATGCACGGTGTCCTGCATTTTGCCTGTCCTATCGGTGTCCTGCACTTTGGCCGTCCCTCTGTCGGCCACGTAATAGTGTAGCCGATCGGTCTGACATTCGTCAGGATTTCACCGTGCGAAATTAACGGTTTCGAAGATCTCCCGTAAAGGCAATTGTGCCGAAATTGCACGCGCGTAGACAGACATACGATAAATATAACGAAGTGGATAGAAATTGAAATTAATGAAAAACGCATATAATAATATAATGAGGAGGCGAATATAAATTTTAATTATATACCTAATTTCTTTTTTTATGCTGACACAAATATATTCTTTGCAATTTGATATATATTTTAAAAGTAGCAACGTAGAAGGCAACAGAGTCGAGTGTGGTGCATTCGTTTATCCGCGCTTTTATATTTGTGATTTTCCGTGCGCGTGTGTTACCGCAGCTTGAAAGTTTTGGGAGAAGCAGGGTACGGTTGAAAATTTTTCAACCGCCATTATGACGTCGGCGAAACCGGCGATGAAATTCAAGCGAGAATTTAGGTTGAAATTTACATTAGCAATCTACTAAGGATATTTCCGCCGCGCCTTTTAATATAATTTAACCCACGCTGCAACAATGTCGAGAATTTCCCACGTTGCTTGTGTTTGCCGGGGGTCGCCGCAGCGCGATTAAGGGCGAGATAAAGAATTTTGTGAAGAAATGCTTTATAACGCAAATAGCATACTATAATCTTTTTATTTCGTTTTTAAAGTTTAAAGACTAGTACGTATATAATCCGTACGTAGGTGTTTTATGAAAGATACGGGGCAGCGCATTTGTATAATAAAGAAATAAACATGGCAATGTGCGCAATGCAGTTTATACCATTGCGTGCGGCCATTAGGCGGGAAAAAAGTGAGCACCTCTTTCACGCATGTAGCATTTCCACGCATTTACAGTAATATCGGCGAGGAAGGTAACATTGCAGACACTTGGACTATTCCGCAAGTTACACGGTTCTCGGGTCTCACGAAGGGCGTTATAACCCTTGTCGTTTACATACGTATTACCTTCTTTTACACACGCGTTACCTACTTGCACCAAACGCAGGTGTGTCTTACGAGACACACAGACGTCCACAAGCGTCGAAGTTTTCACTTACACAGCATCCTCGTTCCGAAAGATACTATGCGGATTTCTTTTTCTCCGACTACACGTATCTCGGGATACGTGACTAATCTCAAAGTGGTGGACTCGTCGAATTTCTCTGCGAATCTAAATGCAGCACCGTCCGGCTTTGTATCTTTCTTTCTCGCGGGGGCGAAAATGCATTTTAAGCTTAACGACATTAACGAAAAAACGTGGAACTGTGTAACAAACTGAATTCCAGGGCAAGTTATTCACCGCAAGTTGGGAAAAAACGGCGACGGCTAACCAGTTCTATAACGGACTGTCGAGCTTTCCCGAAATTGATTTTTCTCCGCTGTTACAGCTGCTGGCGCTCGCGTATACCCCCCCTCGCGTGTCCCTCCGTACGCCCACCGTTACTTTTATGTCATGGCCGCGCGCTGAATTTCCAGCAAGGGTTGTAAATCGAATAATCAAAATGTCAGAACCTTCCTACGTTGGAACACCGCAACCGTTTTGCGCGTAGGTTTTAGCTCGATGAAATTGCGATTCTGCTGGTGAAAATAACGAGGGGTGGCATTCCTCGAAAAAGAACGAGAAAAAGAAAGAGAAAGAGAGAGAGAGAGAGAGAGAGAAACGTAAAGTAAGAATGTCTCACCGTTTTGATCGACGAAATCGTGTGATATCCGACGACGAGCGCATCCGAATAGCATAAATCATCTGGAGTAATGCGAGCCGTCTTCTGACCTATGGGCACGATAGAACGCGCGTGTCGGAGTAAGAAAATACACGATCCCGCATCCTCCACTAGGTGGATTCCTCACTTCTCTCGTGGAACGAGTTACCGTACTTTCGAACACCCTCACGTTTCGCCGCCGAAAGGTATTGCGGTGTTTCGTATTCAACAGAAAGTGCGAAATATCGTAAATCTTTCTTTCGGTCGTGGATCATCGGGATAACTGAACATCCGTAGCGATTGTACCGCAAATTGTTCGACTACTTTCCTTTGCTTAGTTATCTGCACTTTCTGCGAAAATATGAGTTTGTGAATTTTTCTGCAAATTTGCGATGCGTCAAGAGTACTATCGTGTTGCGCGGCATATTTTTGATGCGTTTCGTTGATATGTCTCGCCTGTTTATATTTAAAGCGTTATTTTATCATTTGGTCGGCATATCATCTGTTCAAAAAATGTAAATATATCCATGTATATTTTACATAACAGCATATTTTTTTATTTGAGAAGCATATTGCAAATTTGGTTTAAATTATTCTAATTATTCATTGAAAGAAATATGAGCAAGTAGAACAGCTATTCTTTATATCGAGAGAGATAGATTATGATATATTATTTTACACCAGATTAGTAGATGAACAGTTTTCATTGAAAGCATGTCTTTATAAAATTATTTTTTCCGCAAAAAACCTATAGAGTTTTTAAATAAATATCGATTTATAAAGATTTTTGGCATTTTATGAAAAAATTAAATTTTTTTTTTCGTGGCAAAATCGATATTATAAAAAGATTGCTATATCATGTATGTGATAACATGTCAAGATTTTTCTTACATGCAGGTAAATTAAATAAGAGCACACATATATTAAATAATAAATCTAATAATTAATAACAATAATAAATTTCCATTAAAAAAAAGATTATTGAATATCATGAAAAGTATAATGAATTTAACCAATTCGATTAACTTTTTACTCGTTAATATTTGCTTTCCATAATATTCTACATCTTATCGGTATTCATTCGTATCAATATTCATAAGTTGCCGGCAAATCCAATCGATATTTTTAGCGATTTGGGACTGAACGAATTGATGAAGAAATGGAGCGAAAAGAGAGCGTGCGGAGGACGCGCGGACCGCGTCCGGCATGATATCTATGGTGCGTCGATAAATTTACGCTGCCTGCACACGTGACTTCTGCACATCGTTCGTGGCGCAGATGTGCCAGAGTGTATGGAGGTGTGAAAACGCATCGGTATATAGGCGAACGTGTATGTGCGAGGCGAGCAAAAGCACGTGGTTTCTTCGAAACGAGATAAAATTGTTCATCCATAAATTTATGTTATTCAGCGAAAACGTTCTCTCTCGTTCTTTCTCAGATCGTTGTTCCTTTATTCTCGTCATATCTATTTTCCTCAATGCTTCCTCCATTTCTAGCAACGGAAAGCAAAGCTTTGATGGAATATAAACGTGATATTGAGCTATCGATAATTTTGCTAATTAAATTACTTATCGATAACACGATCGGCTGTTCAAAAAGGCGTGTGATAATCGAAATTATGATTCTGATTTCTTCCCGTCGTTGATCATTATCTTGCGTATTCTCGCGGCATTATATTCAACATCAAAGCCCGCTCGTCAGCATTGGTCGTTGAGCATTTCGGGTACGGTATTTCAAACTTCAAATGGCCGAGAAATCCAACGCGAAAAGAGGATTTCGCCGGTAATCCGAAGGTGCGGCGGAAACGGGAGACGAAAACCGATTTTACGAATCGGTCGGACAAAGGGAACGGCCACGTTGAAACTTCTTTATCTATCCAAGCCAATTTGTAGGAATTTATTTCCGGCGACGTCATACGGCGTGAGATGCGCGCGAGGGATGACGCAGCAACAGCTGTCTAACCGCGCGCGGTCTGAACGAATCTGAAGCGGACGATTCCAAATTGGAAGAGGCGCGATACCGGAAATCCCGTCCGCGGCGAGGAAAAGCATCGGAGGGAGAATAGTCTAGGGTCCTCCGCGATGAAACCGGCCGAATCGCTCGCCGGATATCGGAATAGCAATAATAATCAATTGTCCATGTAAAAGCCTCGACAAGTTACATGATCGGGAAATAACTGAAATCAATTCGCCGAACGCGCCGGGCGCCCGGCGCGCGTCCAACTGCACGTAGCCAGGCGTGAGTCCACGAAGGGGTAGGAGGTGGGGAGCGAAGGGAAGGGGGAGATCGAGGGTGACCAGGGAGAGATCCGACGGTGAATTGCACGGTCGGTGCACTACGGGTCGTAAAATGCATCTGCCCGGCCGTCCGCCACCAGCAACGGCTTTTATTGTGTTGCGTCACTCGCCGCGAAACGTTTCCTTTCTCTCTCTTTCGCGCGCTCTCCATCCCTCTTCTCTCTCATCCGCCCTTGCGATTTACCGGATGGCCTCTTGCTCTTCTGATGCCACCCTTGTGTCCTCCCTGTCCTCCTTTGTCACCCTCGCCCGCCAACCGGCTCGACGTAAAAAACAACAACGCCAGCTGATTTATAACCCTCGTACACTCGTTAAACTGATTCGATAGATTTTACTGAGCTTACGCCGATTTCTTCCCTCATTCTTCTCGTTTTCATCTTACACAGCCGCGTCTTCCGTTCACCTGCCACCATTTTTGTCAATTCTTCTACAGTGCTCATCTCTCCGCATTTCTTTTCGTTTTCAATTATTCGTCGCTTTTATTCACGCATCTTTCCGTTTTTCTTCGGTCCACATGAGCATTTACAGCTCGAGTTTACATCGTTTAGTCGAGCTTACACGTGCCATCGACATTCCGGGTAAAGGCATTATTGCACGTAGCGATCCGTGACGTGGCCCGTGACCATTTCGGTTTGAGCCTCTCTGGTATTTCTCTTGGTATTCCACAGTCGCGTGTCAACCCGCATTTTTGAAAGTCCGCACAGTCAGAGATGGTGCCGTTTCGGCGAATGGAGCGGTCACCGACATTTATGTACGTGCTCGAAGAGACGCGCCATAAACCTCGCCTGGCCATTAGGACTTGGCCATTAAAAGATAGCTTTCCGACGTTTGGTGAAAAAAATTATCAATGATCAATAGTAAAACGATAGAGAAACAGAAAATTTAATTTTTACCGCGTTATGAAATAAAAATCTGCCAAATTCGATCTTTTCTTCCTAAAGTGATTTCCCATCTTTCATGCAAAATAAATTAATTTTTATAAAAATTCATGAGAGCACACGCTGAGCTAAATTGTGCGAGTTATGGGTTTCAATCGTGGGCGGATCGCAGAAAGCAGGCTGAAATGAAACGTTTACGAAGGGGCGTAACAGCGTTCAAAAGTGCGCTAGCGAGATCAAAGGTTTTTCGCGCGAGCGAAATCGAAGAGTTTAAATCGCGTCACTTATTCAGCAGTTCGTCATTGTCCTTTCCAGCCCTCGCGTGTTCTTCCGTTTACCTTGTTTGTTGCATCCCGGAGGGTTATCAGCGGTAACGTGTAGGCCCTTGTGTAGTGAAAAATGAAGGGTATCGGAACCCCTACAAAGGTACCTGCTAAGCGAGGGGTGAGAATGTTTCTGAGTCAAACGAAAAAATGCCTGCGTGATATTTATAGAGGCAAATAAAACATATGTACTGTGATTGTCTGATGCAAAGAACAAAATATAATGTTATTCAAATGAAACAATTATCAATATTATCCTCATCAGGATCGCAATACTAAAAGATTTTACAATCTTTTACGTTTAGACGGGAGATTTTACTTATGTAGCGGTCATATAATTCGGGAAAATCATTCTCTGAAAAACGATGATTAAAGTGGTGAGCGCAAAGTGTAGCGATTAATAAAATGTTAGGTAGATGAGATAAATGAGTTAAGATTTTACGGTCAATAAATTATAAGCTTTCATTATACGACTCGCTGTCTGCAATAAAATCCGCTCCTTATTCCATTTCCTATTCGATCGTAGCTCTGTGCCTGATAGGTACTTGCAGATTTAAGTCGCAATTAACGCGATAGGAAAATTAAATGCATATTAATTACGGAAGTCTTCGTGTGGCAGCAAAAAAGTCCATGGAAGTCTGAATTCACCGCAGCGTTACGCCGCAAGAATCGTGATAAGAAGTCGGCATCGGGTAAAGGCACTGGCGAAACTTACACGATTTAATAACGTGAGACTTGTTCTCAATGTACTTGCTCAGGCTTGGATAACTCCGCCCTAGTTTGAAAGCCCTGCGGTACTTAAACCTAAAGCACACATCGAGAGGTATTTGAAAAGTTTCCCAACAATTAGGATTATCCGGAGTATATTCCCGCCGATCTATAGATTCTGGGTGAACATTGCCATAAAGCGCGGAAAGGAGCCCGAGATCGGGAGGGGAAGAGAGGCAGAGAGAAACCGAAAGAGGAGAATGAAAGAGAGAGAAATATATATATATATATATATATATACCGAAAACGGGAGAGAGAGATAAATTCTCCGCGGTTATGGGAGCTTGCGGCGAGAGCTTCACCAGTGGCGATACACATTAGATACCAAGTTCTTACAACTATATCTGCGGGCAAGAAGCGCGCCAATATGAACTACGGAAGCGCGATAATGCTACGTCAATATACGGTTCTTTCTTTATTCCTTTATGGATTTCCGTTTCCGAGAAAAAGAGTCGCAATATCGCTATTTTTATAATTATCTTTTAGTTCTTAAGTATGAGAATGCTTTTCCACACTTAAGTCCATTTTTTTATTTTTCTTTCTTTATTCCTTATTTATGAGTTATATAGATATATGTGCAAATTGAGTTTCTGATTTCAAATATATCTAACAAGAAAAATCGTACCCCTGACTTATCCTCGTGCATGCAAGAAAACAAAATGCAATTCTAGATCTCTATTTAAGCTTTTCTCATCTTCTCTATCTCCATGTGAAAAGTGAGATTCGATCCAAAGTAAGCTTGGCAGAGTCAAAATATTTTAAATAGACATATTCTTAATAAATATACGATTTTGATAGATTTTTTTCGAGCTCTTTGCCCTCTTTTCGCGTCCATGTTCCCCTCTCATCTCCTCTCCCCGCGTTTTAAATAGCGTATATCGGTTTTGTTCGTTTCCGTCGTCATTCGTCGGCAAATGATTACATCTCACTCAGAACGCAATTTTATTTGCCGTAACCTCCGAGTCACATCCCTGTGAAGTAATTTTCAGGCTGTCGTGAAGTTTTCAGCCTGTAATATTACTTCCAGAAGACGTTACGCCTTAATACCTGGGTAAGCAGGAAAACACAGCCACGGTGTTGAACGAGATTTCATGATTATTAAACTTCTCCGCTCCGACGTCCAATATTAAGCATGGATTACAGGATACAGAGCATAATTAAAGCATTGCAAACTCGATGGCTTAACGCGCACGAAATACTTAATACCTAACACAATTAACGAATGGTTTGTAAATTTAAATAATATTTTTAGGGAAGCATATGTCATTAATAAAAATTATTCATATAAATCACGCCACTCATTTAATATTGGACAAATACATTGTTTCGAAATTTTATCGTAAAAAGATGATTAATATACATATATAAATCTCTCAAATCTGTTTTTACATACGGGAATAAAGAAAGTCTTGGAGAAAAAAAGGCGCAATGAAAATACGTTTTTAGGACGAGAAGATAGAGGAGAAGATAGAAAGAAAGAGAAGAAGAGAAAAGCAAACGAGATCGATGCACCGAGTGAATAGGCGACTTTCCGTGAGTTCGAATCGGGAGGTGTGGATCCTGCCGGCAACTCTTATCTGGCCCACATTTTAAAACTTGAGACTTGGACGATCTACGGCATAGTTTGTGCGCGGGTAATGGCAGCGTGTGACGCGAATCTTTCAATTCGATTCTCTCTTCATCGCACACCATTTTGCACGGGCGAAAGAAATTTTCACGTCGTTTTTTCGCGCCCTCGTTCGGGGAGATGCCAAATGACTAGTCCCTCCATAGCCTGGACATGTTATGACTCTGTAGCAAACACGTACGCAAGAAATACATTGCGTATCGAATAACAGCGAAGATAATAAATAGTCGTTGTGTACGTGTCCGAGATAAATGATCGAAACTCTCCTTTTTAGTGCACGCCATTTCGATGAAATATGTGAGCATGTATGTATGTGGAACGATATCAAATTCTTCCCGAAGTTAGTCAGGAATCTATGATTTTAGTTCTCTGAGTAATGTCGATTGCAAACTTGGAGCTGTAGCGTTTCATCGATATTCGTAAAGTTTCGACGTTAATAAAATTAAAAGGGAAATGCAAAAAAAAATATTTCACTCTCTGACAGTGAATAATAGGATTTTTATGAGTCTGCCGCGTTTGCGGCAGAAATGTCTCTCGTTCTCGATCTAATATATTCTGAAATTATACTTGTTTTGCAGAATCTCGTTGCGCAATAGAAATCAAGAAGCAATTTGTATCATTACTGCACAAATAAATATTGATTTAAGTGCTATTATGATTATCTTGTTATTGATGTATACTTGTAATTGATTTTCTATTTTTTTATCGTGAATTAATTTTAAAAAAAAGCATTATATCATTTTTATTTGCATCATTTAAATATGTATATACATAATCGCGTAAACATTAAAGCTTATTTATACTGCAACTTTCAAATTTTATCATATTTTGCATAATATGATATAACATAATATAATATGTATAATGAAATAGAAAAGTCATATTGCGATATGTATAAAACGTTTAAAGTAAGATTGTATAACTCGAAACAGAGAGGTATGATATTAATCGCGCACACGTGTGCTAGCCAAAGGGCTATAATACGTCAGTTGGTACCGTATTTTGTACGCAAATATATCAGAGACACGTCAACAAGCCAGTGTTATTCAGACGCTTCAAGCAGCTTAACCCGGTTTCTCTCTAAACTTTCCTTTATCCACCTACGCAAGTAAGCACAAAAATTGCACGATTATTTTTCCATCTCCGGTTTCCGTTATATTGCGACCGTCGGCACTTTGCTACCTGAAGATACTCATTGAAGGTATTATGCCAATTAACGTAATTAGTCTGGTAGCATTGACGTTTCTAAGCCTTCTGAAGCGCGAAGATATCATTTCCACCACGATAGTCGGCTTATTGCTTGGCTAGCGATTTCGTTGAATCTGTCGGCGAACAAATATAGCGTCGCACTTAAATCCGATTTATCCGATAAATCTCGTATCAGTCGTACTCCTTGCGTAGGTTTCCGTTCTCCTAGCATCCAATCCGAGAGCCCGTTGATCCTCGCCTTACTTTCGAATTAGCTGGGCGATCCACTGGGACCACAGGCGGATCAGTTTAGATGGCTGTGTAAACTTCAAACGATGCAAAAGCAGAAAGGATAGCGAGCTATTCGAGAAACGCAGAAATATCGTGTTTCTCAGTGATGTGCCGGATACAATGTGAAAAATCTTTTGAAGTTACACGAAGCTCCGGTATCGTTGCTACGGTAACGACAGTGAGACTTATACAGTTTGTAATATTGTAGTGATGTTTCCATGATGCGTCTAAATAAGTATTTTATTACACGCGAAAATTTCTTTTTACTTTGATCTTAGAAACTGAAAAATATTTATTTATATCGAATGTATATGTGTGCGATGTGATACAACATGAAAAGCAGGTTGTATTATGCTGATGGATGGACGATGGACAGAAATGTTGGTTGAGGATAGCGCGAAGTATGACGGGGAATGCTTGAATCTCTTGATGTAGGATCAGCTGGGCAATATTGAGCATCTTGAGATGAATCTTCGACATCCCTTGAGAACGTCCATGTGGATTAACTATACCGTGCTTGTATATAATGCCGCGCACGGTTTCGAGGCTAAGGGTTGGTACTGTCCCGAGCATGGATGGGGTACTCAAGATGCTAGGCCACGTCGAGCTCCTTCATATAGCCTCCATAATCAACTGCATACCGCAGTGTTACCAAGTGCCAGTAGAGCTACGCTTGCTCTTGGCATATGAATGCCATCCGTAGATACCACGGCATTATCGGCTATTATAGCCACACCATCGGGTGAGGTGAATGCCACTTAATATGTGTTTTATCATCTTAATACAATAATTAATTCCTTTGATATGCAAATTAATAAATCAACAGCTTGTTAATATAGGATATCTTTTATCTTACATCAGATATTATTATATCATTTTATTATACATATACAATAATTATTTTTAAGCAAATCTTTTTTAAAGTTATTTTAGCTGTTTATGTCGATAGAAGATGTATATATACATATATATATATATATATATATATATATATATATATACACGCATGCTCTTATTATTTATACATACATTTCGGAAATGTGCTTTGTCACTAAGTCGCGTGGGATTCTGACGATAGTTAGATAAGAGAAAGGTGGAGAAAGCTGCGGGCGGACACGGGAGACGAGTGAGCACGGTGTTGAAGCCTGAAAATCAATTACCAATCACGCCTTTAGGCAAAGCCTCAACGCCTCGTGTTCGCCCAACGGTATATAATAGGAGCTACGGTGTCGTGCTCTGACACATCAAGTGAGCGCCGGGCTTCTCACGACATCGATCTACTAAAATTTCAGAGACGGCTTACTGAGTTTAAAGTGACGTATCTTTAAGTCACGTATCAATAGATGAAAACTATTTTAATTGAATTAGTGTATATTAGAACGCTAAAGTAAAATTAATACCTCGCGCGAAGATAATTATATTAACTAATATTTTATTGATTATAAACGGATACATCATACAATACTAAGCTGTTTATATACACGATTCATCAATTATTTTTAATCCTTTTCGCTGAATCTATTAATTATGTACTATCATTAATACTGTTATAGCATCAATAATATAATATAATATAATATAAAATTCTGTATTTATTAATACAATAAAGTTATAATATTTTATATATACGCACATTATAAAATATTTTTATTTCCATAGACACGAGAGGGATAAAAAATAGATATATCCTGAAGAAAAGAACTACCGTTTCAATTTTCACAGACGAAAGTATTAATGTCTTGTAGTTTACGAGATAATTTTACAGATTTATATGTTCCTCGTCCGTAGAAAATTCCAGGAATACGAATAGTCCGCCTCTCTTGTCGCGCATAAAAAGTAGATGAAGAACGGGGAAAAGAAGGGCAATTGGACCGAGACAGATCTAAAGTGAAAAGGGTGCAAAGAAAGAGAGGGGGGGGGGGGGGGATCAGTCATGATGGAAGGTGACCTACTTTCTTATGAATTTGATTCGCGATATTACGTTTCGCTTGTCACGGGGCAGTGATTAACCCGCTCGCCTCGGGCAACGATTTCAATGAACAGTTCCACATTCAATTGGCAGGACGAGAGTCTTCCTCTTCTACCTTTCTATTTTTCATAGTTCCTCATTGGATTAATGCCATGTCTCGTTGAAATTGTGAGCGAATGCTATCTACGATTTATTATACGAATGCATCAAGCGAAATTGCATGAAAGTGATAATAACCATTGAAAAAAGTATTATTTAAGAAATTACTTTGCGATCTTTAAGGATCGACAACCAGGTTGATTGATGTTTCTTTACTAACATTGCTGAAAAACAGTATTTTTAATATTCTTAGAGCGTCTTAATATTGATTGCTCGAATAAAATATTTCAATATTTTCAATATTTTTATTCATAAGAAAGCGTATTTTTTTCGCAATTTGGTTTGAATTACGAAAAAAAGATTGTGATTTAGATTCTTCATATGTTTCCTAGTTATTGACTTTCATTTTATGGTCCCTATGGGTATGTTAGATTAAACCGGTTTTTCCAATATTGCGCATAATCTAACCAACGAATGTCAATATCCGAAATATTGTAGATAAAATAGATTCGCAACGACGGAATAAACGAAAATGATACTCAGTAGTTGTAGCTGAAAATCATGTATCATCGCGGACATCAATTAAAGTAAAGTAGAGCGTATCGTACATTGCGATATATATATGGTTGTTTTCGTTATTATAAATGTCAACGAAAGAGATGGTTGGCGTTTAATGAACGTCGAAGAAGACGGTTGCATAAGATCTTGGACATCCAAGAAACGTCGACCTCCAACGATCGGGGGAGGATAGGGGAGGACGGGGGAGGACGGCAGGAAGCGGGCGCGCAAGAAGAGGGAGAGATACAGCCCCGGGAAATGATTATAAATGAAGCCATCCAGCCGCGCTCTCGCTCCGGCTCGAGACCGCGAGGCAGCGCGGCGGCAGAAATTCGCTCGGCGGGGCGACAAAGTAAGAAGAATTGAAGACGATGTCAAAAATAAGAGAAGCGTATTTACAACGGTGTGAAATTGGACTGCTAGCCCGCGAGAGAAATGAGGGTCGCCGACTCTGTGCCGGGAAAATGATATTGTGTGTTACGGGGGCTGTATCGCGCGCGAAGACGACGCGACAGCGCGGCGGCGGCGGCGGCGGTGGTGGTCTCACCCCCTTGCTTGAATTTACTGCGCACGGGACGCGACTGCCACTTGGTATTTATTGTCCGCAGGTCGCTTGCCGACCAACGCGGGTGTAATTAAGCCGCGAGAGTGTTCGCACCGTGCGCGTTGCGCTCGCGTACAACGTCATTTACTTCGTACGTCATTTACATCATACGCGTACGTCGTCTTACAACTTATCTATTTTTCTTTAAAAATGTTTTTTCTCTCCGCGAAAAATATTAACGTATATATTATGAATATGCGAGGGTTTAATTCACAGAAGCCCGTAGACTGTCATTTCGCAGGAAGGACAGATATTGATTATCGAATAAATTGTATAGCCTGCTATATCTTATTTTTCAATCAACGCAACTATCCGGGATCTGCCCTTTTCTTAAGAAGGATTTTCAAGATTTACGGAAATTAGATGTCAATTCTTCACAAACGTTCTTTCCTAAATTTTCCCTCCAAACGCGACTGCGAAATATAGAGCTGCCGCTTGCAAAAGCACAGCCCATCCTCTCTGCGAATTTAAGCAAAATAATCCTAACCGGTCGGCGTAAACCGCATTCTCCGATCAAACTATCGCGACCATTAGTAACTGCACTCCATTCGATAAACGTACAAATGGCTCGCGCACAATTTACAAACGCCATGTTCCATACAAATCGTATCGATGCTTTATAGCCGGCAGATTATATCGGTTTATATATTATAAACAGTTGGAAACGTGTGCGATTGAATTTGCAAAATACGCCCACGGACACAGATTATGTCCGTCAGCCGGCTGTAGCCGGAAAATAGAGCCGCGTGGAGCCGGTCTGCGCCCTGATTATGAAATGATGTGGCCGAAGGGCGGGGTCCCGCTGGCCGCTCGTCGGATATCTGCGTACGATGGCAACTGCCTACATCCATTGCGGCGTCAGCGCCGGCCACAACAACGCAAATGCAAATTTATTGTTATTCGATTATTCAATTCGTAGCCGCGTACTTCGCTCGGACGTTAATACCATATAATACCGCCGTGGTCTCTATAACTGCGCTATTGCCGGAAACATTGAAATTATACCCAACTCCGGTCTTAAGTCGCGATCACGTTTGCGAAGAGAATAATTTATTACTCTGAAATATATATTTATGGTGATTCTCTCTCCCTCTCTCGTGAGGCGCGGGTGATTAAATTTATCGTGGTGCGCAAAACACGCTTGATTACAATTACCTTGTCACATTGTAGCTCCTTTCATCCTACGTGTCGAAAATTGATCGCGATTAATCATCAGAACGTCATAGTGAAAAAGTGAGATGATATTCTTATAGCATCGGCTTACGGCCGGCGACTTGAAGAAAACTGGTGGTCGATCCTACTGTACTGCTCCTTCAAACATTTCATCCCCGGAATCTCCACTCGTAAAGTACGGAGCTGATAAGAAAAGCGGCTTACGCTACTTCTAATTTTCCCGCCGGCTCGGCAAATATTATGCATACACCGTGAATCTATGTCTCCTCGAGGGGATGATGTATTGCCGACCTCGACCTCCGTTGAAACTTATACCCCGATGGGCGGGAGAAGGCAGGGTAGGAAGAAATACGAAGAGGCCGTGCGTCTTCGAGGAGCGCGCCGATGCAGAGAGGACGGACGCCGACATGGAGGGAACGTATTTCGTGTCTGGTTAAATTTCACGGAACGATGGATGGGACGCGTGTAGCTGTATGCAAGCTGCAGCCATCTTTTAACCAATACTCCCGATACACATACAGATCCGAAAGATTCCCGACTTTAGGAAACTTGATGCAGAATTTTACAAGCGAGTCGATCGTTCAGAATCTGCTGCCAAGGCGGTTTATTTTTTGGAACGTTTTTTTTTTTTCTTTTTTTTTAATGTACCTAAAAGAAGTAGTATTAAATAATATATTTTGAACGTTTTATTATTACAATTTACTCGATCATTTGCTAATTTTACGGGGATAAAAATAGATCTCGCGTGAAATTCGTATTATACTCGCGGACGCAAAGGGGAAACAGTGTCGGAAATGAGAAAGCGCGACGCCATTGAAAATTAAGTCCGTGCTGAGGATCGAAAAATTGGGCGTTCCTAGAAGAAGTCTTTCCAAGTATCGCGCTCGTGTATGGATCTCGCCACCCGAATCTCAAGAAAGTCTTTACTAAGTTAGTCGGGGCGTTGCGCCCGGGGTATGAGGCGGAAGTTATGAAGTGCGAGCATCCGTGGCG
Source organism: Cataglyphis hispanica (assembly GCF_021464435.1). Taxonomy (NCBI): domain Eukaryota; kingdom Metazoa; phylum Arthropoda; class Insecta; order Hymenoptera; family Formicidae; genus Cataglyphis; species Cataglyphis hispanica. The sequence continues at coordinate 5,726,566 of NC_065965.1, read as the reverse complement.
TGGCGTAGCACTGCTTTATAAACGACTTTTCGTGCGAAGTTTACCGGCATTCATCACCGACGACTTGCCTATACCCTCGGCCCGACCCGCCTCCACCATCCACCCACGACATCAGCTTCACGACGGCCAGCCGAAACAGCGTGCGAATAGAAAGACGAGGGTGAAACGGCGATGGCTAAGTTTCGAGATAGTCTCTCTTCTGGTAAGAGCAAAATTACATTCCCAAAATCAGGAACTACAAACTTTATGGCAACAATTCGACCTTCATAAGGAGGAATATTAATATAATTCGATGAGATTTATAGTACGATTTTCAGCCTTCGAGCTGAGAATATTTATTAGTTTGTTCTACGCGCTTTTTTCTATTCATAAAATTAAATTAGATAAATTTTAACCGCTTCTTTTTGAAACTCAAGATATATATATATATATTTATGAGATATTATCTTTTATAACGCGAATATATATCATGCTATTATAAAAAAATAATTTATTTTTTCGCTCTTGCAATTTACTGAATTGTTCTTGTTTGTATCATCAAGCATGATAGATTTTCGCTTATTAAGTGCATGGTATAAATGCGTTCCTAGTATCTATGAGATAAGGAACTTTGTGACAAAGACAGATTCCTCTCCGAGACTGTTAAATCAGTTCGAGCGGATGACATCGCTTTGGAGCATTTCGCGAGCGTAATACGAGCGAGCGGGTCTGGCTCGAGTCAAAGTCGCGCACGTATGATTAAATTAACATCGTTTAGGCTGTTTGTCGAATATGCGTAATACGCGTGTGCGCGTGGGCGGGCGCGCAGAGGGGCCGCGATACCGCTTTGGAAACGATACCGCAGGTAGAAATTTGAAGGCAGGTGGCGCGAGGGCGGATTAGCGCTGATGTAGCGGGGTGACGTGAGAGATGCGAGGGCGGTAGAACGGTTTGAAAGCACGTACCAAATCTCGGATAATTCGGTCTAATTTGTTCGTAGTTAGATTGGAGCGCCAGGAATTATTCAGAGCCTCAAATTGTTGGTGGTTAAGCGAGGCTCGCAAAACTAGTAACCGGTCCTGTAGATGCAGCATTACGATTGCGGAGCGGACGGAAGGGGGGAAGGGGAAAGGTCGAGTGGAGGTCGAAGCGCTGTCGATGAGGTCGCGGAGAGAGATGGGGGAGCGGAGAGTATGAGGAATCGTCCGGTTAAATCCGATCCAAAATTGACCGTATTATTATATGTCCTAACCAGGCGCGGAGGGTTAGACCACATCGCGCGCCGCCTCCCGTCTCCCTTCCTCCCTCTCTCTCTCTCTCTCTCTCTCTCTCTCTCTCTCTCTCTCTCTCTCATCGTCGCTCTCGTTACGAGGTGGAGATGGAACACCCGGAGAGGTTTCGGTAAACGCGGCACCGGCCTCGACATTCGTGGCAACTATATGCGAATTGCAGCAGAAAGCTGCCGCGCCGAATTATTTCCGACCACAGGCCACGACCGTTGATAATTTAATTACCGAGGCAATTCCCGCGCGGCGACGTGGCCCTTCAACGTATATTCGTACGAATACGTTGTCGTACGAATACGACGCACGACGACATACAAGAGGTCGAAAGTGAGGCTGACCCTTTTATTACCGTTGTCTGAGCAACACGCGACTATGATTATTGCAACTTTGAATTTTCCTCTCACACGAAATCCGAGTTCAATTAATCCACGAGTAAATTTTTTACATAAAAATGGCATCAATTTTTATTATTATTATTTTTATTCCAGTAATCGAATCCGAGATACCGATGATTATCAGTGATAAATAAATTTGTGTCTTACATCTGTAATAAATTATTTTTGCTAGGTATTAGGTAACTTTGATAAAATATATCGATGATCCTTCAATGTATGTGTACATCATCGTCAATTTTTCATTGATTATTAATTCTCACCGTTCAGGTGCATTCGCAAATTGCCGATCAGTGAAGCTCGTTATAAATCGTGACAATCTCGCAACGGTGAATACGATCGTATACATGTTCAAAGCCGTGCGTGGCATTAGAAATAAAAAAAGAAGCAAAAAAGTCGGAGGACGATAGGTATCCTCCGTAAAACTTTGAATATAAACCGAGAATCTGAGACCGTCTCGCGTCGATTTATTCGCGTGTTTGTTCACGGTGGGGAAAGTTTCGCGGTTTGTCAGCGCTTTTAGATTAAGGGCAAAAGAGGCGAGGGAAGAGGGAGGAGGAGCAGCAGTGAGGGAGCATCGAAGCCTCATAAAGTGCTTACAAATTCCTTCGCTCGGTATGCTCGCGTTTCATCTTTCAGCGATAAAAGCCAGTTCTGAGTTATGTTCGAGGAGTCGATAGGTGCAACTTCCGACATGAAACTTTGCAAAAACGCTGGCATTGTAGATAATTAAGAAATTAATACTTATGAGGAATTCTCAATTACTGCAAATTATTTTTATATTTAATTTATTATATATACAACGAGAATTAAATTTCACCTATAAGAATGCTCGCGCGTTTAGCTTTCAAGAAAAGCGTTACAGATATAAAGGTCTATGACGAAAAGCGCGAGAGAATCAATCAAGCCGTGCTTTGGTGAAGCTAATCCCTTTGTACGCGTTTTAGTTCCACGGAACAGTAGTCATAAAAAAAGCGATGCAGAAAGCACGCTTTACGAATCACATAACACAGCGATTCCGATTTCCAATCTATCGACTTCACTAAGCAACGAAGGAATTCGTGCAACGACGACTCTCATTGGCAATGTGATAGCCGAGCGCGAATCGCTCTGTGAATCGACGAATGTTTCGAAACTCGGCGGAAGCTTGTCCCTCGCTTTCTTCGACGACGTACTCTGCAGTCGATCACTCGACAAAAGAGCCGCGAAAGGAGAGATGACCCTGTCGCCCGATTCAGGCGAGCGCCAACATTCCGGGATACTGATTAAACTCAACCTTCCTACACACAAGTTTCTACCGTGAACATTTTAGTGTCGTCTTTCGCAGCGTATCGAATCCGCATCAATCTCGTTCATCTAAGTACGTGATTTTCTTTCGGTCGATCTTAAATCGAACGCCGCGATACGCCGCTGTGATTCGACAGATTATGCGAATTGTTCGAGCAATGCACACATATGTATGTAAATAACGCAACTTTGGTCACACCGAAGAAGGTGTAAAAAGAACCTGGCACATAAAAAACCGGTACATGAATCCTGCCTCATATTTTTTTCATAAATCGTATGCTACTTTTTCGATCGCGCGTTACGGTATTTCCTGCTTTATCGGATGGCCCCTATATCTTTTTTCTTTACTCTCGTCGCATAACGTAACATCGTGACGCAGACAATGAATTCGTGAACGGATTATCTCTACAGATATTTTTTGATTCAAATTCATGATGCTCCGAACGTTGCCGATTTACAGAATAATACCGCAATTTCTTGACAATCAATAAATCGTAAAGTCATAACTCGCGTGCAACGCACCGAAATGGTCGGTGAGTACCTCGTCCCAGAAACACCCGGCACTCGAACTATTCTTAATCTCGTTGAAAGCCGGGGCGGTCATTTTGCAAGCGACCGGCGTAGTAACGTTAGTTTGATTACGGCGGGCTACAAACGCGCTTTGTCTTGCAATCCCGTGCCTCTCTTGCCTCTCTGCACGTAGTCGCAACAATTCGCCGTGAGACGACGAAAAAAGCTTCGTACGAGAATATTTCCAAAATTCGATTCGGTACAAAAGATAACTTTATTCATATTACCTTTCACGTTTTTACTTTTATGTTCATTTGTTTCGTTAGAATCGATATAATTTTCCGATTACATTATACTTTTATCGTTTATGATAATCCTGTGTAATGGCATGTGATACTAATCGTGGGAAAATATCGAAACAAGCCCGATGAGTCTGCGGTTATTAGATATATTCCAAAGCTTCTGAATATATGTGAATAGCACTTAACGTGAACAATGAGCTATCCAGATATAGCAGATTTGATGCGCATCGTTCTTGCATTATCGAATAAAGTGGTGGGCAGTAAACCACGATTTGTGTTGTTATATCGCAACGGTATATCGGTATCCCCGGAAATCCAATGTTTCCGTTTGATGCGCGCGTGAGGAGTAAATTTCACTAAATTTTCCGGTTTTTCACCGTACGCCGAGAAAAGAGATTTTACGACCCTCTTCGCCTCCCATTGTTTTCCGCCACTCTCTTCCCGGTCGCCACCCTTACGATTCACCCGCGTTTCTCACCATCCTTCTCTCCAACGCCCCCTCTAGCTTTTAGAACAAATACTTAATCCGAACAGCAGGCATTTGCCTAAGTAAGTGCCCGCTATTCAAAGCAGCCCCGTTTTTACGTTGCTACATTAGACCTTTCAAATCTACCAAGTCTTTCGCTTTTTGGCATAGATCTTATTTCAACGTTTAATCGACAATTGGGCGAGTGATTTTTCCATATTATCAATTTTTATCAAAACTAGTCGAATCGATGAGATTAATAAAATATTGCTTATATTAAAATAATTGATGAATATTAAAAAAAAAACAAGACATAGATATGCCACTTTAAAAATCGTCCACACATGGAAAATGTTTGGAAATTAATTGTACAATCGGCTGTATCCATTTTTAATTAATGTTTATTTAATGCTTGGAAACAGTTATCAATTATTTATTTCTAAATAACGTTTTATTTCTGATAAAATATAAATAATATTACGAGCTGGCAGAGGCGGATTTTAATATTAGGTTTTGATATTTGAGATCTATTCCATGGGGGTCAAGGAAGCACGCTAGTAAACCGAGAGCCGTTGCTATAGCGCCATACGCGAGCCTGAAAGCCGCTTACGCGGCCCTTCATCATTGGCGTACAATACCGTGGATCGTCATTAACTATAATCCTCCGTTTATTCGTTGAGCGAGACCGTGCATTTGTCGAATCCGGTACGAGAAATACCGCGGATCCCCTTGGGACGGAATAATTGCCAGTTTGGTACGAGACCATAACGAGTCCTCGTAGGTGTTTAGCCGGTCCGCCTGGATCAGACGGTTACTGGATTGCGTAGCATAGAGATTGCGAACTGGGCTTTCCGCTGAGCGCACGAACCATTAGCGCAAGAGCACAAGACGCGTTATTCGCTCTGAAAACGGCGCATTTCAAACACGGAGATAATATTCGACATTCGTGAAAAGTCGTCCGTATTTAAAAGCCCACGCAGATAATTTTTCTAAATACAATTTATACTACAAGAAAAGGGAAACAAATGACATTAATAAATAGCTTTGATATATACTCTGCTCGAATAGCATTGGCGAAGGCAAGAGAATTAGATTTTCGTAGAAAAGAGAGAGAGAGAAGCGAAGGTGCGAGGTGAGGATTTGAACCTGATGATAAAAGTCTATTCGTTCCGAAGCACCGCGTGTTACACCCCGCCGTGAACGAAAAATAGAGCGCTTCGATTTTCGGAAAGTTGAGGAGGATCGGGAAATGGAGCATCTCATTTAGCAAGCTGTCCAAACTATCATTTTGTCGTCGAGCTGGCGGCTTCAAGTGCGACCATTGTCTGGGAATGACGCTCGGGAATGAGCGGCGCAGCGAAGATAGACTCAGACAGGGGAGCCGCGTCATTACTAAGGTTGTTGATGCCGGCAGTTCATTTCCACCTTCGAATCTCCAGCGAACACTCTCCTCCCTCTTCGCCTCGCCTCTTTCCTTTCCTGTCTTCTCTCCTTCCGTATTCCTGCCAAGAGCTCAAGAACGGAAGTTGGATCCGAGAGTCGGAGACAAAGCGAGAGGAGCAAGCATCCGGGGTAATCCTGTAGGAGAATGTGACGTAGCTTGGGACTTTCCTGTCACTCCTACAATAAAGATAATTGGAATTTTCTATAGAGATGGGAATGAAGAGGAACAAGGCTGCGATGATATGACGGATTGAAAGCAATCTTTCATCGACATTATCGATCGTGCTACGACATGAAGCGATTTTTCAATATATACATGACGACATAATCTTTCTATAAATCCACGCGATACACGACGTTAAGTCGCTTATACAAGGATCTAAGAAATCTAGTTATAGTAATGCTTCCCAGTAGGTGTATATGCTTCATCCTTGAAAAGTTCTTATTATTGTGAGTCTCTGTACGCAATCTGCCCACGTCATAATACTCTGGTGTATACATATACATTCAAGTACACACAAAGTCACCTGAAAAATCCTCTTTTCAAGAATAGTCCGTGCTTGCGACGATGGCGACATAGGTCGTCTTTGAAAACTTCAAGCTTGATCTCGTCTTAAGAATATATTTTTCTCTTTCCTTCTCTCTTTTTCTTTTCTCTCTTTTTTTTTTTTGCTTACAAATCTCTCTACACTTTATTCTTATGCACGCAAATAGAGCTAAAAACACTTGTTTATCATTCCTTGTGCCTCGTATATTACCAATCTATAGTATCAAATATTGAAATACAACAAAGCCAATAAGTAATTTCGTTTATACATTTGATGATTTGTACAGTGTTGCATATTTTTTTTATTCAGAAATTATTAAATATTTTTTCGAAAAGAAGTATGTGTTGACAAGATAAAAATTTGCAAGATAATGCTGTCAAATTTGTCAAAAATATAACTCAATGTTTTCCATTAGAAACTTATTTGAGAAAGTTGATTCCAACGCGTAAACTGGCGACCACAAGTAAACTGCGCTGAAATTAACGTGCAGGCGTATATTTCTGAACAATCCACTCTCCTCGTTATTGCTCCCGCTATTAATCAGACTGCGTGCTTACAATTAGTGCCATAACTTCCTCCGCTTTATGCCTTACGAGCTATCGGCGAACGTAATTGAGTGCGCTTCCGCGTTAGCCACCGCCGACCGAGGCTGGCATTCTGTCGCGGCACGAAAGCTTCGATTACAAATAACCGACCGTCTTGGAACGGCAGCTAGACCTGATTCCCAAGGGCTTTTTGCTTTGTGTCCCAGTAGTAGGAAGGTCTTGTTTAACGACGCCCGACGTGCAGGTCCGCGCTCGAACGAAACCGTAATTAACCGCAGTGAATAAGCTTCCGAATTTAATTAAGGATATTGAATGGTAGCTCGGTAATAACGGGCGCCCGACTATATTGGCTGCGGTGTCACAAAGCTAGGCAGGGCACGGGCGTATCGTGCTCAAAGCTCGTCCAACGGTCGCTTTGATGTGGTCGCGGCCAGTGCGAAAACGCGAAGCACGAACAGACAGTGTACGAAGGGTAAGGGTAGGGGACAGAGCCTGCTTCGAAAGCAGGTAGAGCTTGTTGGAGACTTCCTCTGGAACTTGCCGAAGAATTGCCAACTTTGTCCGTTCCGTACATAGTCCACTCACTCGCGACCGTTACAGAACATCCGGGGACACACACACACACACGCGGTATGTTCTCACACTATCGTGGTATATTTCAGTTATCAGCGAACCTCCATACCTACCGATTCCATCATAATTAAATAAACTGGATACTTTAGACGGTATAAAAAAATAATAATATAATTCATCCTCGTCAATGTTACGTTACTCCAACTATGTTCTGATTAACATGGTAGTATATAAATAACGTCTTGATGCGGAAATAATTTATTACTACGACGTAACCATGATGGGATACACGGTGCATAAATCAAAACGTTGGCGACAGGTGATATAACTTTTTTATACCTCGCGATGTTAAATTATTGCCGTATTTTTGTCCAATGACGTGTAAAGTTATATTTCACTCGCTAAGGTGACGTGCACGCGAGAGATTAATATCACGTCCGACCGAATGCAATTTACTCCGCGGATATTGTAAAGTTATTCGTGGTCTTTTTTTTGTCATACAACAATGCATGCACGAGTATCATTGAATCCATTAAACTCCGTGGAAAAATTCACATTCGTTGTTGTATTCCGTTACTTTGTGAAATATTCACAATGTCTCGGGTAATACGATTTGCATAATACCATTAACCTTCGCTTTCCCCCGCACGCCGATTATACCCTATTCATTCCACGTCGCGTAATTCCTCTTCGCATGTTACGTATTATGCGACCGCACGACGTCATTATAATACTTCAATGGCATAATCCTCCATTGTGAATGTCCGCGCTCGAGCCCGGTTGCATTTCCACCAAGCGTACGAGACCCAGCTGACATTATTCACGTTTGATGCGTTCTCAACCAGGTGATCGTCGCGGACGTAGTTCTCTTCACCATTCCGTCGTAAGAGAATTGCAAAACTCTTGCGCGCGAAACACCCTTCCTTCCTTCCTTAACTAAATAAAGAAATTTTGCATTTGATTCGGTTACTACATTGTTTACGACGCAACATATACATACATATGTCGCAAATTGTAAGCTTTTGGGCTGTCCTGGACGCATTTCTGGAAAATGTAGTCGCAAATATAGTTGGCTACCAGAAAATTCCAGTTTTGCATCCTCACCCGTCCGTGCAATGATTCCTACGGAAAGAAGTATTTCGAGAGCGAAACGACGAGCAATCTATTCAAGTACGAAAGATATCTTGTCCCGTGAGATGGTGCGTGGTGGGGAATTTTGGTGAATAATTTGATTGATCCAAGACGCGCAGTCGTCGTTCGTGGTTCGACGGCGAAATTGCTGCCCGTGTGGATTTCGCCCGAGTAGGAGAAACTCGCCCGCGGAGAGACGTATGGGAACAATTTCCGGGTAAAGCGGATTCATCAATGCTGGAGGACTGGATTTAAAATTCCCCTCGCATCACGAAAGGACGGGTGAGGTAAGTAGAGGTAGAGACCGAGGAAGAGAGTAAAGGATAGAGAGAGAGAGAGAGAGAGAGAGAGAGAGAGAGAGAGAGGAGAGGGATACAACCTTACAACCCCCGCAGACTGAAGCTGTCCGTAAAGAGTATAAATGGCACGTATAAGACGTCGTCTCCTTTTTCGTCGTCGACGACGACGACCCAATACCGATGGCAAGGTGTGCGGTGCGCAGCTGAAAATTAATTTATCGAAATCGTAATGGAAAATGCTGGCTTCGTTCGAAGACCTGCAAAAAATAGAACGATGGAACGAAACGATGGAAACGGAAAGAAATCCGTTTTTTTTTTTAAATATATTTGCTTAGCGTTAGAGAGAAGGAGAGAGAGAGAGAGAGAGAAACATGGGCCTCCTGCCCATGTATATGTATATATCTATATATGTATATGCATTGCATAAAGAATTGTATAAAGAATCTATGCATTTGTATAAAGACACTTTTAAAGCATCATTTTGAAAATCGATACCATTAACTAAATAAATGTATCATTGATATCATTACCATAAAATATAAAACATATGATGAAATTTTTAATATGATTAACAAATCTGAACATGAAATAATCAAATTATCGTGAATTAATTTCTGCGAATATTTAGAAAGCAATTAAATTAATTCTGCCTCGTATTACAAATATTTGAATGTATCGTAGTTATATAATTGCTGCGGAAATGTTTCCGCAGCGTCAAACGCGATAAAAGTGGCTAGCTATATTCGCAGTTATCGACAAAAGACAACGAAGTACTCGTAATTGAGAATGAAGAAGACACGCGAGGATAAAATTATGAGGCACATGGCAGATCCGTACAAAGCGGCATAAGAGGACGAGCGAAGGACAAAGGGACGTGCGGAAGAGTAGAGACTGCTGGAGCTGACACAATCCCGCCTCTTTAGCAAAGGATGTGAGACAATGCGCAACGACTATGAGGGGGAGGGGGAATACAATTCCAAAGAACCCCGTTTATTGTATAAGGGGCAACCCTTTCCTTTGTCCTTCAAGCTACAAAGACATGGCATCTACGTTCAAGATGTGTTAGGAGCTCGTGAGATACAAACTAAATTATTCGATATATTTTGTGTAATGATAAGATAAATTAAAATATGCGCGAGACACCTTTTTTATCGAACTTTATCAGAATGTCATGTTTTTTTTTTTTTTTCATGTAATAATTTATATTTGCTTGCATTATTTTTGATGACTACTATTGGACTGGTAATAGCGTGCACGGATCGACCCCCAATTAATTGCTGGGGGCGATAAATCCGAGAGAGAAAAGGGGTTAAGATAATAGCGAAAAGATAGCGCATACGCACACAGCCGCACATATACACACAGCCACACACCTACAAACTCGTCGCTAATTTGCGCCATAGCCGCCGCTCTCCCCTCGCTAAGGGTGGAATCCATAGTGAGGAATCCACTGATTAAAAGGTTATTTATTGCGTCGAATTCTTAATTTTCCGGAGGGTCGGGTATAATTAAAGGCTGATTCTGCGTCTACTATAAACGCGAATGATAAAATTAGGTAGCGTTCTGAATGCTTCTTGAGATGCCACGGAATATCGAGTAGGGCAAATATTATGATTGTACAACACGAATTAAGTGAATACGATATTCTAACGATTATTAACGCATACATTTCTCTACAAGGATTATTCTTGAATACATTATATTGTTTGAATATATTGTTCCTAAATGAAATAGAGAGAGATGGTGCGTTTTTCCGCGAAAACCACCGAGTACGCAAATTCGGAGCTTAGAATTTTAACGCAGCGACAACGTTTAACCGGTATTTTACAGCAGCCCGAGGCGAAGCTTTGCCAGCCTCTCCGCCACGAAAGGTTACCGACGAGGGGAACTCCGCGTAAACAACTCCTTCGCAAACTTCTCTCCTTGCGAATGTCCCCAGCTAGAATTTCGAATTTCTAGGTTCTATCTCACGCCCCGCTTGCTACGACGCTCGCATCAACTTCTATCTTCTCGTCTACATCCGTATGTTGACGGATCTTGTTCACTAAATTAAGATTTCGAATAAATTTTACATATACAATATTCACACTTTTTCTTTGCACTTATTTCGATGAAAAGCCGGAGAATAAAAAGGACGTCTGTTTAACAGAAATCAAAATGAAAAATTTAAAATGATAAAAACGTTTCTCTTAAATATATGAAAAGAAAAGTTACTAATACTAGTACCGTTTGATATTTCGCCTATTATATATTATTACTACATATCTTGTGTAAATTTTTTATATAAAAAAATACTCGCAGTTACGAGTAATTCACATGATCCTTCGCACGGTAAAATATTCATTTCGCTCGGCTGAGATTGAACACACAATTGCAAATTACAACTAATTTCGCGTTGAAACTGCGCGGGATTCCGATCCGATTGTACGAATAATTCGACGTTAATGTAGGATAAATCCTAATTGCGGACAAAAAAGACCGAGGTGGAGGCGTCTGCCGAGGAAAATCGCGACATACAATTAAAGGGGGTAATGGAGCACGGCGGCGAGGCGCGTTCATTGGTTCGCAGAATTACACGAATACCTTTGTCAATTACGCGGCGCGCGGGAGTCGACAAAAAAATATAAAAGAAAAAAGATTGGAAGAAGCGGAAATATGATGCGGCACAGATCATGCCGATCAATCGGACAGGCTGGGAGGACACATCAGTCGCGTCCACGACTGGTTTTGCGGCAGGACATCGGTCGTTTTTTTCGGAGATACGCAGAAAATACCTCAATCGGCGCACCGCGGACACGCACATACATCATCCGTCATGTCTATACACACACATATGCACACACGCACATATATATATACGTACGCTGATCCGTTTATGCGCGCGTATACGGACGAGTGTGAGAGAGATGCGTATGGCACGCATGTGCCGTGCAAACCGGCTTTGATATTCCATGTTTGTGCAATTACGCGCGACCCGTTTCGGGGCCCGGGCGCTCATCGAATTAAGGTGCATTATGATAATCACATTCGATACTGCGATGCCGGACACATTCCGTATTAATTAATCGTCACTACCGTTTTTCCCGAACCCTTTTAACGGGACGATTTTCAGCGAGCGTAAACGTATTGATCGCTCCCGCTCGAATCGGCCGGCTGTAATGCAACATTTGCGATACAGCGCCTATCTACTTTTTGCCAAATGCGACGTAATTAAATTTCTCCCGTGATTGACTCCCGTGTGTATTAACGGCGAGATTTTTGCGCGCATGTATATATGTATATATATATATATATACATATCATAGGAGAGAGATATGCGCGAGATTAACGGTTATATCACTCACAGTCGTCCATGATTTTTCCGGACAAGCAACTTTTCGCAAAGAAATCTCTCTCTCTCTCTCTCTCTCTTTCTTTTTCTCTTTCTTTTCACTGGATTTTAAATCGAACTATCCTTCAAACCACGGAGAAATACTTTCAAAGATGGTGGGAGAGGGGAGGAAGGGGGAAGGGGAGATGCCACAGTTTCGTACGTACAAGGACACGTTCGCTTATCTCATACGGTTCTATTCGATTCGTGTGGCGCACGCTATCGCTACACATGGAAGCGATTCTAATACAACGTCGCGACGTCCTGGCGCGATCCCCGTTACGCCCGCCAACGCGACACACGCCAGTGAATTTCTATCGAAACACTTTTCGCCGTGAAATGGGCGAATTTCCATTTCGTGGCGAAACGACACGGCGCATCTACATGATATTATGTGCGCCGGCGAAACAAAGTGCTAGGCGAACCTAAGTTTTCTTTTCCGCGGGTCCATGGATGAGCGGATCCGTCCAAAGTTTGGTCGGATCTCGTCGTCGTCGGCTTTTATAACCCTCCCCCGGTCCGCTAATCTAAATTAAATGAGGAGATGCTAATGATCCGTTACTCCGAAAGGATACGCCGCTCCTCCGACAGCCACTACCCTTTAATCGATTCAATGAGTCGAGGTGGAGGAAAAGAAGGAGAGTGAGTCGCGCGACCCATCAAGATTCAATGGCAGCTTTACATAAAAACGTGTAGAGCATTTAGAGAATTCTTTTAATTCGACTATCGTCCTCGCATCTTCAACCATTATGATCTCGTCGATTTAAATCGTTATAGCATGAGGGAGAAAGAAAGAAAGTGAGAGAATGAATAGATAGCTACTTCTATATGCGAACAGTCAGCCAATACGCGTTTAGCAAAGGCTCAGGATCGTTCTTTTATTCCTGCTTTTGTCAAACTACGATTCCCCCGCGAGACAGAACGACTTCGAATATATTCGCGGCGGTATATAACGCGCTCTCGTACGAGCCACATCGCGTATCGCAACGTCCAAACAGGCATCCCACGTCTCGTGCTACACTCGATATACTCACGACGATATTGGGAATATCTCGATATGGATATTGCACTTTATATGTATCTTCCCCCTAGCTGGCGAAGGAAAGACGTAGCAGGGAAAGAGGCGAGGGAGGGAAGCTTGGTATGTGCCTCGTTATGTTTGTCTGGAGGTAGTGAGCCATGAGTAACACGCGGAGGAGGGAGGAAAACGGAACAAACTGCACCGAGAAAGAGGCAACAGGAAACGCATGAACGTAGACGTAGAGAGATAGCGCGGAGCGGATAGTATTAAATGAATAATATTAAAACTGCTCGCGAGCCGTTCGTTCCAGAAAGTCGACACGCTTCCATCGCGCTTTCTCGCGTTGGAAAGAAATTAATTGACGTTAATGCGCGCCCGCGATCCGTCCGTCGTCATTCTGTTCACGCAGGAGCGCCCGCCGGTAAATTGAGGGGAAAAAGAAGGGGTGGACGAAACGAAACGGACGGCGCACGTGGTCAGTCATGCGTGACTTCACATAATCGAAAGAAAGCTACGCGATGAAACGCGTTGATATGCAGCCTCACGCATGATTATTTGCTCTTTCTTTATATCCCGCCGCTTCCACCAACGCGGCCGTGTTTACGGTGGATCGTTCGTGGGTTTTAGCTGCGGTGAATACGCTTTTTTTTTACGCGATCTACTTGAACTCCGATATATCGAAGAGTAGTTTGTGCCACGCGTTTTCGATACCGATTTAAACCCGATCGCTGTAGCACGCCGATAACACAGGTGCGCTATGCGGAAAAAAGAGAAGAAGATTCCGGCTGCCAGCGCTGTCAATTTTAATTGGCTCCGGTGAGCCATGGTAGGGTCTCTATTCACCGGATCAGTGATATGCAAATGCGATTTAATGACGCGATATCCTATGCGTGCCGACGCCCGTTGATGAGGCCGATGCGACGCCCAAGCTATATCGTCGACTCTACATCGATTTTATTATACCATCGTGTTGTCTCCTAAAAGCTTTAAACTAAATCAAAAGTTTTGCGAACTACTTTACAAAGTTGCGTGCGCCCGATTATATTATTACTTTATGTTAATTTTTACAAGATAATAGATACAGATAATGTTATTAATACTCGTCTGTTATAAGTCTGTTGCGCATTTTCACTAAGTGTTTAAAACGTGCCGTGCTAGATTTTCGACGAAGTCTAGATAACCGTAAACATTTGCAATTCAAAAAGTAGGAGTTATATCCAATTTCAAATTAGTAGGCTCGGAAACGCGATATTCGTAGTGCACTAATTTTGTCCGAAACATATGGAAGTTTGGATATACGTTATCGTGAATAGACTATGATTGCGCGAGATGTTGGCCAAATTTTCGCGGTGGGTAGGACGAAGGAAGCACTCATTGTAGAATAATCTAGTAGTAATAAATGTCCGACGTCATCCTTGTACTACTTCGATTTGGCCGTTGTCTTTCTCTCTCCTCTGGCTTTCTCTCTTCCTCCTGTTCACCCTCCTTCTCATTTTCTCTTCATCCAACCTCCGCGCCGTCTGTCTCTTTTCCCCTAATTATCCCTTATCTATATCTCGGTCCATTTGGTTCGCAATGACGTTATCTCGCCTGCTCGGACTGAGTAGAGACGCCTCCTAATCTTATTACTCAAAGTGTCGGCCGGGGAACGAAGGAGGTTGCAATGGCAGTTTCCCTTCATACTGCGCGTATACCTTTTGGTCTACCTCTCTCGGTAACCTCCTTCACGTCTCGCTCTCCTATCATCTCTCTTCCTTCTATTCTCACTTCCGCTCGCTATCTTCCTTCCTTTCTCTCTTTCTCTCTCTCTCTCTCTTCATCCTCCTCTTTCTCTCTTTGCTCCTCCGCTCTCTTTCTCTCACCAAAGCAGGCACTGACATTGAGGGATTAAACCATTGGCAATCCGACTCTAATTACGAGTAACGGATTAGTACGTGTGCACCGGCAAAGTGCCGGGCAAACGAGGAAACTTTTGCGGACGGCTACATATGTATAGGAAGCTGCAAACATTCGTTCCCCGTGCCATGTACCGCTTTGAGAGTTCATAAGGTTCGCCGGCACTTGATCCTGCATCTATTATTCGAACTTCTCTCGTAATCGTCCATTATCGAGTGTTGTTATCGCGCAAAAATAATGCAATGCACGTATTTTCATAGGAAGATATAAAATAAGACATTAAACTTTTGTTCATCCAGATATTAAATATGTATGTTTATAAAAAGTAAAAAAATTAAATAAAATTACTATACAGTTTATACATTAATTTAAATACCAAAATATATATATATTTGCCCCATAAAGAACAATATTATATATTAAAAAATAAATAATCATCGATTTAGGAAGTAGTATAATAATCTAATTGTACGAATAAATTTACATGCAAACTTAAACAGATAAAAAAGTGCAAACACGGATCATTGCCGGAGAATGTTGTTTCAAAGAACAGAGGCAAATTCCTAGTGATTGCAGTCGCTTGGAATGGAACGGTTACTACGCTATTGCCCGGATACACAGGGGCCGGCGGCCCAGCGGTACTCTTCACTACTTGCGACGACGACAGCGCGACAACGAAGCCGAACATTTTTGACTAATGGTCCGTGAGCGAGAGTATTTGCCGCTATTATCGTAACGCCGGGACACATTGAAGTACAATTTCACCGACTCTCCGTGTCTACGCGAATTCTTACGATACCTCTTCCCCCCTCCCCTCCCCTCCTTCAAGATCCTTGATCGCCTGTCCAGTCGCCCGGAATCGTTCCACCGTATCGAAGATAAGGATCCTCGAACGAGCGATCACGAGTCGATTCGACCCTTAAAATCTCGACCTTCGAGTGAATCGACGACGAAGAGCCTCGTACGCTATCGTTCCAAGTGCTCGCGACACTTTCTTACGTCCCTCCGGGCAGGCCGCCATGAAACTTTACGACCTAAAAGTATACGACTAAACGGAAAGCCTCATGTACGAAATTTCACATTAAACTCATCCCCGCGTTTCACGTTGTAATGCTACCAAGGAGATTCTCGGACGATCAATGTTTATTGTCAATGTACACCGATATTGAACGTTTATTGAATTATTAAATGTTTTATGACAATCATTTAGAAAATATGTGACTTGTGATGTGTTTTCGTAGATCTAAGGTTGCACTAAAACACGTCATCTTTATTTCATAGATGTTGACGCGTGAACATCATGTACGCTGCGGTATATTTAATTTTCTTTTTTTTTTTTTACGTTAAAAATTCCGAATTTATTCGTAAATGTGAAATGTTAAGCTCGACTCCGTTTGCATGGAAAAAGGGGACTAACTCCGCTGCAGGGAGTCGAAATTTTTCGAGAACGTGCGTTTTGGCCGAAAATAAATCGTGCCATAAAATCATTTCAGCGTAGACATTACGGCATGAAGTAAACTCGTTCCGCATGATGTATGGCCGACGTAACGACTTTGAGCGAGAATTGCGAGCAAGGGTTTATCGCGCAGGTTTGCGGCCGGATAGCCGCCATTAACCCTTGCGCCATCCTGCCGTGCAACTCTCGAAAAAAAAAAAAAAGATGTGGCACTTTAACAAACGCCGTTTCGATATATGAAACATTCGGAATAACAGTTTTTCATTTTATCCCGTGTATGCGCGCATTCTAATGTATTTTAAAATTAATCAAACTAAAACTATTATTAAATAATCTCTCCATAATTAATAATCTTTGACCGATGACAAAATATTGTTTTGTCATCCACGATGAGAAAACTCATGCGCTCGACATGTTATTCATTATCCGCGCGAAGATGCATATCCATTATAGAAGATAACATGATGGATGGACGTGCATGTAACCAGCTACCAGTGAGAGAGAACGAGATTTCGGAAAGAATGATCCATCATTTACGAGTGCCTCTGATTCGCATTCGCATGTTATCGCGTCAACTATCTCGATATGTCGCGCTTGAAAACCGTAATCATAGTTGAAATTTCGTATCCACAGGGCGTAGATCATACACAATGTCACCGATCGTATTTCCGACATTACGGACTTATATGGATAGATATAAACGCCAGGATCGACGAGTGTCGATCAGCATCAGATTTGAGCACCCGCTTGTCCGATCGCTCGATCGCACCTCAAAGAAATTGAGTTTTTCGTAAGCTGTGAATGACGGGTCATTTTCACTGCGGAATACTCTCTCCCTCTATCGGCGAGATCATCCGCTGTTCTCCCTAAGGCCAATGCGAAATGCCAGAATTCAACCTTACCTAAGCTCTCAAACAGCCCTCGCGATCTTGCGAGGGGTGCGATTCACCACCGAGGGTGATTTCACGGATTGACGCGTCGGTCTAATCGCTTAGAGTTTAAGAAAGGCAATTCCGGCGCACTACTGGCGATGAGCTACGGAATTGGTGTACGGATCGAGGGTATATGTGAAACAGATGAAGCGAAAAAGATCGTTCGCGAGACGAGATGCGGCGACGGGAAACACAGTCGTATAAGTTGTCGACGCAATCGGAGTGTACGATTGATCTGCAGAAAATGGAAGCAGCGCTCTTTTGGAGAAAAATATTTTCTCATCAAAGGGAAGTCGTTTCACATGTAAAATAAAAATCCGCAAGTCTACACCGTACACGTTTGCGTCAATGTATTGATGCGTACTGAGTTTCGTAATTTTTTACCTCAACGATAAAATATCCAGTCCACAAAATTCGTTGCGTCGCTGTGTTGTGTTATGACCCGTATTTGTCCATTCTGTTGCGCGTAAGTGGAAGGAATAATAAACTCGTGAAAATTTCGTAAATAGGTCTGCCGTAAAGTTGGGAGTTGGCAGCGAATGCGAGACGTCGTATAATATTTAGATAGCATTTTTACGCAAAGCATGAAGGTATATAATTTAAAAACATGCATCGCTTATTTGCGTCGATTGTTTTACATACTTCGCAAGACGAAGCTTGCGTTTGTCGAATTTCCATTGGGAGCGACCGGGTCGGTATCTTTCAATTAATGTTTGTTCAGCATCCGATATTTAATATGGAAATTCTTCGATACTTTGCCGAGTAACGAGGAGTACGCTCTAGGTCGACTAAAATTTCTGGACTCTCATAGAACGCCTGCTGAAAGCTACCGTTATCGATTTTATCTATTGGGTATTTCTCGACAGGTACTCAACCCCCTCGGCGCACCCCCTCCGGCCTCTTACGCCACCGTCTGCTCTCCTTTTCAACCTAGGTCCCATCCTCTAAGCCGCATTGTTGTTTCGGAACAGCGGCACGGTATTTGCTCTCCATTTTCCGTCGTATTTACATTTAATTTATACTCAACTGCGTTCTTTCTTTGTTATTTCAACATAGTGGAAAACACTTACATTATCGATATGAAAGAAGTATTCACGAAAATGCAGTTTCCCAATTCGATTCGGGAAATGTTTAACCGCAAAATAAATTTATCTCACTTCTATCATTTACGAAGCCGTGTTGTCGCGTCATTAGAGAATGTTCCCGCTCCCCCAAGTGTTCGCTGTTGTTGACTAACCGTCATCGTGACGGATATTCTCTATCCCGGAGGATGATAGAGTTCTGAAATGGCAGGGATTAGATTTTTCACTTTTTATCAAGCCGCCGTTCGCGGATCGATATGCACTTTAATGAACTCAAAGTGTAACCTCTCCGCGCGGAGCTGCAGAGAACAGCTCCGGTGCGCCACTCTCGGTTGGTTTTAGAGCCGGCAGCACCGGTAGTGGTAGTTCCCGTCAAACTGCTTCTACGGCTAATATTTACATTTATTAACTCTCTCGTCGTAAATGAAATTTTCAGATAACTTTTAGGATATAGCCTGAGGGTTATAATGCTATCCAACCGACCGCCTACGGTCGTACCGACGTGCTCAACAGGGCGGGGGTTGCGCGTTCACTGTCTCCTACCTCTTGTCCCTTTTTTTGTTGCTCTCGTTGCATTGTCAGAAGCAGATTAGCCAATAACTACTCCCAGGGTATACCTTCGCTACAGGTTTAAAAGATGGTACTGTCTCTGATTGAAAGTTGCGCAATCCTCTCTATCCATTTCCGCTTCTTCGTCCGTCCTTTTCCGCATCTCTGCGCCTCTCGAGATCTTTAGAGATAGAATGCATCAATTTAGATTGATGCACCGTTGACAGAATGCGAGCGAGACAATTACGATAATGTCTATACAATGTAAACAAAGCGAGTGTGTCTCTAAAAAGGATGAACGTTGTGTAATTGCAAAAATTATTTTGCAAAATATACATTTCGACGGTTAACGAAAAATATATCGAAAAGTAGTAAGGCTACAAAGGTTATGGTTCATTCGCAAGCATATAATCGCTATAGAACGCAATGCACGAATGGGAAAATGACTGTTAATTGTTTCGTTGCATAACTGTTGCATATTACATAACGTTACGTATCCGCCCGTAGCCATGCGCCACGTCAAATCCACGATACACATTGTTCCCATATGCATCGTTTTAGACAAGCTGCCCTGAAATGTTGCCAAAATTTCACGTCCTGTCATACTTTTCATACGACTCTAACGAGTGTGGAAATTTGTGTTTCGACGTGCAATTCACGCGACGTGCACAAGTTTCGAGTTCGGGAATTGGAAATTTCGCTACGTGCCTCCTTTGACTTCGTCAAAAATTGTGTATATACGCCTGAAAAGTTGGAATCAAATAAACGTAAGCACGTTGATTGGTCTAACAAACTCGTTAACGAGGAAAACATTCCTGTCGGTGCTCGCGTTCTGATACTCTTGATTACTCGGGAAAGCGGATTCTTTTTACTTTTCTGACTGGATGGTTTTGCGCCTGCGGGTCATCGAGCTGGATAATGAAACATGCAAATGGAAATGAGGCAGTGCTGTGTCAGATAATATTATGACTGTCCACAAGAGGAAGAGCGAACGCTCGGTCATTTCAGCGTACAGACTTTCAACGATGCTTTTACCATCAGCGTTGAAATTCTCACACTGTACTTTATTATTGCAGCTTTCGAGGCGGATCTTAACATCCAAGCCCATCATTCAGTGAAAAATAATACTTGATCATTATAATCGGCAATTTGTAGGAAAAACGGACGCAATTTTGTTTTCAGTAAAACGGAATTTATCAATCGAGTTTTTATCGCGTTGCTTTGGATATTCGATTAATCTGCCCCATTGTGTATCTCGAAATTTATTTTCTATTACTATTATGTCCATCGACAAAAAAGGTCTTACTTCTGTCTAGATTAAAATTGAGATGTATTAGAATTTAAGGGATAAAGTCCTACTGTTAAAAACAAAAGAAAAATAAAATAAAATAAAATATACACATACGCATTAGAAAAATAATCAATATCAATTTAAAAAAATAATTTAAGTTTTTGAAAGATTTAAAATCTGAATCGCGCACATTCGTAGATGGCGAAATTTGAACCATTATGCCATTTCCACATATTGCCCTGCGGGATTTGTACAACTTACCGGTGCAAGAGCAAATTCGCAAGATCTTTCCGGAAAAACGGGCGCGGATATTCTACGACATGTGATGTGTATGCGAAGCAACAAACCGCGACAGGACGCATCTAGAAGCATTCGCCGCAAACTATTTTGCAAGAGGGTAATAGAGAAGGATTCAATATTTCCTTGCTGGCATCGCCGTGAGATGATATCGCCATGGTTACGGCTTCAGTCATGCGGATTGCTTTCCTCCTTCTTTATGTTTTCGTTGTTTGACGTCGTTTTCCTTGGCGGGCTTCTCATTCAATCCTCGAGCTCGCTCGCGCAATACTGTTCGCAATGCGTATTATTTTACAAATTTTCTCTTTATTCCGGACGCCGTTGTTGAACACGCGCCGTCGCCACGCAACATTCCGTCCACGTGAAACATAAAACTCAACGCTCCACTTGCGGGAACGTTGAGAACAGATTGATACGGAAGTATTACACGTCCGAAAATTTATGCAGGAAGACGCCACGCGGTAATTTCTAAAATTTGGCATAGCTTGTTCAGCGCGGACACACGCGGAATATTTGCATGCGTACTGATATATATATATATATATATATATATATATATATATATATATATATATATATTGTATCTAGCGTTTCCGGGGAACTCTCAAATGTTGTAAACAGTTTATATGAATTGTTATATGATACAACGTCAATATACGATAAATACAATTATATTGGATAACTTGCAATCGGATATCATCTTCTCCCAATGCATTATGTATCAATATCGTAAATCACGTAAATGTGTAATTTAGAAATCAGCAGCTTCTCATGTGGCTAATATTATTATTGCTAATTATATAAGAGCTATTAAAAAAATATTATTGCAGTTAAAAAGATTCTTGAAGCAAAAATTTAAAACTTGCTAACGCCCAGTAGATCTGCAGGATT
Organism: Cataglyphis hispanica; assembly: GCF_021464435.1. Classification (NCBI taxonomy): domain Eukaryota; kingdom Metazoa; phylum Arthropoda; class Insecta; order Hymenoptera; family Formicidae; genus Cataglyphis; species Cataglyphis hispanica. The sequence goes on along the minus strand of NC_065965.1, from coordinate 5,705,020 downwards.
TTTAATTTCTACTGTATACACATGCATGAGCGAGAATTACGTACTAAATGAAGCCCTTCTAGACCTTGGTGGTTGGCAAGTTATTTTTTCTTGTTATGAGGATTTTCTTAAAGAATGCTCCAATACTTGCATTTTTAGCACAAAACGAATAAGCGTAAGAAATTTATACATACGTACATACAAAAATCAATGATATTTTTATATGCTTAATATCTATAAATTTTATCTTAAAAAAAAAACAGTTAATTGACTGCCACTCATTTTTAAATATGTTTTTCTTTGAACTGCGCTGATTGAATCTTAGACAAAATACATTAAAAAAACATTAAATATATTTATATATAATATTTAAAATATTTATTCCGATCTTTTTCATCCATGAGATATATAAATCATCAAGACATTTAAATAAAAGTTTTGTATATTAAAATGTTAATTTTAATTATATATAATTATAGTTTTATGTTATTTCATTCGTTTTCATTTTATTTTTAATATTTATTTAAATAATAAATTTAATTAATTGCAATGTACTATAAATACTAAAACTAGTAAAATAATATTATCATATTTTCATATATTTCAATATTTATATTTTAATAATTATATTTTCATGATATTTCCAATCATATTTCTAGAAAACCTTACATGCATAAACTTCGTATATGCATTCATATACGAACATTAATATTCCAGAGTTAAATATTTATAATAATCTGTCTTGTATCCCGTTCATTTCAGGATAATGGATTTATGAAGTATTACATTTATTTATAATATTCTTATTATTTTTAATTAAAATTTTTACAAATTTATTATCTCAAAATTTTATATAAAATTAAAAATTTACTTACCGATATGATGCGCAGCGGTAGTTGTAGCATACAATGTTGATCTGTAAAATACAAATGTATCCAAATTATAAAGCGCGCGGTGTCCAAAACAATTATTTTAAGAATAATTATTATGCTTAATTAAATTAAATTCTTCTTTAAACCGACATTTGATAAAAAAATATATAAATTCCGAAAAAAAATTTGTTTTAAATATACTTTTTTTTTTGCAAAACATAAAAAATAAGCTGTAATTTTCATATAAATAATTTGAATAATTACAAATCATAAACAATATTAAAATATTTTATATGCATTTATATGGAAGTATTAATTAATATAAACATTTTAAATATTTCAAAATAATATTTAGAATATTTTATGTGCAATGTTATTACACGTAAAATGAATCACTACCGCAGAAATAAACGAGCAATTAATTTCAGAAGTAACAAAAGTAAATTAAATTATAAATTGTACTCACTGCACATTTGTTCCGCCGTTGCCCAATATGTTTCTAAACCTCCTCCTTTTCTTTGTTAATTCTTTAATTCTCTACTCACATTGGCATTTACATTGACACTCGCACGCAAAGACGCAGTTACGATTATTCACATTAATCGCACGAAAAGATCGTGTCCGATATTTGTTAGTATTTGTCGCAAAATACGATGTGACAAATATTAAAAAATCAAATACGATCTTTCCGTACGATTAATGTGCGATCGTAATTAATCGCATCTTCGCATGTGAGTGTCAGTGTGAGTGCCAGTATAAATTCTGTGAGTATTATAAAGGGTTGAAGAATCAACAAAGAGAGGAGGAGGAAGAGGCTTGGGAAAGTATCGGGCGACGAAGAAACCATGAGGTGAGCACAATTTATAATTTAATTTACTTTTGTTACTTTTAAGATTAATTGTCCGTTTGTCCCTGCGGTAATACCTTTTTTACACACTCGAGTAAAATATAAATAGAATATATATACATTAAATATTTTAAATTTTATTTTAAAATGTTTAAAATATATTATATTTATGTACATACATTCAGCCACATATTGGATATATACATATATATATATAGGATGTTTCCGAAATAGGAAACCAAATTTGAAGAGCATATTCTATTCACTATAAGGATGAAAAAAAGTTATATAAACATAAGTCCGGAAACGCTTCCTTTGCAAGTTATAAACATTTAACAGATTTTAAAAACATTTGAAACTATAAGAAACTGTAAGAACATTACAAAAATTGCTGGAAATGATTTCCTTCGGCATCAATGCATGCCTCGCATTGACATCGCAGGAATTGTCGAAAACAATTAAAAAATTTCCGAAGTATTTTGTATTTTGTCATACGAAATGATAATATGATTTTGGAGTACTTCCACAGTAGCAACAAAAGTATCATAAATAGAATCTTAAAATGTCCCCACAAATAAAAATTCAAGGAGTTTAAATCGAGAGAATGTGCAGACCAAGCGATGAGTTATTTCTAATCAACAATTCATGAAACGTCGATGTGAGTCATATTGTCCGATGTAAATAAAAAATCTTTATAACTTGTGTGTGTGTGTGTGCAAAGGAAGCATTTCCGGACCCATGTTTATATTTTATATGACTTCTTTTCATTCTTAATGAGAATATACTCTTAAAGTTTGGCCACCTATTTTTAAAACAGTCTGTATACACATGTAAATATATTTATATAGATATACATATATAAAATATATCTTAACATTTCTAAAGAGAGTTAGAATTATTTTAAATATCGGTAAAAGTTGACTTAAAAACTTACACGATACGGAAAATATCTTATAAATGTTTATATAAAAACTTTTTCAAATTTTATAAAAGTTTACATCTATAAAACAAATTTTTTTTCGGAATTTATGTAATTTCTTTATTAAATATCTAGTTAGAGAAATATAAAATTTAATTGCGCACAATAATACTTTTTAAATAGTAATTGTTTTGACATTGCTTTATAATTTGGATATATATGTATTTTATAGATTAACGTTATACACTACAACTCCATTCCTGCGCATCATATCAATGAATGAAATTATTTTTTGTTTTATTAACTTAGTGATAATGGATTTATGTGAAAATTTCAAGTTAAATGTAATAGAGGAATATTATAAATAAATATATCTCATAAATCCATTATTCTGAAATAAATTGATTAGAATAAAACAATATAAATAATTATTCTTGAAATCTGTGTAATTATTCTTATTATTTATCCATATAAAAGTACACTCATAAGAAGCCTATAAGCAGATATATACAGATCATATATAAAAGAAAAATAGAAAATGTTTATTATATTAAAAATAATTTACATAGAGTATTAGTAATATAATAAATTCAAATATATATATATATATATATATATATATATATATATATATATAATGTTTATTTATATTCAATGCTCGACATTATATTTAAAACCGAAACCATATGTTAACAAAACGATATATGTACGCAATTATTTCTTAAAAATAAAATTTTTTAAAGTATTAATTTCTTTATTGATAACAAAATATTCGTATAACGATTATAAAGTAGTTTTAAAAACAACATGCATGTCATTAAGTAAAAATGAAAATAAAATACAGATTTTGTATGCATATCTAGTATTAAAAATTTGAGAATTAATAAGCACAGTTCAAAGAAAAAAATGTTAAGACGGTTAAGTATTAATACTTTCATAATAACAATTAAATAAATAATTTTTCTAAAAAAAAATTTATACGCCCGTCAAGCATATAAAAATATTAAAAATTTTTGCCTATGTAAGCATGTGCACGATTACAAATTCCTAACACTCGTCCGCACATTTTGTGACAGAATGAAAGTATTAGGGGACACTTTTTAATATTACTTTTTTCATAATGGAGAACAATAAGTTGCCAAGTCCAGGTCGAACTTTATCTAGCCTGAAATTTTCGCTAAATTTTTGTGCGCGTATACAATAATTAAAAATTTCTGTTGCTCGTTCCTGTATTTACAAGAAAATATAAATTCTGTGATTAGAGGAAATTTGTATGCCGTTACTATTAACACGCGTGTATATTGATAATTTTAGCGCGTCACAAACAAGTTTCCGTTTACTTCTCGCGAAATATTCCTCTTAATTACAGTCTCACTGTTGTTTCTGGTTATTTATGTCAGGAAAACTGTTCCTCTCTTAGTTTCTTACTCACGTTTTGTTTGCAGCGTTCCGCACTAGCTTGCTTTTGTTTAATGATCCTCCCATCATATTCCTCGCTACTGAATCCGTATTATTATCTCTCAACGAGGTAGCATATCGGCTAGGGCTCGCCGTTCACTTAAGCTTACTGTATTCATTATTAATGCCGCTGCGATATTTCTATCGTGACGCCCTGATAACGCAACATCTTAATGCATTTTACATTACGTATGGCGAATTATACTTTGATTCTCACATCTGGCTGCTATGAAGATTGTAGCTAAAAGTCGATATTCGGCATAAAGGAGAAGTTTGAAAGCGATAGGATTTCGCGGATAATATTGCAGCTACATTGAAGAGCCAATAACATTGTGCACATCTAGAGGAATACGTTGTAGTGATATGGTGATATGACCATAGAGATCATGTAAGGGGTTCACTGTATCACGTGACGCTCGTATTTCATGACCGACGTAATATTGATTTTATCTTCGGCACCGGACTATTCGCGTTAGACTATGTTCCGGGGACGATACGACCGTTTAATAGCGCTCGACATCGCAACAAATGGTCAAGGTTACAGTGTGAACGAAAACAGATAACTTCCGATTGACCGAGGTTATCGTATTAATATTGATTTATTAGTATAATAAATCTGTCCCTATTAATTTTGTTTCAATCGTGATTTTTCGAAATGTTTATATCGGATAAGATTGCGTGAAAAATGATAAGAGAAGAATTTTTAATCGTGAAAAGCTAAATTTAGCATTAAATTATTTTTAGTAAAGTGCACTTATTTCACTAATATTAAGTTGCCTTTTGACGCTATCTAATCGTCAATAAATAGCCGACGAAAGTTGAATACGCGTACCGACGTGACAGAAAGCCCTTTGAACACGGAAAAGGTTCAAGATAGACGAAAGGGAAAAACAAGGCAGTTTGCTCGATTATACTCTTCTTCGCTTCGGGAACTAGCGCGAGAGGTTTATTACGAACTCTCGTTTCACTCTTCTTTCTTCCGTCTCTCTTTTTCTTTTTCCTTTTCTCTCTCTCTCCCTCTCTCTTCCTCTTTTCTGTCTTCGATCTTTCACTTTCTCGTTTGCACCCTCTTTCCCAGCTTTCACGTTGTGTACTTCAACGATGTCTAACGCACGCTATGAACAAAGCTCCGCTTTCGGGAACTCGTCATAACGCTGCAAGTCGATTTACGAGAGATCCTGAGGATATGAAAGCGCATATATCTCTGTCCTGTAATGTGTCTTCTTATCGAGATGGCGATGCTCGTCTCTATAAACGATTGCGTACGATATATCGATCTGGATTTTTTTCCTTCTAGCAGGAATAGAAAATTTACCGGAAAATTTTCTCATTACAGTCTCTACGTCAGAACGGAACGTTCTGCACTTTATCACTTTGCTCGAGATCTCTTGGAGTAACAATTCCATCGGTTTACGCGCAGATTCGCGAAGCCCGAAAAAGCTGGTGGGCACACTTCCAAGAAAAGAAACTGACGCTCTCGCATGGCGAGCTCGAACTCTTTCGCGAAAGTAGTTTCGACTTTCGACAGTCACATAACTCGAGTCTTCTCTAATGTAGAAAATAGATAAAGGACGGGCGGTTCGGGCGAAAGAGGTAACCAAACTTTAATAAACTATACGTATGTATGTATGTATCTTATACATACATATATATATCTATATGTGATGTATAGAATCCCTCCTCACTTTCTTCCTGCTTTTTTTTTTCGAATACTTTTTATTCTTCTGTCCTGCCCATCTCGATCCTTCGCTAGTATAGAGACGTCTACACGAACGGTAAATTAGTTTATCCTACTTGCTCCGATAGCTCCTACCAGTATTGTTCGGCAAACAGTAATTCATTACATTCTATGACTCTACGAGACGTGAATGCATCCCCTTCGATAACTTCGGGACCATCCCCCCAGTAGCGTCTTCGCGCAAAGTCCTCTTGTACCGCCACGCTACTCGAAAGGCTTGACGCTGCTGTATACGGCCGTGCCTCGTGAGAACTTTGTCGTGGAGCTCGAAATGTTCCGCCAACGATATGGCATCGCAATCATGACCCGCTTCTACATAAATTATTGCGGCACACCGGGAAAGACGATGCATATTTCGAGGACAAATGGAGAAGCATCTTCGCATCAATGTTTTTGAAACTCTAGCAAAGTATCGCTTTGTTTCCTTTTCCTTTCTCGCTATTCAAATTTATTATTTGTCAATTATTAATTGCAACTGTGTGTACACGTGTGAGCAAATCTATATTCTCATAAAAAAGAAATTATATGTACATAAATGCATTAATTTATATTGGATGTACTCACAACGTGCATTGTAAGCATGTAGCGCTTTCAGTACAAACCGTGATTCGAAATATTTTTCTATTCTTAATGCTCCACTCAGCTAAAACGCTAAAGAAGGAGGAGTAAGGCCTACGGAAAGAGACGCTTGATGCACGCTGAGTGCAGGCGCACGGAATGCCATTTCTCCACTTGTGTACAGCGCGTAATGTAAATGACACATATTGCCCGAGGGAAAATTGTGGAAACAGCCGTCTAGGTACGAACAGAGGAACGAAGAAAGAGGGAGGGAACGCTGATAGCGGTCGGATGGCGAAAGCAAAGAGAATAATAACGATGAGAAGATGAAAGTAGAGAAGTAAAGGAAAGGATGGAGAGAGACTATCCTGAAATAGGTATTCATCGCCCTTGCAGTAATTGGATCGCGCGCGGTTCTCCCTCTATCTCTGATAAAGATTTATTATTCAAATCAAATGTTTTGAGAAAGCTTCTTATATTTGTCGAGATCGTCGCATGGCGAATGCTTCAGTGGCTGCCAATCCTTTCTTCCGAAAGCCTCACACTCCGTTGCTCCTCGATTGCTCGTGAATTTAATGAAGGGTAACCGGGACGATGGCAAAAATGGAATAGTAATGCGTAAAGGTCAACGCTAAACTCGGTCGCCAAAGGTTTTACTAATGGCCCAGTAAGTCTGTGTTTTCAACAGCGTCTTTGAAATACGATAAATGTAATAACATTTCGAAAATGCATCGCTATTTCTCGCCAGTCGCGGCTTTTAATTTACCAAAATAAAAAAAAAATTTTTCTACACATCGGACAGGACGATCACGCGCAACAAACAGCCTGACAAATTTCATTTCGTCTTGGCGCGCACGGTCGTGGCGTGCGTGCGCGCGTGTATCAGCACTTTCCCAAAATAAAATGAAATTTGCAGTTGATGGTAATTCAATAACGAAACCATTACTCCGCTGCATAGTGCGCACATGGCCATACGCAGAAAGAGAAGAGTAAATGCGATAGAGAAAGGGAAAGAGAGCGGCGTCGGGGGGAGAGAAAGGGTGGCCGTGCAAATGAAGAGGTAGGAAGGGGGAGAATGAAGGTGGTGCGGGCGGCGAGGCGCGACGCGACGCGACGCAAGAGAAAGAGACGGACGGAGACTGTGCGGGCGGTATAAAGCCAGCTAGGGAAAGGGTGAGAGAGATAGGACGAACCAGGGAAATGCGTTATCGTCTGCAGCCAGCTGACAAATCGAAGGTAATAGGGCCGAGCGGAATTCTGCCTGGCAGTACGACCGAGAGCAGTGCATCTGGTAAATACGCGGCTACATATGTACATATGTACTAGAACCGCGTACGTGACACGCTCGCTCCGATATATATATACTCGCACCCACTGTCATTATGTGCATCGCGCATGGATGTGACGCGGGGGTGTGTATGTGCGCCGGGGAGGCCCGGCCGCGTCGCGGCGCGGTAACCCTGGGTAACGTGACGAGAACCGAGTTACAGTTCGTGACATGGGGCCAAAAAACGCGCGAGGACTTTTCGCGCTCGACGCCTTTAATTAACACACTTCCAGCTTCTTTCACCGTACCCGCCATTGTAATCCCGAGTTCGTTCGAGATCCGACGCGTTTTTGTTTCAGCCTGTCATCCGCAGGGCTGCAGCAGGGCTACTGTTCGTCATTGTTTTTCTCCGCGCGATACATGCAAAATCATTGAAATAATAGCGAAGAGATTGATCTTTACAACGTACAAAAGAGAGATATTACCTCTCCTTTTTACCCCGCACCATAAAAGTATAAGTACATACACAGATCTATGCAATTCCTACTGATAATACGTCATTTATATTACAATCTGCAACGTGTTGCACGCTAAAGCGTAAATTGTGATGCAATGTGTTGGAATATTAATGTCACGTTAAAACACAGTGAGATAGATTTCCATCCTGTTGATAATGCTGCAGAAAGACCATTTTCTCCTGGGAACAAATAAAGATTTAAGTATCTGTAAGTCCGCGGGAGAAAACTTTACGAATATTCAAGAGGAAGCGAGTGCCGTAAAATTTACAGACAGACGAGAAGGTTTCAGGGACGAGACCCCCACCATAGAATAGGTTCCTTTTATACCTTCTTCTGCGAACAAACAAAGATTTACATGAGAAGACAGGGCATTTTCTTCTTCCAATATGGTACTGTTTCGAACGCGATAAACGTGCGCTGGAAACAGCGAAGGAGGATATTACTATCCATAACGAAAGCATGAAAATTCCTCACGCGTTTCTGTATTATAGGCAAGATATTTTTTTCTGTTTTTAAATTGCTTAAGAAAATAAATATTAGACAATAAATTGCATTTATTAAAGCTCACGTAATTTAAATTCATTTTGTTAAAAACGTAAAAAAAATATATAGCGCAATTATACGTATTTAAATTTAAGCGTTAACAATGACATAGTACTGTCAAAAATATTATGTTAAATACAAATTTAAAATTTTAATATTTTTAACACGCAAAACAGAGATAGAATTGTAGATAGAGTTTCTTCCTTTCGCTTTGCCTCAATCAATTTGCACAAATTTGCACAATAATCTATTGTGTGTTGTGATTTCATTAATTTCGCATATTTGGCGTATCTAAAAAATTTGTAAATAGATTATAGTTAATAGATTAATTTATAAAACCAATCATAAATTTCAAAAACAGACGTAATAAGTTAAATTTCAATATCATCTACAATTTTTATGCATTTGTTTCGTCTGGTCATTCGCATCGCAACGTTGAGTTCATTGTATTATTGCGGACATTGCGATAGGTTCAACGATCGAGCGATCGAAGCGTTTGCTTTCTTCCATCCGCGTAATAAGTCCTACATCCTAACATACTCGTAAGAGATAAGAAGAGAGAGTCGCGGGCTCGTCTCTCCAGTTCCACCCCTAGTCGCAGCCGGTAGCAGGGTAACGCTGCACATAGTGGCGAATAACTGTTGCCTGTACGAGCGCGGCGACGCGGCATCGTGCCAGAAATCCGCACTCCGGCACGACCCACGACCCCCGCATTTTCCAACCCTGGTTCTGGTATAGGCCGCGGTACTAGGCCGACGCAGGCCATCGCCAATGAGTGCATGTCTGGGGCGGAGCGTGGCCGTGTTGGAGCAGACGCGATTTCGACTTGTTACGTGCCAGGGGGTAAAAGAGACGACGGGGCACTACTCGCGAAAAACTTTGGTCCGGTTAAACGAAACCGTTTTCTTAGCCCGCGCTCCCTTTTGTTCTTCTATCGCTATTTTCCCTTCGGAGCGCGACTTTCGTTTCCCTCGTGCCAATTAGTCGGGTTTCGGTCGTCCGAAGCGAAGCGTGTAAACAATTGGCGAAATCCATTTGTTGTCGTAAATTCGCAATTTCAAGAAGAAACGATTGGTTTATTACAGCGAAATATATTTTATCTAAATAGTCGATAATATTTGAACAAAATATATAACGTGCAATTAGATGTAGCCGCGTGTTGATTGAAATTGAGTTCTCGATTTTATTGAGACACATGTTTTGGATCGAGCATTCATATTCTCTCCTTTATCTGCTCCTAAAAGATAAGTAGCACCGAGCGCGAAAGTGCATTCGTCGTCGTCGTCGTCGTCGTCGTCGTCGGTGGCGGCAGCGGCGTTGGCGGCTACAGACGTGACCTACTTGCGCTATTGACCTGTTGGCGACGTCTGATAGGCGAAGGGTAGAAAGAGGGAGGACCAGGGGATGGAAGCAGGGGTGGGTAGAATCCAGGTGAAGGAAGTGGTGGAAGTCACTGCGGGGAAAGGATGGATTGGATGGACGGTGAGGAGAGCCGAGGGAGGACGAGATGCACTTGACGCATCAGAACGCGAAGAGAGTGAGGGACTGCCGCATGCGGTCCCAGCGCGCGCAGCCTACCACCCGCCCTAACCACTCTTTCCTGTATATACGTATCCTGTACTCAGGGGGGTATCAGGATTTCGCATGTTGCGCTTTCAAAGGTTTCCCGCGCTTCCTCCCCCTTCCCCTCCTCCCCCACCAGCTTGACAACGAGTAGGTGGCTTCTTCCTCCTACGACAGGAACAGAACGGAAGTGCGACGTTCAATGTCGTCATTCTCATGTCGATCGCTGCAACCATGATAACTAATCAAACGCATGCTTACGTTAGAAGAATTTGCGTTAATCGTCTAATCTAAGCGGAAGATACGTGACGTTTTCTAAAATGTTTTTAATGCAAAGAGCATGTGTGTGTGTGTGTGTGTTTAAAGCTGCATTTATTATTTTATCTTATTGTCGAGAAAATAATGGAATAGCTTCTCAAAAATGTCTAAGGTCGTAAATAAATTTTAATCATCATCTTATCTCGTCCAATCTGTAAAATGAAGATTCCATTGTTCAACCGTATAGTACAAGAGTCAATGTTGGTTATCTCAAACTACTATCATTTGCAAGTGGTGCTAACATGCAATTACGATAAATTAATTTTACTCAACGTCTCCAAATATACTGTACAAAGTAATTAAATTTTCCTGCGGTACGTTATAACACATTGTAGAAAATCTGTGCGATGTTATCGAAACACGTTTCAGAAATATGTGAGAAAATGAAAGAAAATGAAAGAAAAGGAGAGACTTAGGTAATAAAGAATCTCAACGCGCTTTATATGACATATATCCTATCGTAAATATCAAGTTTAATGAGAGCGGCATAAGTCATGGATGTTTTCGCTATCTAATGTGCTGTCTAGCACTTGATGCAAGTGTAAGGAAAAATGAGTGAAATTTGTATCGAAAACTCTCTTCTCTGCGATATTTCAGAAAGATTATACATCAGAATATAAAATATAATTGAAGACAAGAAATATATAATACTATTGCTTTCAATAATTTTATTATCATGAAAAAAAATAAGGTCGCGGCATTTAAAATCCTTATAAAAAAGCAGTTAATAATTTAATATCTGTCGGGGGATCAGAGAAAGGCATCGCCTCCTCGAAGGAAATACTTCAGAAAAATCTTACATCACATCAGTTTCCAGAACGTGCCAAGACACATCAGCTCTGTGGGATTTCGACGGTGAGTCACTTCCTTAACGTTGGACAAATGTGCCGAGACGTGCGAAGAAGAAAGTGAGGTAGAGAGAGCTGATCCGGAGACCTGGTACGGAAGGGTAGTCACATCGGTCGGGCATCGGAGGCAGAGGGGGAGGGGAAGGGAGGAAAGAGGACGCCGGAAAATGTAGGTGGTCGATCGGCGAGGGGACGAGCAGGAACAGGATCTTCGGGAACAGGAGAGTCAGCGGAGACGGGCGAGGAGTGCAGGACTTCTCAATGGAGTGAGGGATAAAAAGCAAATACGTTTCACTCACTCGCGTTTTCCGTTAGCAAATTCAATCTCGTCGGGAGTCCCTTTAACATTGTGCCCGTAATAGGGAGGATGAAGAGGGACTAAAGGAGAGGTTGAGGAGTGAGGAGTGAGCCGGCAATAGTAGCTGTGGAGGGGAGAAAGGGGGAGGTGGATGGGCGAAGGGAGTAGGAAGGGGTGCAAGGGGCAGGTGTCGCCTGTATAACGACTTTATCACACCCTCTGAGATCCTCCTTCCGTCCTCAACCTTTTCCACCTTCCTAACCCACACCGCTCACACCTCAGCGGCGACTATTATCGACTTTGACTGAACCCGGAGTCGGTTCACCTTTAAGCTAGCCGACTGAAGCCGTCCGGGGTTTGTTTGAGCGGATAATGCAATATCCATCCTTTAGTTCGAAGGGCCAATAAAAGTGGCGGAGCATGGCGGCACAACTGTTCGGAAATCTAAGAATTTTTAACGGCGAAAGAGTTGGGTCGCGTCGCGATCGTAGTAGCGGACAATTTGTTCTATCCTATTCGCTGATTTCAGTTTGGAAAAGTTAATAGTCATGAATATCTATTGAATAATATTACATTATTACATGGATATCAATGATAATAGCGGTATTATTGTTAATAATGTAATGAATTTAATTAAATCCTGATGTGTGCATAAATTCCTTGTTATCTATACAATTATTATTTAGTATTATAAACATTGCGAAAGAGAGATAAGTTATGAATATCTCAACGTAGAGATACTTTTAATCGTAAATTAGATACAAATTTGTAAAATTTTTTGCAACAAAAAAATTGCTTACATCACACTGGATTAACCAGAATCTGGAAAAAGCGAATGGGAAAAGCAAAAGCACAAAATTCCGGTTGGCCAGACAGAGACGCTCCGGGCTCGTTAAAACTTGCCTTATTAACATTTTCATGCGCGGATGCCTCACGGAGTGTTGAGAAGTTTATTTAAGTAGGCGGGCGAAGATTGTGCCGACCTGAATCTTAGGGCTCATTTTAGAGGACGAACTTTCCACGCATGGCGAATTTTACACGTAATAAAACTACATTTTTTGCTCTAGAGAAATATCACAGAATTGTGTCTTATTAACAAACCATATTTAGTAATCAACCTTCAGCATCGTTCTCTTAAAGCAGTTTCTACATTTTATTTATTATGATAATAACAAGAATGAAGAGAATATGAAAATCTCTAGCATAGCACGGTTTGTTAATTTTTGAGCAAAATAATCGCGGAAGAGATTATCAATAAAACAAAAGGTAGCTAAAAAGATCCAATAATGCGTTAAATGCCATTTTGAGGATTTCTTCAAAATAATCCTCTAAGTATTTCGAACTTTGACGAACAACATCTCCCAATAACAGTGGTTAACGATTCAACGTGGACATTAACACGGACATTTGGTGGACAAACGCGATCCAACTCTAGCATGTTAAACAAGTACATCCATTAATCAGAAGCGAGTCACAAGTAACTTGACCCATGCGGCGACGGTAGTGCCATAGGGCGAGCTTCCGACAGTGAAGACTGAAACCGTCGTGTTCCCCATCTTTCCCTACACATCTTTCCGTCTCCTCCTCGTTGGGTCCATTTGTTATGTCTAGGTGACACTCAATTATGCCGCGCAAAAGGGTTGCGAGAAGCTGCGAGAAAGGCAGCGGCTAACTAGCAAGGAAAGTTTCCCTAACAACGTAGTTTCGTGTTCAACTTGGCTCGCAACTCCAAAGGGAAGATGCGTCGAAGAGAGAGCGCAGTTCGATGCTCGCTACGAATTCGGTGCCGAATTCAAATCTAAGTTTGAAGGCATGCCTAACGTATCGATATGTTGTCTGTCTTATCTTTTAATGAAATGCGTTTAATCGAAGCAAAACTGGTGATGTGCTTTAAATACATAAATTAAATGCTTTGTCACTAATATAAGTTAATATCTTACAAATTTATAAATATTATTAATAAATTATCGTGTGTTGCATATTTAAAAAATTATATTAATTTTAATGGTCATGTTTGAAATTTAATCAGTTAGTATTTTACTCAGCAGCAATTATTTTATTGCAAAAATATTGTTCACATTATCCATTCAATTAAAATAGAATGATAATTTACATTATTGAATAAACAACAGTTTTGCTATAACAATTATTATATACAACAATTATATAACAATATTCAAAGAAATTAAAAATGTATTAACATACTCGAGTATGTTGAAATTCAGAGAAACTAAAAGCAAAAATTCGAATCGGAATCGAGCATAAATGTATTTACGCCTATTCGATATAGATCTATATCATAGAACGAGAGGATAATCATAGTATTTTTACACTTTACAGGGAAAGACCACGGTCGATATTAAATTCCGGTTGGAATATTTACGCGCATAAAGCATCGCGTCCGGTATCATTTTGGAGTTGTTTCCAATTAATACGCGAAATGAAAGCGGTGCGCGAATGAAAGAGCCGAGTCCGGCCGGGATGGAGCGATATGAGCAAAAAGAAAGAAGGGAGACCGATAGAGAGAGATGGGAATGTCGAGTGGGTTGCGGAACGAGTATTTGCTCGCTCGCATTTAATATCGAAATCGGCCAATCATGCACGGATGTAACGAAATGCTTGAATTATTCGTGAGCGTGACGAAAGGGATGTAATACGGGGGATGGTGAGGGGTATGATGAGGAGGGGATGTATGATATGAGCAATAGAGATGACAAATATTTTTATGCGCATAAAAATCATGATTTATCTTTGATTAATATACAAACTCCTACATGATAAATATTTTTTACAATAAAGAAACTTTATCATTCATTGGAATTATTTCGTAGGAAAATAGAGAATTAATGTTCCTCAAAATTTAGATGAGACTGAGCGATAATTCTTCGTCCGAAAATTAAATAATCTGTCCAGGATTTAATTTAAAAAATCTAACATTTGATTTTTCTGAAAGAAACATATCAGTTTTCGACAAAAAATATCATCCTCTCATATACATATGTATGCTTATCCTGCGTAGATCTCTTTATAGATTATTGAATAGCCGATATATTCTGCGATGAAATTGAACTCGTCGATTGAGAGAATAGCAAAAAATTTGAAAAGTGAAATATAACTATATAACGATATTTCTCTAAAATCTCATATTACTCTCCATAACGTAATATATATGTCATTGACATACGAATACGGTCTTCTCGAATATCTCATAATTTTTCATTGGAAAGCCGTTTCTTTTTATTATTTCGTTCACAAACCTTCAATTAAAAACTTGCTTGCAAAGATGAATGTAAGCTACAGGATAATATTGAGAAGTATTTCTTTTTCTTTTTTTTTAAATAAATGTTGACCCTTCAGGAAATATATGAGAGTAGAGTGTATAAGCGTACGTAAATACCGGAACGTGAACGTTTCAGAGAGGTTGCGTTACATGGAAAATAGCTCGGTAACGGTTTGACGAGAGCCACAGGGTACGGGGGAGGGAGGGGAACGAAGAGGGAGGGCGCTGCGCAGGATGGATGTAATTAAAGTGGTGACACGCTAGCCGTGGGGTATGTCTACCCCAATCCAAATCCCGCGCAACCCCCGTATCCTTGTCCCTCAAGATAATTCGGACACCGTGTAATCGATACGTCCTCTAGGCTGACGTACAGACAATTTCAAAATGGATAATTCAAGGGTTCCTATCTCGTCCGAGTCGCCCTTCGAGATTGTAAAATCAGTTTTCCGCTTCGCTGTCACGTCAAAAAGAAAATGTCGTCAACGACAAGCGGATATAATAACGATACGCGCGCGGAGATATAATACCGGACACTATCTCATAAATAGTTTCTGATGGTAATTCTGTTGGATAAGTTTAGATTACGATATTACTTAAAATTTACGGGCTGCAATTTCATACAATTTTTATAAAAATCTATTTAATTGTATTTTACATATTATTTGATAGAATGTTTGTCATTCTGAACGGAGCTACAATTCATGTCACATGTAAAATTTTATCGTTCATATGTGATGCGCCAGCCATATAGATCCATTTCATATAATTGCAGAACGTGCTCTTTAGAGAAAAATGCGCCAGCACAAGATCGAAGTATTTTAATAAAAACGGTAATATTTGAGTTACAGCGTTATAGAGATTTTATTACACAACATTTAGTTCTTAAATTGACTCAACATAGAAATGACATCAAAAATTGTACTTACGGTGATGTAAATAATTGATTTCTAAATATAAAAATAATTTCTAACTGCGAAACATGCTCAACACACATACTTACGTATATATATATATATATATATATATATATATATATATATATATATATATATAATGCATATATGACATGAAGAATATGAAATTTATATACAAGAAATGATAATGATTACTAAGAATTAATATAAAAATTAAGACATAGATACACTTATGCATATATCTATACTACTTTCGAAGACTATTCAGTAGCACAATTACACATTCTATTTACACAAGCAACGTACGTATGGAAGATAAACGTATCGATCTTATATAACAATTCGTCGTGCAACAGCATCTCGCTAAAGTGATTAACATAGAGTAGTATTTAAGCCGATCACAGCGAAATCAATCGATTACTAGTGAGCAGTGTATATAGGACCATGAGGATTACGTTGTGATTATTGCTGAGCCATCTGTGGAAACGCTTTAATGCGCTTTATGCAAATTTCGCGCATAGTTACCCTCGTATGCAAGATTATAAAAGAATTACGCATCAGGGAATTATGTTGTATATTGATTGGATTTCATTGTGTTAAACCATTCTTATTAATTATGCACTTAATAATGACACAATTTTGTTAAAAAAAAAAAAAAATATTAATAATTATAAATCTGTGTTATATCTAATACATTATTATGCAATGTATCTCTCTCTCTCTCTCTCTCTCCCTCAATAGAATTATTTAAATTTGTATAGGTAATTGTGTCTATTATATGTTTATTATTAACAATATATAACTTTGTTGTTAAAAAAAATATTAATAAATTTTTATAATAAAAAAAATTCAATTTTGTTTATATGTAAAATTTAACAATAAAATGAAATCTTTTATTATATATTATTTTAATTCTTTACATTATAATATTGTTATTATTTTAAGAAATTCAGTATTTTAATTTGCTAAAATAAAAACCCATTAAAGTATTAAATAAAGAGTGTTCCTAACATGTAATGTCTAAAAGGTCTATCAGTTATACGATGTAAATGATGCTCATGCAGAGATGATTTTGCATTAAAATTCATGAACTCAGTAAGTAACTTCATTCTGAAGTATTACATATATTAGTTTTATAACTTATGCACACATACTTGTGCATGTATCTGTTAATGCCTCATGCTGTATACACAGAATTAATAATTTGTTCATTACTTTGACATTAAGTTTCTTCAAATCTTTAAATACACTTTTAGTTAACAAAGCTTATATATGTATACATATAAGCAATTGGTTTTAGTTAATACTTACAGAAGACTGTAACATTAATTTGATTAGCATGCGCATCTACTGAAATGGAACCATAAGCTCACGCAAACTTGTAGTAAATGCTTACCTGAAACAGAAAAATTAAAAATTAAAATTTGCACGCAGAGAATACACGCGTGAGAAATATTTACGAAGAGACGAATTTACATAATAACATTAATTAGTTATATAATGCAATATTTAAGAGAGATCATTTATTACTTCTTACGTAAATATATCCATAAATGATATCTTTTTACTCCCTGTCGGGAAATATAATATAACTACTCTATTACAAAAAAATTTCTTTAAGAGTAATTATCACGACTTCGATGAAAGTTAGTAGCAAGAAAGAATAAAAGTCGTTTAAAGAAAGAAAGGCCGCGGACTTTTATTAAGTATTGGAAGAAGATGGTAGACGTAAAGGTGAGATGTTAATCATGGCTCGACATCTCATTATCGTTTTGATTAGCCCGTGTAATCGTCTCGGTCCTTTGCTGCTGTGGTTACGAGCTCTCTCTCGCTCTCTTTCCCTTTCTCTCTCTCTCTCTCTCTTTCTCTCTCTCTCTCTCTCTCTCTCTCTCTCTCTCTCTCTCTCTCTCTCTCCTTGTCTACTTCAAAACGATCAAAGTTCCGTGCTTTGCTCAGGCACTTCACGGCCCAGAAGTTGTCTTAATGAGCAGGTCAAACGTTCCATTTTAACTGCACAATCATATTGTGTCGAACCAAAATGTAACTGACTTAAATTAACTCATTCCCATTAATTAACACAACGATTAGATTTTACCGTCGCTTGAATGTCGTAAGTAATCAAAAATTATTACTTTACTAAATTCTATTCATAATATTGCAACATACGTATGACAATAAATATAAATGATACAAATATGACATAATTTAAATGCTAGAAATATTCTTAAAAAAAGTTTTAAGATTGTTATGTGTGACGCATAATTAAAAATATATTTTTCTATCAATCATTTTCTATCAAAAATATAATGACGAAAGTTTGAAGATAATCAAAAGCCACTATCTTTCGCAAATTTAAATTAAGAAAACGCGTACAAAAAAATGCTTAAGAAAAATCACATAGGCAGCAGATTTTTTCGTCCTTGCACATGCCGTGTGACAAATATTCTCTGCTCGAACAGATCCATTTCCACGCATGCCTGACCCAATTCAAGATACGATCACTCAAATCGCAACTCTGTGCGAAGAAGTCGGTATTGCATATACCTATACGATACCGGTGCATTCCACGCGCACGTGGTACAGTGAAATTGTTGAATTTCGTTTAGTACAATATGCAGTACGCACAATAGTACTGCGTACTATTGTGTGTGCAGTAATTGCGCCAATTTACGTAGATTTTTTAAAAAAATAAAGAAGCTGTTAATTCTACACCAACAATAAAGCTAAGCCACTTACATAAAGTACGCAATAAGTTCAATATATAAAATATATACAAATATACTGATATGCAAATAAATTTTTTTTTTTTAAATAAATTTTTAGTATATTTGATTAAAAGTAAAAGTAAATTATTTTAGACATACAGTAACACTTTTTTCGTGCGACAACTGTCTTCAGATATTAATTGTATTAATTATTTCGTGAAACCTGATCCTGCGGATTTTTTTATTAACACCAGGCAAACGATCTCGATAGCCTCGTTGGTATCTGAATGATAGGAGGCGCTTCGTCCATTAAAGAAGTTTAACCTATTCAAGCGAATGACGATGAAATTGCGCGCGTATCCACTTCGTCGTTCAGGCAGCGTTTAATGGTTAATGGAGTTCCAAATCAAATTATTGCTAATGAGTAAAGTTGCTGAGGGTACCACAGAGCGCGCACGCTACTGAAGCGAATACTGCCTGCAAATTATACAGAGTGCCGTGTACTTGCAACGTGTCTTTCGCGAAAATTACGCGCAAGTGTGTTGTCGACGGAATTTTCTGTCACTGTAATGCGAAACGAAATCGCATTTATACTAGCCATACCAATCGATTTCGATCGTATAAGATGACAATTAAATAAGACGTAATGAAATCTCGATAGCGGTGCATAACACTTAGAATAAACAACATATATATATATATATATATATATATATATATATATATATATATATATGTTTTAAAGTAAGTTCTTAACGATCTAGTTTAATGATAATTCGCTTCTCGTGCATCTTGTTTTCACGAAACAGTAAATGATCGTCGCGTTGTTTCGCCGGAAGATTCCAGTTAGGTTGCTTTCCTAACGCAATATACAACGCGACAGATTCGCGACCTGGAATTGGCAATTAACGCTGTCACCGGCGTATAATCGTATCTCGAGAAACGCGTAATCTATCGACTCAAACTCCTAATTGGCTGCGGTATACGTCATGTCGTTAGGGAGCCGCGCACAACTAATTCCCGCAGTCTAACTTCGACATGATGTACCAGCAACGTACCCAACTAGGCACTATACGAATACGTCGCCGGTATGAGTGTAGGAACCTGATTCTCACCTTCTCGTATAAACATCTGGCACGGGAACAGATTCCCCCTCATTGTTACTTCCGGGCCAGCAAGCTTTCTCATTAAGAACAGGCGTAATTACTGTCTAAGAAAAAAATTGCCAGCGTGCTATCGTGTCTTACTTAGGGTACATCTCTGCTCATTAGTTCTGTCGCTAATGGCAAAATCCGTGTAGCGCATTAGAAGCAAATGTAACGTTGAATAATTTTTTCCACATGAAAGTACAAGTTGATAATCGTTGCTTTTTTCAAATTAATAAATCATCCTTGACAAGATAATTGTAATAAATAATTGTAAATATTATTAACAATGACTTTAATAATTTAAAATAGAAGATAGCTATTTATTTATAAATAGATAGATTTATAAATCAAACTGATTTCATTGTAAGTTTAAAACGTTTAAATAAATTATTTTGTATGATAGATTTCGTGGACATTATATTATTGATATTTAAAAAAATACATACTGCTTGCATATACATATACTTTTAAATTATATATACAACCAATTTTTTCACGATTTTTCTATTTCAAATATATCTCATAAATCGTTATACATCGCGAGTCTACGGCGCGCTTGAGTGTACTCGTGTCAACACACGTGACACGACGCTCCATTCGGGCTGCCACGGACGATCGGTTCATGTCTCTTTCATGAGGCGGCACCGTAATAGGTTCGACGTGCGGTAGCAACGGAAAGAAGCGCGACGCGTTTACATCGCGTTGTTTATATCCCCTTTTTCTACAATGGGAGAAACAATGCCCGTCGCGGCAGCAGAATAAAGTTCCACCGTTATTTCTTCCGGATGAGTACGTTGCATCGTTAGAAAGGCGTCCAACTGTCTGGAAGAGGAAGCGGAAAACGAAGACGGCCGTATGTCGTTGCTCATGCCCGATGTTGAGAGACGATGCCTACTAGCCTTCAGCCGCGTTTTGATCAGGTCGAAGGAGCAAGCGGGATGAGAGGCTAAAGTGCGACGACAAGGTGAGGTGAGGTAAGGTGAGCCGAGGTGAGGCTGTGGAGCGAATCTCCATGGCAACGGCTTCACTACGGATTCCATTTACCTATCGCTATGGAAACGTTGGGGTGGCGCTCAAAGCTGTGTGTAGAGAAACGGAAAGAGATGGATGGAGATAGAGAGCGTGAGGGATGAAGAGAGTGCGATAGTGCGGGAACGATGGGGTGGAAGAGAAAGGGACAGAGAGAAAATGAGAGAGAGATTGACGGAACGATGAGGGATGACGGAAGATGGAAGAAAGTGGAAGAGGGATGGTTAAGGGAGGACGTGGGATGGTCAGGAAATCCTACGAGATCACAGTAGGGTAGGGACCGGAGTGGTCGTCAGAAACGATAACACATCAACAGATATATCGATCATCCATGCACGCGGTATAATCTATACACGCCACACTCCATACTTCAAAACTATCTCGCATTTCTTTAAAAATCGATTGGCCTTAAATGCGCTTCTCGGAGTATTTTTATACGCGTTGTTTACGAAAGAAGAAAGAGAACTTCTTCTGCAAGTTAGTTGCAAGGCACACCAGATTATACGTAACATGTGCGACTTAGAGAGACCGCAACAGGTTTCTTATCTTCTATTAATGTTTTCGATAAAAATAATATAAAAAATTATAAAATAGAAAAATTATATTTAAAAAAATGAGTAACAAGTTTTTTTTTTTTTTTTAATATTTGTCTTTATCTTTGTGTTCTTTTAATTAAATCAAAAATTTTGGGCTAATTCAAATAAATTATTTGTAGAAAATAAAAGATTTTATACAATAACAAATATTATCATTTTTGGATGTGCTTGTGCATAATATTAGGCTTATGTTTATTTAAGGATCGTAACATTTTTGTTACTCTCAACGCAAAGCTCGGATGTGATTTAGCATTAATTACTCTCTTATCATCGTATTGTAAATTTTAAGTTTATTACGAACAACAATTGCAGTATTTTGACCAATTAACCATTACATTCTTCCATATAAATTCTCATTCAGTAATGTTATTTGCAATATTCTGTTCACATAATATACTATACTCATAAATAGAGATATAAATAATTTTACATATTAAATTTACGAATTTGTTTATATGTATAATCCAGAAAATTTATATTTTTATTATTAATCATAACTCACAACTTGTATTTGCGTCAACTTTACTGGAATTGATCTTGCGTAGGTAGCTTAATAAATTTCGGTACACACGGTTGTTGGTAAGGGTATACGTGACTTGCTACAGGCACACGGGATTACTTGGAAAGCGTTTTCTGTTATATGGGTCGTGCACCTAAATTTTACTTGAATTTCAAAGTAATTCCTCGTCACGAAAATGGGTTTACGTGTTGTTGAAAAATAATATACTCTCGATGAAAACTCGCTTCAACGAATTTAACCCAAGAAACTTTTAACTAATGCAGCACAGTAACCGGTCCTGTTGGGCTAACACGACAGGTATTAAAACGTATATAGGGAGTTACTTGAATACTATGAGAGTGAAACGGAATCAGTGCTTATGGACAGAATAATATCGCGTCCAACGGTCGATAAAGCGAAAAGGATCTTCATCGAGCACGATCGAACTGCCAGCGGGCCTACCAATTGTACGATCCTCTCAGGGCTTTTCCCTGCAGCAGCACTTCATCCCTTTTTACTTCTGTAGTACGAATGGAACCAGTTCTACGTGGGGCCGTAAGCGGATTGCGATGGAATTGAAGTTGGCCTCACTCTATGCTTTGAAGACCCTGTGAGAGAACCGCGCCTACAAGCTATATTGCGCAGTGCAGGCGTCCTTGCGGACCTTTTAACCCTTTAATTGCTACCCGCCGTATTCATCGTCGACAACTGCGGAAAAGTTCTTCAAAGTAAACCACCCAATCACTGTCGGCAAAACGACTTCACACGCGCTGATTAATCATGAGCAAACGGAGATGGTTACTATCGGCTTTCAAACACATAAATGTCGCATATCTCTCATATAAAAATCTCTCTTTAAAAAAATGATAAGTAAAAGTGGTCCGTGCAATAATAATAAATAATAATATAAATATTAGCTAAATTGTGTAACTAAAACGTTATACCTTGTTAGAGAAAATTTGTAAAATTTTATTATATGTACAAAAAAAAAAAAAAAAAATCATTCCTCAAATTGAAATCGAAATAAGTATGTTTTATACTATTTATTGATTATCTTATTTTTGTCATCAAATATATTAGCAGAAAATCCCCCGAAATTATGAAGTGCTCCAAATGTGACTTTTTAAGATTTTCTAAAATAATAAATAAAACATAAGGAAAAGGGCTTCACGCAGCTTTCGCAAAAGATTCGAGCTTATAAGAACATTTAAGCTATTGGACTTTCCGGCTTGCCACTTCTCTTCTACTCCGCACATTTCTGACCAACCTTTTGGCGGATACTGGCGACAACGAGAAGGGTTGAACGTAATTAATTGCGATTTCACTCTTTCCTGCACTTAATGCGGTCCTCGGTTCTGCGGTCGTCCTTTCCCTACCTGCATTCAGTTAAATCGCAATTACTCAGAGACGCGGCAGTTAGGTGCTCAGAAGAGGGGCGGACAAAGACAAAGCGATGAAAGAAGATTATTTGTTTCGGCCGCACGAAACATGTCATGTTTTCCTAAATCTGATTGAATTCACATCTATCATTTCTTTATTGTTAGTTTTCTCATGTTTGTTGAATCGATGAATTTTCGAGAAAATCATTAAAATTATAATATGAAAGATTTTTCAATAATATTTACACATATATACAGTTTAAGAAATAAACAAACTACCGCTAAAACGCTCCAACGTTGCAATATCTCATGTCGCCGCCTTTTATTGTAAGAGCAAAAGAGAAGCAAAAAGACAAATTACTTCCTGCTCCTCTTTTGGAACAGTTGCATCCTCGGTATGCCGAATTAATCGCGCAGATACCATCTTGCATCCTCGCGATTCTAAAGTAAGGAATTTCGCTCATTAGTTAGCCGCGTAATTAAAAAGCCTGCGCGTCCGGCCCAAACAGATAACGAAGAAGGAACGGGGCTAGAAGTTCAGCAACCCTTTCTCCCTTTAATTCCCTGCCGTCCCTTCCGTCGCTTCCGCCACCCTACACCGAACGGTTTGCCATCCTCGAGCAATTGCTTGCTCTACGCTTGTCGTCGCGAAGGAAAGACAGAGAAAGAGAGATAGAAAGGAAAGGAAGAGAGGAAAAAACGAAAGTACTAAGTGGGGAAAGGATGGGACAGAAAAGGGGCAAGGGGGCGAAAGAAGGGCGGACCTTTTTATAATTGCAAAGCGCTCGCCGCTCGAGCAAAGCGGGGTCTTTTGAAGCGTAAGATCAAGGCGATCGGAGAATAAATGCGAATAAATCTCACCACCCACGTTGTCAAGGCTATGTTTCGTCCATCGGTGAACGGTTTAAAAGCGACACATTGTCGAAAAGCGACAGGATTCGATCGAGACGTCGCATTTAAAAACCAGCTCAAAATCAATACGCTGAATAATTTGTATAAATTGTAACGTTTATCGTCGTTATAACAAGAATCGAAGCATATTTCGCTATCAAGATAAAAGTATGCGATTAAATCACAAATTTGATCACATACCTTCCCTTATATGAGACATTTTTCTTTATTAATGATATTAATCAGGATATCATATAACGTTGCACTATCTCAATAAAAATCAATGAACTAGTCATTTTTTTGTATCAATGAACTTTATTGTTTCACACCCCAAGTATAGAAATATGATTCACTCGACTGAAGGTAACGCTCGTGACGTGGCCGGAAATATTGGTCATTGTTAACCGGCGCTTATTCAGAGAGAGCCGCACTCCGACATCCGGTAGACGGCAGCATCTCTGATGCTGAAATCGTGCTTGCAGAGAGCTTTGAAGCTTGCATCGCGTGGCGCCACCCCTGAGAAAAGCTCGGAACCTTTTATTGCTCAGTGCTCATCAACTCAGAGCTTACTAAACGTATAATTGTATCTTACTTTATCAAAATTCAATAAAAAAAAAATTTCCATTTTCAATGAATGAAGTAAATAAAAATATATATGATATTAATAAATTTGAAATTTTTTAATTTTGGAGTGTAATAATCTTCTTAAAATATATGCATATAGTCTTTTTAATAAAAAATGTCAATGCAGCCAGGTCAATGCTAAATAATATTAAAAATGAATCAAATTATTACATATTATATTCACAATATTATTACAATGATCTTCTAGTAAACTATATATATTTAAATTTGGTTTACTACGCGAATTTATATAAAATAATGGTAACTATATTATTTAGCTCATTATTTAAAACAATCTTATAATGATAATATGATTTTCTCTCTTTCAACAAATGGAATTTCTTTATTTGTCTTTATATATTTTTTATGTCTTCAATTATAGTTCCTTTTAATGAGCTTTCTGCTAACAAATGATATTTAATACTTAATATATAATGGGAAATACAAATGATCTTGAAGAGTAGATGTTAAACAGATAATTGCAAAATATATAAATTCAAATTTAAGCGAGATAAAGAGCATTCGTATCATTGTTGCGGATATCAAGTATGCAATGCGTCTCGCTTGATGTACAGTTCTGGAGAAAATATATCTCGAGGTCAACGTCTTTGTCGACGGACGATGACGCTGCGCAGGATATCCGGTCGCGGTTCAAGGCCACGCATCGTATCTTCCCCATAGCTGAGCACCCCTTCTTGCCCCCATTTACCCATCGCTGCTTACAGAGGGCGACACGTGCCTCTGGTTTTCCCGCGATCGATCGCAGAGATTACTTTCCGCCGGATTCTGATCACACCGCCGTGTTCCTATGACCGTTACGAATCATTTCAAACGTTTTACAACCCGTCGCACGGTGAGCATTTGAAGCCTGTTGCAATAACCATGGCTCTTTATGATCGACGACGTATGAAAATGGCGAAAAATACGAGGAGAAGTAGGCAGGGGAATAGTGATGCTGCTCCTAATGTAGACGATACATTATATAGATTATAGACGAAGGAACTAGAATACGTACGCCAAGAATATTACGAAAGCTGTCTATATCCGCGATGCCGCATTGAAATCATTAAATAGATCTGAAATAGAACTTGTACATTAAACTATTTATACCATACTGGATGAATCATTCTCATACGAACAGTATCGATTGTCACATTGGTTTTAAAACTGTCAGCGTCTCTCACGTACTTCAATATTTGATTTTAAAAAGATCAAGTAACTGGACACACACACACACACACACATTGTATATATGTAATAGAATACAGTATAATTTGCAACTTCTAGTCGATGCATTGCTAACGCAATTTTTCTACGTCAACGCGGTTTATCTTTACGTCGAGTCGTAAAATATTTATATTCCGTCTGCAGAACCGAGATACACACACACAGACACAATATTTCTTTATGACAATGCTACACGTATATTATATTATATCTGCATATACATACGCACGGAACTTTGCCATCGAATGAAATCTTTACGGCTGATCGTATAATTATTTTACAAACGTGCTGATTCGTATAACAATGCGGTGCAAGCTTACTCGATGAGCAAGAAGAATTACAGCTCCGAAAGAACAATACACGCCAGCCAATACGTGGCAAAAAGCGAGAGAAAAAAGGTACTCCAGAAAGCACATTATGAGAGTGTGGTGTGGAATTGGTATACGCTGTGCGACTTGGTGCGATTAAATCGGGAAGCCCTGCCGCCATTATATCCCATTTACACGAGCGAGGCTTTTTAATGAATAATTCAATCGACCTGTTTTTTCGGTAGAGGATCTCATTAGGAATGTACCTCACTTTTTTGCGACTACGCGAGAGTAAAAGCCGATGCGACGTTGCTACTCGCGAGGGACCACGATTCCTTTCCCACGACCCGTTTTACATTTCGAGGCTATCCGATATAACGCTGTTTTGTAAGAGTTATTTTTATAACTTTCCTATATATGTGTATCAGGAGATACAGGTGTGTACGTTGCAATATTGCACGGCGAATCGATCGGAATGCACTATCACAAGTGCGCTTTCAATGTAATTGCGCAGTTACAATCTGTGAGTGTAAGTATAAATAAGAAATAAAGAGCTGGAAAACTGAAGCAAGTGCGAACAATGTTATAGGATAGTATATCTACTCCCAGCGTGTCGCTTCCCTTTCTCTAAAGGATAAAAATAGAAAGAGGTAGTAAAATAAAAGAGAGGAAGAGAATGAGAAAAAAATAATTTTACTATCCCTTTTAGAGGAAAAAATTCATTTATATTAGTAAACGATAAATATACAGTGCATACAATATATTTAGAAAGCTAAATAAAAATTTTGATCGCGAAAGTTGAGAAATAAAATTTAAAAGAGCTTTAAATTTATATATAAAATAAATTTTAACAATTATAAAATAATAAAATTATAAAAATACCACGCGTGCAATAAAATAAAATTTATTATAGTATCTACAAAAGTGTATTAATTACAAAATTAATAAATATTTATTTTTAATAAAAAATTCTTGATTAAATGTGAAATTTTTCAACAGTTATTGAATTGATTCTTGCATAAATTTTCACAGTCATAAAATCCAAATGCTGCTTTAATCAAAATTTATTAAAATATAAAATATTTTATCAAATTAAAACAAAGAAATATATTAAAAATCTAATCAGCGCGATGCCATTTACATTACAGTTTTCAGAAAAGACTCAATGAATTTTGAAAAACGAGACAAATAATACTCGCGCACTAATGTTTCAGCACTTAAGCGATGTTATTCGTCATATCGGACATGCGTTAGGATTCAGTCACAAAATGTCGATCGTCGGATCGCGATAACGTTCGTTCTACTTTTCTTTCTTTCCTCTGCTCGTCTCGTTACCGTCCGTCCCCCGTTATGCTCGAGGTAACGACAGACACACCGACGCCTAAGGGCCGTTCACGTTTACGAGCACGAACGAAAACGGGAGATATCGGCGGAGAAAATGAATCGGGAAAGTGCGACGGGGCACCCCTGGCGATCGTCATTGCTTGACCCTTCTCGCAGTCTTTCACCCTCGCGACAGAGAGTACGCCACATACACAGACGCACTAGCCGCACACTTACGTACACATGCGCAATATATGGATGTATATAGACAGACGAATGTACGAACGCCAATGGCAGTTAGCGATGGTTCAGTCACACCGTTTTCCTGCTCTATCTTGCCAGGAGCAGTCAGCAAGCGAACCCCGATAAGTGCACGATTTCATTCCCATTCTCTGGGGGATGGTTACACGGATTACATTCACTATGGCCCAACAATTTTCGTGGAAAACGAATCACGGTAACCGTCAATGTTTCTGTGATTCCGCGCGACAGCAATACAAAATTCCATAGTTTTGCTCCAAAAAATATAACTGTAAAAATATATCACGCGATAAGCTAGGATCTTGTAACGCTACATACATTTACATAGACTGAAACACCTTTGATTTATCGGGTGTCATTAGAGATACTTTCGGACAAACAACTCGACTTTTCTTGCGAGTTTTATAGAGCTCCGTTACATTGAAATTCGCCGCGAGATGCTCGACAGTCTCCGATGTAAGACGAAATCGATCACTATCTTTCTCAAGCTTCCCGGTGACTTGCCTAATGCGACCTGAAGTTTTCCACTTTGCTATATACGACGCCAAAGTTTTGAGGCCCGAATGTATGAACATCTTTATATCGGATCTTCTAACGGGCTCACGACAAAGATACAAGTTCATTTATCTTGGTTCAATTTTGATTTAGAAAAAATGAAAATTTAGCATTGTTATAAATCAAATAGAATTTTTTAGAAATTAACAATTTATTTTATTATTATTAGAAATGTTTTAATAAAAACAAATTATAATGTTGGATGTATAAAAGTCATTATTTAAGCAGTTTTTTAGATTCCAACATTAAACATCTTGGCAATTAAATTTCAAATTAAATTCAAATTACATAAAATCTATTCAAAAGTAACTGTGACTGTGGCGTACGGTTTTGTTCGCAGAATCTTGAGATTTAATTCATTCTCTGAAAAATTTTTGCTACATTTAATAATATTTTTATTGAAAAAGTATTCAAAGAAGGAAGAGGTTCAAGTTTTTAAGAGAATTACTCAAAGAGATAGTCTACAGAAAAATAGATTCTATAAATATACAATAAGCAGAGGAAATCTCAAGCATATCGAATGAAATTTCGAATGTCAAAATAGATAGACTACACGTATAGATCTCTTCATAATTTTACGGAGAGGAAACATTGCTCCACATTGCGCCTGAGCTCGATGCGTCATGGAATACATTAACACATGTTGCTGCGCGACAACCGATACATCCCTCGCTCTTTCTCCACGTTCGCTATTCATCCATTTTTTATCCGGATTCGCGACACCCCGAGGGTCGCAGCTGCACTCCATTTCGAAGAACAATCTCTGCATATTTGAAATCTATCTGTTACTCCGTACGTTGTATGAATGTAGCACGCTCCTACACATACGTGTACGCAACACGCGCGTATCAGTGTGTACGTGCGTGTGGTACGGGAAAGACACATATGCAGAAATTGGCCGGAACTCCGGAGGCAGCCGCGCGTCAATATATTATAGAAATTTATAAATTTTCGAGCACGCTCGCTCTCTCTTCTCGAAGGTGGGATGCGGCGGCGGCAGTATTGCTCCTTTAAAACCGGCGCGCGAGGGCAGAGCGACGACTATTTCTGCCGTTTTGACTGGTGAAATTTTCAAGAGGCCATCATTGATTTTACCCCCCTCGCGCGTCGAGCGCCGCCCTTATTCCACCCTCCGCGCGTCGCGCACCCTTCTCGACCCGTACCTCACATCGATCACCCGTACTGTCCACGCAAAATAACGATTAGCTCGAGAGCGCGATGTGTTTCAGAGACGTTCGTCCAATCCCTCGAGCCTCCCGCGCAGCGAGCAGAGATCCGGGCATGCGACATTTGATGTTGATGAAATTTAACGCGAGCTTTTACCACAAGTATGAAAATTACTTTAGAGAAAATGAGCTCCAATTATATATATTTTGTCGTGATATATATTTTTTTATTGATATATTTTTTTGATGATTTTATTAATTTTTTTGATGACTAGAAGCTCAAGTAGATATCGATTTAAAATCACTTTTAATTTTTTACTTGCTAGATAGAGAGAAAATCGATTACTATAACACCTGTTCTGAAAGTTCCAAAAATAGTTATAGTCATAATAGACTATATAAATCCATTTTACATTATAATAAACATTAGATAAAAACATATATAAAAAACATTATATATTATAAAAAATATTATTTTTGATATTTTTTTGGTACCTTTCTAGTATGCTTAATTAAATTGTACATATTTTTCTATGTATAAAACTCGAGGAAATTTAGAACTACGTTTACTACCCATCCGTCGGAAGATCAGTCTGTCCATAATTCAATGCACCCTGCTGTTGACTTGGGAAAGGAATACATACATACGTGTAAGCGAACGCACTCACGTAGTCGGAAAGGGAAAAAGAGTCCGAAGGGCGAGCCGGCGGCCGCGTTAAATATTTAGAATTGTGAGTTATAGTACCGCGTGTATAGACGTCGCATTATCGGTAAAGACATCGGGTCCCAGGTGCGTCCTATGTGTTTACGAGTCTCCGAACGGCCCAACTTCAGGAGCACGGCAAAGCCCAGCGGGAACTTTGAAGGTTATGTTTTGCCGGATATATCGCGGGTCCGCACCAGGTGCAAGCTGACTTTTAAGGCGAAGTATCCTTCGGCTCTTGGCCAATACTATTTTTTTTGCCCGAGTAGATTAAATTCTTCTTGAACGTTAAATCGCGCTCGATAAAAATGCATATCTCACGTGCAAATTGAACTAAAAAAATTTTTATATCGGCGTGTAATTAGGGCGTAATAAATTTTTCTAACATGTGATGCTTGTGATCATTAGAGATAAGTAGTATGACCGCTTATAGAATCAGCCTGGATGATAAGTAGTATAATTGCTTATAGAGTCAGCCTATATCGCCTACGATATAATCTCGGAATATTAAAAATGAATAAATTAAATAAGAGTTGGGATGCTTCGTTAAATCTTTATAAATGAAACACTAATATTAAATCAGAGAGCGACAAAAAAATCAAATGTTCCACAATGGCGGTGAGATAAAAAATACAAATAAGATTTCGAAGCTCTAGAAAATAATGTACGCGCTGAGTGGATACACACATAACAGAGAATTGGTAATGCGTTGTAAATACAATTTTTATAACATTGGTTCTCTTTTATGACTCGATCGTTAAAATGTAGTTACTTTTTTATGTACGCTATTTATCCATAATCAAGCCCCTAATATAATATCATATTTAAAATGAGAAATATATTTTTTATGAGCTTTGCCTCAGTATATAGAGAGTGTATCTCGATAGCGTCGTAACTTCTGTCGGTGACAAATTTTTTAGAATAATTCTAAAAAAAAACTGATACCATAATTTGGAGGTAGCAATAATTTTTCCACGTCCCGAATAATAGGAGCCAAAAAAAAAAGATAGAATAAAAAAAGTACAGAGATATATTCTAACATAACGGATTAACAGGGACGAATGGGAAATGGATGACACTTAATTGCACGACTGCATATCACAGACGTAAGCCCTATCCATTAATGGCGACAGGCTACGAGTACGTTAGACCACCGATGAGGTTGTTCGCTCTGCTTCTCGCTTTATACCTGTCAGATCGACTCTGAGTAACGATCAGGCAGAATTTCAGTGCCGGGGTTTACGAAATGGCGTGACCGCGAATGGATCGCGTCAAGAGGGAGAATATAGAAATGTAAATTGCCTCTTATCACTATAATGACGTACTCAGTCACGAAATTATCCAGAACGCTGTGTCAATCGTTCGCGAATACGACCGTAGCGATGGTGGAACGTTAAAACCCAACTCCCTGCAGACTACAACTTAATTAAGAGAACGATAACGTAATATTTATGTGGCAAAACGATGGGAGAAGTTGGATAAAACTTAAGCGTTGGAGGGGTAATCTGTTATACTATCAAAGTGTCCACGTACAATGAAGATAAGTTTATCTCAGCAGCGTGTTGCAAGCGGAAGGACGTTGCACTGTTCTCGGTCGGTTTATTCCACCTCCTACGAACCGAGAAGGAGGTTCTGGGAGGACTAGCAGCAGTCAAGGGACGAGTGATTTATTCGAAGTCGCGTTTCGCAACAACCAACCTTAGATTAACCGAATTACTGGATTCCTGGGCTGGCGTGGGTCGCCGTGCCACGGACCAATGCTATATTCGCCGGCGACAGAACCGAGCTACAAGGTAGGTTTGTCATTGTGCCCCCAGTGTTTAATTAGAGAGAGTATCGACCGGGTGGAAAGGGTCGGGACCCCCGGGTTCACGGGGTGAAGGCGGCCGAGCAGAGGACACGTCTCTAGATAGGCCCCTCACCTGCAATTACCCAATCGCGTCGAGGTAATGGATTACCGATTGGAGAGAAGCGGAGGATCCAGTTCGATTCGATCGGACAGCGACGGGGGATGGTAGCGGCAATGTCGGGGTACAGAACGAGGGGGAGTGACCGCCGTCTCGCCGCCGTGCCGCACTCCAGGGGCAATTTACCTCGCCAATCTATGCCACGTAATTGGGAATTTTATAATATTTTTGGAAGCGAGCCAGTCTCGGCAGCCGGGCACGGGGCATAGAGAGGGGAGGATGACGGAAAGAAAGGTGGAGGAAGACGGTTGCTGGGCTATACGGTTGGGATACGGCGGAGGGCCGGCAGCCTCTAGGGAAGATGGATATCCTCTTTTTGAGAGCCGCAACGCGCCGGATGAAAAATGCACACGGCTAAAATTCACCGCCCGCAAGAAGGGCGCGAGCGATTTGGAAGCATACCAAATTGTAATCGTCGGAAATCGACGATTAATTTATCACAGAAATGCCTCCTACCCCTATCTCTTAAGCACCGACTCACCCCTTGGCGTTTTCAACTATTACCATTCCCATTTTTGCGCGAGTAGAACCATGGCCACCGCTGTGGAACGACTCCACCTCCTTGTTCCTTGAAACGAGAGGATTTGCGGTATAACCGCAGAGAGACGTACGCTATCAATCGGCGAATCGAAAACCTTTCACCAGTACTCTTCCCTTTGTAACCGCATATTGTGCAGTCATATTTCTCACAAGCTCTGTCCTCTATCCGTATCGCGTGGAATTAATTTCAACGAATTCTCCATCACGCGTAATATATATAAAAACATTATCAAATATATATTTCGTCCAATTAATGTCATATCAGAACAAATAAAAAAAAAATCCATCGTAGTCTATATATTCGCGTAACCGTTTGCGCGGTTTATTACGAGAAAGCACGATCGTTTTACGACGGAAAATCGATGTATAAAAATAGACGGAACGTTCTACCTTTCGATACCGTCACAAAAGTGCGCCTTCTGATCGCAGCACTCTCGACAAGTATCTACTGACTCCGAGCGCGATAATAACGGGCGGTTACCGTACAGACTGGCGCAGCTGCTAGTAGTACTGTATCTATTTGGTACGGCGGGCGGCGACAGTGCGCCCTGCTATACGTGAAACAGGCGTCGCCGCCACTTTATATTCAAAGCGCAGGCGGACGTCTCTGAAAATGCAATCGCAAAATACAATACCGTGCATTACCTATACCCCGGTGCGCCCCGGAAAGAGATATCGTAAAAGATGATGTTATACATTATGCGGCGCGAGGCACTCCCACAACTCGCACCCCGCCACGGCGTGCGGAGGCCCCTAAATCCGCTCTTCCCTCCCCGTCCGTTTCACCCCCGTCCGTTTCACCATTGCGCTACGTCCGTAGCCATCGCCGATACGTTAATAAAATTCAAGGGTTGAAAAGGACGCGCGCGCGCGAACGTACGGATATACGTACTCCTCTCCCAGGATATTGGAGTATCCCCAAGGAAAATCCCCTATTCGACTTTCTCCCGTTCGCCGAATACGGGCGAAGATACGTGAAAAATCGTTTTCCCGAAGTCTCCGAGCTTTTATTATTTATCGGCCCGCGCGCGATTGTTTGTGGGTGTATGTGTGTGTGTGTGTATGCCGACAGACGCGAGGATTCAGCGCCGTTTTCGTCCGAGTGAGAATCACGCGAAATAATATATCTCGCGAGAAACGGGGTAAATTCGTCAAAGTCTCACGTCAGAGCGTCGTGCCTCAATATCGAAAATTTTACAATTCGCTTGTCGTCCGATTCGATCATTAACAGAATGTTGCAATGTTACATATTGCCGTAGGTGCAATTTATTGTAATGCGCACATTGGATACTCATTTATTTTTTATATTATATGATTGTAATATGTAATGCTCTCGCAGACATAGGATTGAAATACATGTATGTGTTTGTTGCAGGCACAGGTTATTATAATAATTTACTCTTTATCATTGATAGAGTGACGATACGTGAAAATTTTAATTTAAAACCGCTGCAAGAAAAGCAAAGCGACTAGCTCCGTTTTATTTGTGATATCTGTGCCTGTTTCTATGTAGCATTATCTGCTGCGCTGACAACGCAATGATGTTGTAAGGACTGGTGAGAACGTCTATTCATTAGTCTTCGCTCTCTGCCGTGGATAAATACATATATTTTACAGTAAGAAGATGCAAGATCGCGGGGGGGGAGGGGGGGTTACAGTTTACCGATATGGAGATCTAAGTTTCACTATCTCGCGCGGAGTTTGTCGAAACATGGCTGATAAAGGCGGAACTTAAGTGATTAAGCTGCAGGAAAGGAGCGTTCTAGCAGTTTGGTGGTTTGCATTAACGGCCTTGACTTCGCGAAAGTGGAACGTATTTCTCTGGGAATTGCTGTCTACGTCGCCCATTGAGTAAGAAATAAAGCTGCGGCTATGGCCGGGTATTCCCATGTCTCGCGTTCAATTACACGCCGCTCACTCCATTAACATTTCCGCGCATTTAGTTTAATCATTTCCTGCGTCCCAAGTATTCTTTCTTGTCATCTTTTTCTTGCGTCGTTCCGCAAACGCACACCATGTCAATTTCGCGCATTTAATCAGTCAACGTGAAGCAAAACAAATGTAATAATACAAAAAGCTTTATATGTATTTGTGTACATGTATTGCAGGCTTGTTGTAAAGTCTGTCTTTTCACAATAGAAGCTTAAATCTTTTTGTAAAAGAGCTAAATTTATAAATATAGTCTGTTACATATTATACGTTATTAAGTCCTCCATATATATATATATATATATATATATATATATATTTCGTTTTTCTCTTTATGTGAAATATTATACAAATTATTATGTAAATTATTATTATACAGATAACATATCTATTTCTATTTCAAGATAAAAATCATAGCGCTAATAGAATTTGTAACAATGGAGGACTAAATCGAGTGCTTTTTATCAGGGTAAATAAATGGTATATTTAAAAGAAGGGGGTAAAATGCGGGATGCGCCCAAGATGCGCCAAATAGAATGTTTCACGGCCTTTCGTTATCAGGATGTGAGAATCGCGCGGGTGGCCCTGGATAAGCTCACAATGAGGAGAATGTAGATCGTGGCGCATATAGCGTTAGTAGGAAGACGAGCAAAAGAGGATGTCAGGGTTAACGGGAGAAAGGGTACGGTATAGGTGGAAGAAGGAAGAGAGGCCTCGACCGTAGAGAGGAAGGGCCAACGGCGAAGTGCAGTTAGGGGGCGATCAGGATACAGAAAGGTCTGCGGCACCCGCGGCTACTCTTCTCTGTCTGGGCTTCATCCGGGGAAGCTTTGCATGGAAATGCCGCCGCTGAATAACCCACCGCTGCTAACTTCAGCACAATAGTCGTCACATTATGTTGCGTCAGAAAGCACCGACGGCGCAGAGAGCCTGCTTGGCTTTAGGAGTCGCTGATATAACGGTCGCGTCCTCCGTCCCCCCTCCCCCTTTTCACCCTGTCTTTCTCTCTGTTTCACTCCTTCTTCTTTGGTCTTTCAGTACCTTTCCCTTTTCATATATCTGCTTGCTATCTATCCATGAGTACTGCGGTTTTGTACATGCTAGACACGTGGGCGCGAATGACAGCGATCTGGCGAGGGGGCAATCGTGAACGTTTTATTCTCATCCAAGTCGAAAGCATAGTTTCTTTCACGTATATAATTACACGTATTACATTTATGTACTCTACTACTTTATGTAACTAATTGAAAAATTAACATTGAATTTAAATATATAAACGCGCGCAATATATTACGCTTTATCGTAAATGTTTCATGTACAAATATTTGCAAAATTATCTGCAAATAATGCTCGAGCGCCAGAGTTTGCTCTGTAATATCTTTTGAAAACGGAAGTCTAGCGGCAATATTATGCGACCAAACGTACTCGCAGCTGACGACGGTTCCTCGACGCGAAGTACTTTTCGCAGTAAGACAAACGAATTAGCGGCAATTTCGCGGAGAACCCTTCGAGCGAACGTGTCACGTACAGTCGAGAGGGAGGAAGGACGGCGGGGGAGGGGAATTGTCTAGGAATAACAGCGATTACTCACGGAGAATGTGCGATTTGATACAAGAGCCGCTTCCCCGCTGCCCCACCCTCCCTCCCCACCCTCCCATCCGATAGTTCGTCTTAACCGCCGCAGGCGCATGGGGCTCGGAGAGTTAATTGCGAAGCTTTGTCTGAGTCGCGGTGATACATGCAAGGATGTCTTGCCTTGCCATGAGGGATATTCTCGAGGATCGATAGAACCGTCTCAAGACAGAACTGTCGCATCTACTGATGTGTTATTTAAATAGGTTAATCGCGCGTATAAGAATACTTAAATTTTATGTGCTCATCAATAATTTTACCGAGGCAATTTTAACTCTACTTCACACAAAAGATTTGTCAATGCATTGTAAAAATGCACCTAATATATAACAACGTTATTATAGTTATACTCGAAAGATTGTACGTCATATGTGACGAGAGATCATGAAAAATATTATATTCAAAAGTTATGCAATCTTTAATTGTGATGTTTCGAGTGCAAGCTGTTTGCAAATAATACAATTCTTTTGCGTAACTGTATTTGAATCGAAAATAGCGATATAATGCGGAAAGAAAGGAACAAAAGTTTAGTGTAGTAAAAATAACTATGATAAAAAGCACGCATACAGCGATTTAATACGCTACGTGCGTCAAGTGTGTCGCGATACTTTTTCTTTGCGGCATGAGGCGTGCTAGATACGACAGGAAACTTAACATCCTTGAACATGCAAAGTGATGCAAAAACGTCCGGTTAAAGAATATGATACGAGCTCGTGACGGTGTGTGTAAAGAACCTGTGAAGAACAGCAAATGAAACGCGACCATCCGGGGCCTCTTCGTGGCAGGAGGCGGGGCCCATTCGTGACTTTCGTAAGTTAATCAGTACTCTTTTGCAAGAGTTACAGCCTCGCTGCCGCGTACTCCAGCGTAGGAGTCTGGATCTTAGCGAGCTTGCACAATGGGGCATAACTTTGCATAGGACACGTACAGCGAGCAACAACTAACAACTAAGATGTTTCGCGGAGTCGGCAGAGCCAACCCTCCGTCCCTCTTACGAAAGAGAGAGAGTGAGAGCGCGAGCGGTAAGGTCGAGAAGACCTCTCTGAGCGTGCATATGTATCCATTATGCAAATTTCGTAGCCATTATAATAAGCGAAGCCCTCGGCATACCTTAGAGGCTGGCGTCGACAACTGCCAACATTACCGCAACATGGCGACGCGGTCCAAGAGGACAAATTCAATTAGGATTCGGACGATAAGTTCGAAGTTTAGTTAATCGGTTGAATCGTTTCGACTATTACGGCTGCTCTAAATCGACGTCATTTCGTAGATAGATTTAGAAAGCGAGTCTTGCGCAATTTGAAAATGAGTCGCGTGCAAATTATCTTTTTACATTGTTGCGTCTCGTTACTTCCTTTGTTATATATTTCGTTATTAAGCAACTATTTGCTTACGCAATTATTTATTGGTTATCGAGAGGCGCGCACAAGTTACCGCAAACTATGCGAAAAGTTTCCGAGATTTTGCGCGAGGAAATGTCGAGGTGAATCGCCGGTGACCACGACCTCCACTCTGTATTACAGTATCCCAAACTCCAACACCTAAGCTCTCCGTGTCCAAGATTAATCACCCTTGGTCGGGTCTCTTCCGTCGGATCTCTACCCATTCGTTCCTCCTTCCGCGACCGCTCGTCCACTTTTGGAAGGGGCGACCCACCTTACGGAGGTTCTCCTTACTTAAGGCGCGGCATTAGCATATCGATTTCCTGCGGGAACAGTTTCAGAAATTTGCCTGGTCCCCGTGCTCTTTCGTATTACGGTATAATGAGAGACGTCATCCGCATAACTTTAAACCGTATGATTCGCATTCAAAGCAGCTGCTTTAATCATTCTTCTCTGTACCAATTGAAATATCAAATATTCATTCATATAATGTGATTACGATACAACCTGTCAAGCATACGTAAAGAATACTTTGCAATATATAAAATAAAAATTTTAATTTTTTGTGAATTGTGTCTATACACGATAAAATATATTTTAAAGTACTGATAAATAAAGTAAAATAGAGTGATTTCTAAGTTCATATATACACAATTATTATATTATAATTATTTAATAATTAGATATTAGTTATTTATTAAATATAATAGTTAAATATTATAATTATTTAATTATTTAATATATACGTATATATATTAAGTATTATAAAGGAAATATTATATATCTCTGCTAGCAAATCTGAGAATGAGATTAGAATTAGTTAGTGCAAATTTTTAATCCGATTACTAGATAAAGACTATAATTTAATGATTGGCCCATGAATATTTTTAAAGTCTCAGAACTTATACAAATCCTGGCAGGACAGTTTCACATCGGCGTGTTACGAGTTTGCGTTGCTAGCACCCAACTCGTGTAAAGCTCCGTGAAAGCCATTATCGCCTGCCTCTCTCTTCTCTCCCCCCCCCTCCCCCCTCCCCCCGGCGTTCTCTTTCTCTGCGGGTGTACCACTATTTCGGTCCAGCGGGTTAAAGAACTTGATGGTCAGAGAACAAGGGGACGACGAATCGAATCGTGAGGGCCGTTGGGTGAGCGGGGACGAGCTATATAGCGACAAATACTGTGTTCTGAGCGGCTTCCTATCCGCCTATTCCCAATAAAAAGAAACAAAAACCCATTGTTGGCCATTCTGTGGGTGGCGGACTGGCTGGGTGATCCATCAGGGCTCGGACGGGAAAGGCTTGGGGGTAACAGTGGGTGGAACACACTGAAGCCTGCCTGCCCTGCCTGACTGGATGGGGGTGAGTAATTAACCAGACCTTCCCACACCACATGCAGTCTAACTGTTTGCACTGGAAACCTTATGTATCGTTGAATAACGGCCGAATC
The DNA here is from genome assembly GCF_021464435.1 of Cataglyphis hispanica. Taxonomy (NCBI): domain Eukaryota; kingdom Metazoa; phylum Arthropoda; class Insecta; order Hymenoptera; family Formicidae; genus Cataglyphis; species Cataglyphis hispanica. The sequence goes on along the minus strand of NC_065965.1, from coordinate 5,665,790 downwards.
GTTACTATCAACTCGACACTGTATGCATTAGATGAATGCTACAAAACGTTGTTCGGCTTCCTTGAGTGTATAAGAATTTTTTATACATTCCTCGATTAAACAGATTTTAGCAAATAAGAGAAATAATGTTCTTTAATTAAAATATATCGAAGGTTATAAATAAAAAATATTTTTAATCAAAAATCAGCAATAATGATCTCTCGCATTCTTTGCTGTATTGTAACGCGAATTATATATGCCACCCCCATGCTGCACGTATTTGATTTTTGAAATGCTAATTGATGTAAATCATGGCGCGCCGTCATACGCAAATAGATGGATACAGCAGTTGATACGCGGAATCGACTGCAACAATGGTAAACGCGAATTCGATCCTTCATCACGGACACTAATGTCAAATTACTACCATGCAGCGTCGTTAATCATGGGTAGGAGGCGGTGCGCGGCCGCTCAGTGCTCCACCGTCGAGTTATCTGTATTGCGCACCAGCCATTAAATTCAATTTACATATAAATTCGAATTATTCTATCGAAACGCTGGTCGCACAATCGTAATTGCAAGACATAATCGTAACGATCGCACCATTCTCGTGTTCGACACCAGCTAACAGAGCGTCCGGCAACTTTGCGGTTCGCCATTCAAGCGGTCGTAAAAATTAATATTGTTACTCATAAACGATGATATTTTGTGCGTTATCCCTGCGGCGCTCTTCGCCATTTTCGCGATCATCAATTTCCGATGGAATTTTAAGCACCACCACCGGCATCCATGCAATGATGAAAAATGATTTCGCCGATCGTATTTTATATGACCAGATATTCGTAGTATAACGATATATAATTGTATCGTGAAAGTTAAATGAAAGTTTACATTATCGATAAAGTATCAACGTTATTTGATTTAATCTTGATATTTGACAAATAATCGTTATGGAAATAATCTATAATGATATTAAGATTAAATTTCTTTACGTATATGATAAAGAAAATTTCTACGAATATTTCGTAGAATCTCCAGGGGGTACATAGTACAATCTAGCCATTAGCAACAGTTTTTAATTAGCCGTTTGAGCCTGCGCCAAGAGCCTCTTCGGCATCTGAGATCTTGTTTCGCGGAGATGAGCGAAAGCAAGGACATCCATTATCTCATAGCGACGCCCTTCGCCGCTATCAGCGAGGAAGATGGGACTGCTGTTGAGGCCAGGGAGTCGTTGCGTCGTGAAAACGAAAGAAGGAAGGGGGGAGAGAGGGAGAGGAAACATTGGCGGGACAAACGGGAAAGCCAAGAAATGAAGAGCACTCCTCTACTCTACGAGGTGTGAAGGTTGCGGAGCCGTGAAGTAGGTAGGTTGAGCTAGGTTTCCACAGTCGCGGAACACCGAGACGCAAGGAGGCGGCGGCGTCGGCTGGCGATGGCAAACGCGCGTCGAGGGTGAAGGTAGGTGGTGGTGATGGATTGTCCTCCGCGTGTAAATATTTCACACTACACTCATCACAATTTTCGTTCCGGCTCGGCGTTTCGCAGAGTCATAACTTCGCGTCTACTCCTGGGGTCGGACACTCACTCCTACTTTCCGCTCGTCGCCTCGTACCTCTTTCAGCGAACACTTAGCTTGGGCGTAGAGTGCACTTGCTTTAACCATCTCGTTCGTTTCGTATTCGGTGCCCATTCATGGAAATTTTTCTTCGCGCGGGGAAGCGTTTCAATGAGTGTAGCGGATACAATGTTGCTTCGGATATCAAGCCTTGACAATCGACGCGAGCATCAATCTGTGTGTGTGTGTGTGTGTGTGTGTAACGTGTGTAATTTAACTCTTTTAATTTTGCAAAGTTTTCAGCGTTATTTATAATTATCGCATTTAGGTTAGCGTTCTCACAATATTAAGCGCTTTTATTTAACGAGATTAGTTTAGCAAAATTCATTTTCTGAAATCACTTTAATCAACTATAGTACCTATGAGTTTTACGACGGCAAAGTAGTTTTTCGAGCCAACGGGTTTAGTCTAACTGGTAGGGTAGCGCCGGCATGACGGAACGACACCATCCTCGAAGTATTAAGTCCGCGTCTTGTCGCAACGTGGCTACGTTCCAAGCCGTCTTCTTTCACCGCTTCTCTTCCTTCTCGCTCCTTAAATCTTCCTCTTCTTCTTTAATCCATCAATAGCACGATGAAAGGCATACGAAGAAATCTAATACCAAAATGGATTTAGCCAACGTTATAGGATACCCGGGCTCTGGAGAGATAAGTACGTCGAATCGCGTTGCAATCCGGCTAAATCCATCATCCCCGTAGCTGTCGCTCTCCCCCGACGATGCATCGAAATGCAGTTTAAAATGTAACACGGGCGAATGCTCTAACGCGTGCGATAACGAACGAAAATACCGGAGAGCCGGAACGCGGAAGTGCCGACGACTGCGCCGTAATTATACACGGCACACTCGGAATTGCGTTTCCATCGAGTTTTCCCAACTTCCGGTACGGGAATTGACCGATATTTCGTGCCGTGATGCGCATCGGGCTGTCGCATACTCCAACGATGCGTTGCACGTTGATAACGCTCGGCACCGGCTTCTTTAAATATCACGATTAACTGCGCGCTTCGTTAAATCGTATAAATAAAGCTGGGACAAAATCGAATATTTTTTGAATATCACTCATAGTGACGTATGAGATTTATCGCACACGATCAGTATTATTTTTCGATTCGTACGTTATCACATTTGACTCGTCACGAGATAACATTTCAAATTGCAAGTGCACATATGCAGCGAAAAAAAAAAGAAAATAATTGAAAAATAAAAAAAAATGATAAATATAAAAGCGAAGAGATCCGTTTCTATGAAATTGCGCCAATCATCGGAAAGTCATCATCACGTGTAAAACTTTGACTTGTTATATTTGAGAATTAATCCTTTGCTGCTTCTCTTAAATACATTCCAATATTTGAGAAAGAGAGGAAAGAGAGGAAGAACAAGTAGAATCGGTACATTAGGAAAGGGAAACTCTTCGACAACGAAGATTGCGTATAAACCAAAGCGAAAAGTAGAATGCCTTTGATACGTCATCGCAAAGGCGATCTTTCGCGAACTACGTACAGACATTCTATTTACATTTATACCCACCTTCCGGTTTGGATGGGGTTTCGAGGATGTCACGGTATTCCGGAATGAAGAGGGACGAGGGTGTATCCGTAGGGCCGAACACACTGGAGATATATCCAGACACTGAAATTTTCGCTTCGATGCTTTCAACAATAACGCGTCGTACATCTTCCAGGGAACGACGAGCAATATTTCAAGCGACTGCAGGTTACGTGCATACATACACGCGCGCATATATATATATATATATATATATATATATATATATATATATACTTGCGTAGAGATTTGAGACGTACGCATGCGAGGACGACAGAAAACCGGTTTCGCGTTGGCACTTGAAACACCTTCCTAACGCGATCCATTCGCGTGCGTGCACACGCGATAGCGACGATACATAGATTTTCGTGAAATTTGCCCCGCATCCATATTATTGGCGAGCAAAGTGGATGAGAATAATGGTGCTTGTGTGAAATGGGTGTCATACGAAATTTGTGCCATCAAATTATTTGCACGTGTCAAGAGGGTGCGGAATTTTCGCAGACAATTTATCTCATCCGGTCCTCTCGCGAAGACACGTGCAACGTTGCGGAATGCCATTTTCGAGAACTTGTCGTCTCGTTAAGCCACCGCAGTATGCTAGTGTCTTTAACTGTCTAACCGCACGCATCCACGTACGGTTAAAGCAGGGAAAAGCGCGAGGAGCATACGAGCCTGTAGATACGTGCAACCGGAAACGTTTAAGATAAGTGATCTGTTAATTCCTTGTCGATACTGGGAGGAAAACACGGTGACGGGTGCCCGCACGTTTCATGAAAACACAAACCCGTCGATCGTAAACCCGATAGACAATTTTAGTGCCCCGGACGAATTCTCGGTGAAGAGGCGACCGCGGCAAAGGGGACGCTGGACGGGATTATTGGAGATTACTTCTGAACTTTGTCCGATTGTCAATACGCGTTCCCGTTTTACGGTGACGCCGCGATAACCCTTAATAAATGTCTCTTGGCCAAAAAACCTGCGGGAGGAAAGAAACACGAACGAACAGCGGGATCAGCGGCGAGATATATTGCGCGCCACGTAAATCCTCAATAAACCTTTACCGAGCCTGGCAATAAAACGAAACAGCGCTGTCACGTCGCGACATTGGCGCAACGATAATTGTCGCGACGTTCCCTGATCCGCAGCAGTCGGACGTGCTAATATAAATGAGCCGTTATGCCCGCGATAATGATACCTACGTGGAAGCGCCGGCGGTTATGCGGCAGGAACGCTCGCTCCCTTTAAATGTGGCATTAGGCCGAACTTTCACGCGAGGAAGTTTGCGTAAAAGTTACTTTCCGGTACAAGTACGCGTTGTAGGGCTTGCACGTATTAATAGCTAACTGTTATTACGACCGGACTGGGGCCCGCGTACCGTATTAAGAAAAGATTCCGCGTCCCTTTAATTCAATTATCGCGATCGAATAATTGATACGCATGGTCGTTTAAAATAATTAAATTTTCTGAAACACTCTTTTTATCTCGTGCAACAGACGCGATACGCATAAAAATAACAGCGCACGATTCAATGCTCGTTGAAGAATGTGAGCTTCAAGTGCTGGGAAACAAGAAAAAAATACTGCCGCCAGATTATTAAAATCTCTCTCTCTCTTTCGGCGACGCGTCGTGCGATACCGATACAAACCGTGCGTGCTTGGAAGCAACAATAAGGGTGAGCATTATCGCGAGCGCGGAGAACGGCGGAACCGGTAAATTTATATCGCCGGCAAATGCAAAAAGGTTTTATTAGCTTTTTACGCGCGGATAGATTATGTCTTGCGCCACCTCTCGTCGTTAATCTTTGGAGTTTCGTGAGGATTGCGGGCAGACAAGCAGGGGTGAGCCTGCAGTGTACGTCGGCACGCGACGTGCCCGCCTATCTGGCCCATGTTTCAGTCGGCGTGTTTCTTTCTTTTTTAGTCTCGTCTCGAGTGGGAAAAAAAAGAGAGAAGAGAGCGTTACGATAAAGCTCCTAAATAATTGCGGCCGGCCTCTCGACTCTGCACGGCTAATACGGCTGCCCGCCGATGCCAAATTGCAAGCTTCGGATGACCGCTATCGAGACAGAAGATTGCGAGTCGCGCAAGAGAAACGCGTGTGATGCTTTTCTTTTTCTGTGCAATCCTCCCTGAAGAATGCTGTGTTTATACCGTTTTCTTTATAATCCAAGTAACACACTCTTTATATAAAGAGTGATAATATATAAGTCTTGTATAAGCCAACGGTTAAATTGTCATCTTCCAAGAACTTGTGAGTCCGCCGAGCTTTGTTTGCGGCCGAGCTTTGCTAGATACGCTAGTTAAGTAAGGAGTTTAATGCCATGATGGAAGTCAAGTCGTTTCGATCGATGGAACGAAAGCGCCCGGAAGAGACGCAATTGCGACCGAAGGGCAGGCTAAGTGCTTTTAACGACAAAAAAGCAAGACAGCCATCCAGCGTAAAAGCCGCGATGTTATCAGCGGAGGTTGCGTAGCGCGAAGGTAGAAAGCATGAATATGCAACTAGCCTTAGTCGTTAAACGCCTCCGTTACTCACGTTGCTCCTTGATAAGTTCACCGGCGTTCACCACATTGCGCACTCCACCCAAGCACCACTGGATGTTGGATAAAAAAAAAAAAAAATATTTAACCCATATATATCGATACCATAAAATTATGTTGCGTGACAAAAGGTTTATGAAATTAATACGCAACTTTTAAATTTTTTGATTAATAAATAAGAAATAAATCTTGTACCATCAATCGACTAAAGTTGAAAAAACTTGAAAAGTTTAATCTGTCGTAAGAAATATGTATGTAAAAAGCATAGTTTCTCTTTTTAAAATATTTATCGTCGTAATTATCTTTAACGATGCGAAACGGATACGTATCGAATCTATCTCGGTAGAATTTCGATTGACATTTTTGTCTATACGGGAGAACGTTAATTAAACCGCTTGGCGTCGCGAAATCGAAATTCCATGAAATTTGAACGATGCCCCACGTTCGAGCAACCGAGTGTGCTAATCGCACAGCACATCGGCGCGTACTGGAGCTACACGCTGCGGCATCTGCGCATACATCAGGCTCGGCTTGACACGACTCTCGCGAATCGCGGTGTTCGATTTTCAGGCAGGAATTTGTAAATATTGCGTATATGCGCGAACGGTGAGCGCCGTCAACACGGTCTCGCATAAACACAGCTACGTCATCCGCATGGTTCGGCGAGCCCGTTTGTTCCCATTAACGATTGAAGTTGGCCCGATCGCGACAGATGGGTGCGACGTGACCGTACACCAGCAGCCGTATTCCGCGAAATCCATGAAATATTTAACCGCATTATTGATTCCCTTCGTGTGGTCCACGAGAGTGCTCCTCGTCGTAAATTCATTAGCCGCGAAGTTCGCTGTTGGCCCGAACACGCGAGCCCGAGACCCACGTGTTCCCCGACAATTATCGAATTTCTGCGATATATCTTTGCGTCCCGTTGGTACGTGCGCCTCGTTGTTCAGAGAAAAGTATTCTCGTTGGAATTGTCGAGCTATTTGTAACAATCTCGAGTAACGTGAAAAGCGATAACTAATTCAAACGAGAATCTCAACCTTACTACAATGTAACGATTGTTCTTGTTTGTCTCGGAAAACATTAATTTCTTTGTAGCGTATTTAACGTAAGTCGCCGTTCTTATCGGAATTTTTTTTTTTTTTTCACTCTTCACAGTCGTCAAATTGTACGGCGAGACAGGACTTGATTTGCGAGAGTTTATTTATATATCGCGCTTTGGAAAGAGGGAACACACGAAAAACTGCCGTTCAGCTTCTTCTCCCCTGATTTCGTGGTAATCAATGGACCCAAGCCAGAAGAACCCGAGGAGGCAAATAAAGGGGGATAGCGGGATGCGCGTGGAGGAACGAAAGCGGGGGCGAGTAGAAAAGAGAAGGATGTAGGTGTGTAGGTGGAAGTAGGGAACCTCGCTCTCTCGCAGGACACACATAAAATATCAGCCGGAAGATTACCATCGTCCTGCTCTTCCCCATGCCGGTTTCCCCGCATCCGCTTTCTGCCGCGGCAGTTTTTACCGAGAATATATGCACCAACCGGCGCTTTGTTATTTTCTCCCTTTTTTTTTTTTCACCAGTCTTCTCCTTTCTCCTCGTGCACCCCAGGCGCGACCAACCCAACGACCCTTTTCCCACCTACCCTTAACCCCTCGCTCCTCCCATCCGATTCCACCTATCCCTGTACGGTTTTACTTCCGGTCACGAGCGACGGTGCCTGTAACTTACGTATAACGGCGTGGAATTATCAATGAGTTCGCGGCCGCGAGCTTATCGCCGTGCTCGCGCGCAATCAACGCTACATCACCTGATTTTGTTACCGTACCGTTACTGTACTGGTCGCCCGTAAATTTTTTTGCCATTCCAAGAAAGAATGTCGCCACACGTCAAACGTACGCTCGAGCAGAGCGCAATTTATTGCGTAGCGTGTTTCCTATCGTCGTATCTATTAGCTTCGGAACAAATGCAACGTGCATCACGGTACGTTTGTTCGTCTACAAAACTACACGTATGTACAGTTGGCAATTGAATCACGGTGAAGAATTATATTCGGAAAATTGTTGAAAAGCATCTCGTGCTCCGAATCTGTCAAAAAATTTACGCGCGCTTACAACACGTATACTATACTTCGCGAAAATTGTATGCACCCGAGAAATATTTATTATATTTTTTTATATTTAGATTATATATTTTTAGTACGTTTCACGGAACTTTTGAATAAAAAGATATCTATTCTTTTTTTAATAAATCACTTTCCGTATGATTTTCAACGCATAGATCAAACTTTTTTTCGGTAAACTTACACAAGCAAAAAATACAATATTTGATAAAATATCAAAATATCTCGAATGTCGAGTTTAGACCATTAGATACATACGATGTGAAAAAAAGTGGGCACGCCCTGGTTCCTGTATATCCACTTCTTTTTCAATTTTTTCAAAAGTAGGGAGGGGTTGTAACGAGATGGAAACGTCGATACACATCGTAACTTTTGGCCGCGATAATACTTGGCTGTCTATTCCCCACCCGTCTGGGCTAGGTATCGATTGACTCGTTCCTTCCCTTTTCAATCCCTTCGCTTCTCTTTCCAGCCACTCGGTTTCAGCTGCCTCGTGATTGACGTTTCATAATTCAGTTGTACCGCTTGATACGACATGCGAAGAGCCGCTCATCGAATCCCGCGGACTAGGATTAGAGGCAACGCGAATGCTCTTTCGTAATTCCTCACACATATTTCTTCGGCTTGGGCCACGATATGATATCGTCGCCGAACGAGAGGACGCGAAATGAAATTTATCACGATCAAAGGGATAAACGTAGGAGCGGCGGAAGAAGGATGGACTTTCGCTACTCTGCAAATCAAATGGTAAGCGGATTTATTTCTGCATTCGACAAACGTATCGCCGCCGCGTATTCTTCGCCCGTAAAATACTTTATTCCATTCGGCAGTCGTATTTTCTCCTGGCCTCTCGGAAGGGAACGCAAACTCTTTACGCCGTTTGTAACGCGCGGTCCAATTGTCGTTCCGGATAATTCCCTCGGCCGTCGGAAAGTGGTTATTACGTTGTCCACAGAAATGGAACGACCGGTATAAGATAGAACCGACTACGGCGTCTTTGTGTTGATAGAACGCGGTAGAACGGAAAAGGAGACGAAGAGATAAAGAGAAAAAGGGAAAGAGAAAAAGAAAGAGGATGCCGGATCTTTTTGGTCAAGCCCCAGGCTTGCTGTCTCTCAAAAGAGCTCTCAGCCCGCGTCCCATCCTTTCCGTTTCTCCTGGCGACTGTCATTCAGCGCCCTGCCACCTACACGAAGTCAACCCTCCTTCGGCTGCTCTAGCGCGAAGCTTTTACTACTTTCATTACTTTTTATCGTCACTCTCTCGCTTCAAGAGCTCGTGCGCCCATTTTTTAATTCGCTATGGATCGAGCAGCGCGGCGTCGTGGCCCCACTCGCCGTAGAGAGACTATATTAAGCTCGTAATTCTTACAAAGTGAAATCTAAGAGAGCCGCCAGAGCACCTTGGTAGCCGGCTTTTCCTAGACGTGTGTACTTTACGATGATTAGCGCGAGGCGGCGGCGGCGGGGCCATGTGCATTAATCTCGCGCTACGCTGCCGGTGGAGGATCGTGTCCCGGAGTCGGTGCTTGCCGTTGATGCTTTAATCCAGTTAGTCGTAATTTTTTTACAGCTGTTATTACACAGTTACGATTATGAAAATTACCGTCACGTGTTAAATTATCATTACATGTATATATATATATATATATATATATATATATACACACACGTATGTGCGCGTTAAAAAATTTTAAATTTCCTTAAACTTTTACATGCCTAAAAAAATAAAAAAATCTGGCAAACTAATCGATTAATATGATTTTGCTCCCGTACTAGCATCACGCAAGATAAAATAATTTATGCACGTGCGAGAAAGAAGATCGATGAATCGATCGATTTTCCATTTTCTCCGCATGCTATCGTGAAATAGGAAACACTCGCGCTTAGAATCACGCCCTATTCATCGCGCTATTATCGCAATATAGGTCCTTTGTTGACACGAAATTACATTACGTGTCAGGTAACTGGAGATAGAATCTGCTTGTACGTTTAGATTAGTTTAGCACGAGCGCAATCAGTTGATTACGCTTCGACCGACTTTATTTCACGGCCGCGCGCGGAATGCGACAGAATAAACCGTCATTGGGTGCAGGCAGGCTTACGGCGTTAACGCGCCAAGGCGCTTTAATGCACGGTCGAGGCGTTTCATCGGCCGTAGTCGTAACGGCGCTCGACAACAATACAAATCGAACCGGAGCAGCAGGCTCGAATGCCGTGTATACGGCGCGAGAACGAGACGCGAGGCATTCCAATAAGTGGATTGACTTCTGCAAGCTCCGTATCCGCCCTTGCCTTCCGATATCGCTCTAGACGCAGTGGAGCATGCAACGGGGGATCAAAAAAAAATCCGACACAGTTTATAATCTGTTAAATTTTAAAGGTGAGTCGTTGAAATATTTTAATTCAATCAACGCATACGCAATTTTAACTTATTAAATATTACTGAATTAATTATTGTATATTTTATGCTTCGTGATCGTGTTTATTCAGTTTTGCATTCATATAATTTTTTATAATAGCCTACAAGAAAACAAATAAGACAATTTTTTATTCAAAATGACAAATCTAGAATTGTAATTTAATAATTGTAACTGTTTACTTTATGACATATGATTTAACATATTTATATTTAAAAAAAAAAGGATAACATTTAATGTATCGTAAAAGAAAATATTCACATGACAATATTTTTAATATTGTGGTATCAATGTAAGCTTAAGTATTATCTACGCCAATGCACAGCTTTACACCATCCTTTTTACACGATAAAAAGTAGAGTGATAGGCCGAATCCCTATATTCTGCAGTGTTCCATCTTGCCGGAGGAGCTCCATCGCTCAAGCTTTACGCGCCACGACGACCTTATTAGACAACCCTGATTTGTGTCCTCTGGCGAATGCTCGGCATTTCCGAGTAGGTCGAGAATTTGCCTCTCAAAATACGGCGCCTTGCCGCGTTGCCGCGCGATATCGAGCAGATCCGCACATAAGGAATAGCGTCGATTCGAATAATCTTACGAGCAAACAGCTTTCACGTCCAAATATGGATCACCCGAGTCATCTGAACTGCGGATCTCGAGCGTAACATCCGTAATCGGGACGGAATAAGAAGGCACGAGAATCAACAGGAACCGTAACACGATACGTATTACATCTCGCGGCTCGCGTGTTCATTCTGATGAATTACTTTCCGCTTCTTTTCGCGCGCGGAACCGCGCGCGTGCGAGACTTCATTAACCGGCCGCGCGAAACGTCATCAATAATTTTAGCCGCGCGCGCGCGCGCAAGTTCCGGCGTTCCGTGACCGAAATTCAATCGCGCGAACTAGGCGAGAGTTTATTACGGTAAATTCGTTCTTTCTCGTTTCAACAGAGCCGGATACAATTTCCGACGTGGCGTTGCAGATCGCCGGCGCCGCGTCGCGCCGCATCGCGCTACGTCGCATCGCAACGGCGGCGTGAGTTTCGCTCAATGAAATATTCACATTATCGGCTATGGTGACACAAGCGGGACTTCATTATTTTCGACGCTCGATGCACGTACGAGAGAGCGAATGGCCCCCCGGTTAATTCTATTCGTTATTTGCGTGTATCTTCGCTTCGCCGATTTTTATGCTTCCGTGAATCGAGCTGCCGGAGCGATTCGATGCGCGAACTAATGGGAAAGAGATATAGAGATATCGCGGAGAGAGAGTTTGAATCAAATCAATATAGGATGCATTAGGGAACGGTTTATATTCGTGTAAATTCGTTGCCTCTGTCCTCGCGCTTTTGGATGCTGCTCGATCGTCCGCTCATTTCATTGCCTTTCATCTCGAATCAATTCAATACAATTCGTAATCTCTTATGGCTAAATTTAATTATGAAAAGAGACAATTAGAGCAATTCTTCTATAGATATTGCAAAAAATTGACTGTTTTTTAATATTTCTACTACGTGCACGCGTATATATTTTTATTAATTTAAACTAAATATTTAATATTTACTTATAATTTTTATCAAAATCATTATTCCTTTTACGTCCGTTATTTATATTACAAAACAGCATTATTAGCGACGGAAATATTTAATTATGTTTGTAACTTGCAAAAAAACGGATTCAATCAACAAGAGTAATTTATTTCGCGTATGAAATAAAGATTTATCATTGAGAAATTTAATAAATTTATCATTGTGATTTATCATGGGGTTGCGATTCTCGATTCGTAGTGTGTTTATCATTTTACGGCAAAAAAAAATTAGAAGCAACGTTTATGAGAGCTAATTGGATTGCGCATGGACTGTGTCTTTTCATTAACGTTTACAGGGCCTTGTTTCTCATCAATCTCGCCGACACGTACAACAGCCCTCTTTCACCCGAACGAAATGCACACGCTGCAACATGTAATGCGGTTTCGAACTATTCCCGTGGTTTTGGCCGTTGAACAACAAAACCGATGGGACTCCCGGAGAGAGTGCTCCGATACTATTCTCTCGGTCTGCCTACTCGTCCGTCACAAACTCTTATAATTAATTACGCACGCCCATACCTGTGCGCCCTTGTTTACTACAATTCTACTTTGTCCTACATCGAAACTTCACCATAAAAAGTTACCATTTTTATGTGCGGCCGGAGTTTTATTGTTTGCTATAAAATAGCAAACAAAAAGTGACGGCAAAATTTATATCTTTAACGACTATTTTGCGTTGCAGAGATAATTTTAATCATCACGATACTCTTCGCGTCTATACGCTGCCAAAGACAAAGCTGATGTCATAAAAAAAAAAAAAAGATTTCCATTAACAACGTATTTCTTCTCCCATTGTTTCGCTTTGCGATTGCCTCGTATTCAACCAAGGTTTTAATTAAAAGTTTCTCATTACTGCCGTTGTTTAGTGGCAAGCCTGTCGCCGAGCTTTAAGTCTCGTACATTAACGAAGCCTGTTTGCGATACCGCTCGCCTACCAAAGTAATTCTTTTAAAGTGCACGAAAAGCGAAGTTCACATACGGTTGAAGACCCTCAGTGCCAGTAACGTTCTAATAATTGCGTCGACTCTTTATAGCGTTGTTTCGCAACGAACTCGCGGAAGCAATGACGCGATAGGATTAAACACCGAACAAAAACTCCGGTTTCGACCGCGCACAAAGACTGGCGGTGAAATTAAAAAAGAAAAGAAAAAAAGGGCAGCCAGATATATCGCGGCTGAATTCTGTTACAAGCTTTTTCCAAACCGTTCATACTCGCTGACATATTCGATTTGCATACAGACCGAGCGAATTATTGCCCGCTCGCTGGAATAGAAACGGTATCGCATACACGGGATCGCCGGTAGATTGGGTTCATTAGCCGGTGGACATCAATTTTTCCAGTAATCAGTAATAAAGCCTGGCTTTAAACGAGCTGCCAGCGCAAACGGTTCGCAAGGCCTGAGGGGAAAACGGTCGACGGTCGACGGTCTGTTAAATGAAACAAAGCCGTTACAACGAATGGCTATCCAGCCTCTGTACCCGCGAGCAAGCGGGGATGAACAGGCGGAGGGTAGGATGGAAGGTGGAGGGAGAGGGGGAGGAAGGGGAGCGGAAAGCATCCGCACCAAACGAAAGAGGATGAGCGCGGAAAAAGTTAACGAGAGAAAGAAAGAGAGAGAAGAAGGGAGGAAGAGAACGGTGGCGGCGAGTGGTTGGTAAATTAAAATTGTTTCCCGATTCGGAATGGAAACATTTCGTGGCTGCCCCGGCTGTTCTCTGTTGGAGTTTCTTTGTTTACCGTTACCGCGGCACATCGCTCTCGTCGCGGGATGCGCTTTTTAGAAACAGATGTACGTGCGAATTTGAAGCTCAAGCGATGAATTAAATGAGCAAACTGATAGTTTGCCTTCATCCACGTAAACATCTCTCCGTTTCTATCAAATACAATAGTTTCCAAATTCTAGCACTAGCGATATAATGATATTGTACTGAGATTGCAATCTCTTTAGCTAACAATTAAATTCAAGTAGATATTACGAGCTCATCTGATCTTGAATTTAATACAAAACTCTATGATTAAAATTTTTTAACATTTTCTCTTAAATGAAATTAACTAATTAATTAAATTAATAAATATACCAATAATTTTTGAGTTATAAATAATGGAAAATAAAATGTTCTTCTTTTGCTCTTTCTTTCTTTCTGACAAAATAAATTTCTCAGATATAACCAAATAGTGTAAAGTTTATTATTCTCTCTCGTATTAAAATTCAAATAAATTCACTTGCTCAGAGTTTTGATTTAAAGTTTACCTGTCAAGATACATTATGTTGGATGTTAGAAAGTTAAAGAAAATAATGTCATTTCTCAACAATTCTTATCATGAAACATGATATCAAGTTTGCAAAAGAAATTTGTCACCAAAATCATAGTTCTGAGACATCTTGTATAAGTACTGAGACGCAGTTGAAGTCTTTCTTCTATCACGAAAGTTTACTAGCTTGAGGGGACAGGGCAGAAAGAGATACAGAAGACAGGTGCTTCAAGATATGCGGAATGAAATCAAACATGAACCGTATAGCTTACACTGAACATATTTAAATGTATATGTAAACTTTATGAATTATTTAGAGATTATTTTAGACAGATTTATTATTTAGAGATATTGCACACCGTGCAATTATTATTTGTTTCACGTTTTTTCAAATATAAATTATAATATTAATTATTTCAAGTATTAGAAAAAAATGTATTATTTGTAATTTTACATTTAATTATACATAAAGCGCTAATTGCAGAGAGATTGAGATATTATTAAGAGCCTTATGATCAAATTATTACTTTTTTACGAGAGATTAAATGCGCATGATTATTTCCACGTCCATGTCAAGACAAGAAGCTACTTTTGTGGCGATGGTAACCCAGCGAATCGAATGGAAAGGCGAGTTCAGTGTAAAATAAGTTAGCACAGCCATCGGCAGATCTCTTCCTTCCCCCCTACATTCTCACGCCCTCTCTCTCTCTCTCTCTCTCTTTCTCTCGCATTTTCGTTCCAACTTCTCCACGTTGGCCCAATCACTCCCTTTCCCTTCCTGCCCTTCCACCGGAAAGTTCCACGGGCGCTCGACCGAGGCCGGATCGCCCGCGGTTTTTGCAGAAACGACCTCGGTATTTCTCCTCGAGCGAAATTAACGATCGCAGAACACCGGAGCGCACCTTCGCCGGGATAAAACGCAGAGTTTACGTTTGCATGTACACACTCGTATAGAGTAATATGTTTATCCCGTTCCTTTTTCTCTCCCCGTCCTCGCTATCGCCGTCTTTCCTTTCCGGTTCGTATACGGTATAGTCTATACAAATGCACTCGAATGTATTTGCCGTGAGGCGTGGTTGCTTTTTCGATGAGAATAAATATGTTTCACAATTATAATTGCAATTATTATCATCAATTTTATGAACGCGAAATATAGTGTCGAAAAAATAAATGTAAATTCTATATGTTAATTTAGAGGAGGAAGCATAACTGTTTAAAAGTGTCGTTTGTCTGTGTAATGATTAAAACAAAAAAAAAAGCTGCCATGGAGTCAAATGTTGCTTTGTCAGAGAACAGTTTCTGTGTTTGTTAACGTAAGAGTGTTTTTAAACTACAGAGAAATACGGTTCTTCCAGTAATATATAATATATTTCAAGAGAATACGCTCGGTATCAAGCTTTGTGCCCCCGAATGTAGTTGTTTCAAAGGACCATGGCCAGAATACACGGACTGTGTAAGCAAAATGCAAAGTCTTTGGTAGGAATAAAATTGAGGCATCTATCACTGTAATGTAAAGAAAAGAGAAAATAAATATAATACGCTTGAATATCGTATAAGAAGTCAATCGCTCAAGGACACTCTTTTAAGAAACACGAATACCGACTCCGCTAGAATTGGCTAGAAGCCATCTATATCTGCAACGCGATCAGTATCTTCTTTATACATAAAAATATTGCCAGTCGCTATCTTTACCTTTTCCATGCACAATGCAAATAATTCGCTGACAGACTGACTTACCTGAAACAGAGAAAGATACGTTTGGTCGGATCAATTATTGATAATTAACTGTAAATTTATGTTAATATAATGAGTACATTGTTACAACTAAGCGCGTTCCACTAAATTACAGCAAGAAATATTCCTATTTATCATATCATAAAGGTATATATATTTTACGGTGGTATATAACACATGACAGAAACCGGCGCAGCGTTACCCTATAATAATATACATTTTATCGCGTCAAGGATAATATATGACTTATGCAATTTGCGTAAATAGATATATTACAGGTGTCGGCAATAGCCGTTAACCATAAATCCAAAGCATTAATCACCGTACCATGCAAACAAAGCGCGGTGAAAAACACGGATCGTTCTAGCCAAGCAAGAATTTTCAAACGATACTTATAAGCCGCTTATCTCGAGGTCAAACCTTGCTACGGAACGACATTAGGCACCGTCTATGAAGCGTCTCCCCGTCGTCACAAAGCGGGTTTACATATTCATGGCTGTAGTGGCGACAGCAAGGTATATTAATACCCCTACTGCAAGATATATTAATACCCCTCCTTTTGCATGTCGTTCTTTTTCTATTTTTCATTTTATTCTCGATTTTATATATATATATATATATATATATATATATATATATATATATATATATGTTAAATTTCTTTAAAAACGTTGATTAAATAAAATATTTTACGTAAACATTAATTAATTATTTAAACGAATTTTTCTTCCGCGACTTAATTAGACCAGGTATAGAAATTCACGAGAGTAACAAATCAACTCAGTTAATTACATATTTTTTTTCTTCGTTCACCGACGTCGAGTCTCTCTCTTGAAGAGCAAACGACCGGAATGACAAACCTCATGAAAAAGCGAGAAAGAATTTTTTTTTATCACTAATTAGGATGAATGCGTATCCGTATCTATTCAATGAAAATAATTAGCTCACGTGCCGCAAAAAAATGCCGGTGATGGCCGCCGTGGCTTTACAAAAGAAAGACCATGAAATATTTCGTATACATAATTTTACATTATCAGCGGCACGAAGATATCGCGTCGTTCGTCGAATGCAGCCGCGATGTTCTTCCCCTCGTTATCGGCGCGAGGTACTCGCGTAGAAAAATTGCATGTAACGAATCGTGACGGCCGGCCGATCTCGTTTCCGATCACGTTTCCGCGGTATTGAATCATCCAATTAGTGTCATCGCGTGGCTGGAGAAACGGAGAGATGACACGCCGGATAGACACGTCGGGTATACCCGGACGCGTCCAGATGCCGATGCGTCCTGAAAGATATGCCGTATGAGAACACGAATTAAAAGGCACATACGGTAGATTTGCTCAAATCTTCCAATTAGAGACGCCCGTTCGGATAATTGTGCGTCTATATGAATGATTTTAACGAGTTATATTCGTCCGCCAAATATTAATGGCTCCTAAGACGCGTCTCCGCACGGGAGCGATTCCGTGTACATTTAATGCGTTTTAGTAATCTCCGGAAATCCATCCATTGTAAGATACGCTGTAGCAAAAACTGATCGATGTGAGATTTTTGGCTCGACGAGCGCTCGAATCTTCGGTAGTTTTCGAATTCCGCATGATACTCAGAAGATATGGGCGTGTAAGTGGGTTAAGTCACAGGACTTTTGCGGATGAAGGAGAATGCAGCCAACCCTCTCGCAGACGGGTCAGACGACGAAACGCCAAAAACGTGGATACGCGTTAAATCACGTTGGTGCAGACCCGGCTGGAATTATGGCGACTTTTATGTCGCACGCGTACAGAGAACGAAAGAAGAAGAGATTTCTTCGTGTCGGGATATGCCTCGAGAATATTATTACGAGCACCAGCGCGAATATGAGACACTTGGGCCGACTCAGACATGGAATACGGCAAAAGGTCATTCGTAAATTCCTACCTAGAACTATCTGCGGAATAATATTGCGCAGGATACAAAGTAGCAATCGCGAGCACAGAATGGCAAGTAATCCATCTTAACAAATTTCTTCACCCTCGCGGATATCCATAACGCGTGGATGTGGAATCGCTACTCGTTTTAATAAATAAACCGCGCAATAAATTCGACGTGTAAAGAGACCATAAGGGGCGGTGGGACCAGGGGGCAGTTTCCTGTCGCATAAAATATTCGGCAATTCATTTTAGCACACATAATTAAAGCGCCATGTGTGCAGGAGGTCTACCATAAATCTCCGGGATCAGCAATAACGTCGGAGACTTGGCCGTTGCCGTCGGTAGTGCGGATGATGGTGATGGTGCTGTAGAAGTGGTGGTGGTGGTAGGTAGCGTAGGGTGCCTACAATTCGTCGGCGAGCTTGGTGAGAAACGGTCTGGCATCAAGTCTCGAGAAATTATGTGAATGTTCTCGCCCTACACCAAGACGAGCGATAGCTGAGAAAATGGGAAGCCGCGTACTGAGGAGAAAACCGGGGAATCAGAAAGCCATGGCCGCGGCTGAAGTGTCTAGACTTGGCTTGGCTCTGCACTTTGCACACTGTATGTATTCAAACCGATTTGCGAGGATTCGCACGACAAAAAGTCAGAGAGAAAGTGGGGAGCGGCGAGGAGGAAAGAGAGAGAGAGAGAGAGAGAGAGGAGAACCCGGGATTTACATTGGTAATGCGTGCGCCGGAAGGGAAGAAGAGACAAGAATAACTTTGTCGAGAAAAATCGAAATCATGGCGAATTCTCGATGTAACTGCTCTTGCCATTGCTCTAGTAAGCTGTCAAAAAGTAATTTTATATTCTATATCATTATATTATATATTGCCAATTAAATATTTGACTGTTTCATTATTTTATCAGACACGTTTGCTTAAAAGATAAATGTTTATTCGTTTCAACAAGATTTTAAGTATAACACACACATCATATATGTGGTTTAGAATACATGTAAAAGTTTTTGGTCAACAAGGTGCAGACGCGGAGCTAAACTTAAGACAAGGAGCTCGTCGTCATTTGTGGCTCACCATCCTCCCTCTCTTCATGTCACGAGGTCGGACGTGGAGAATGTCCCCGACTGGTATCCCGGAGCCATGATTATACAGCAACATCGCGCTCGTTTATCATTCCGGCTATGCGCGGCGGCAGGCAACGCGATCTGTCTCTTCGTGGTAAGATAGCCAAACCCTTATTCGAGGGGGTTAACCGGGGAGAGCGTAGCCGCATCTGGACTGCCTCCAAAAGACCAAGACACCCCAGAATCTCCTGACTCGGTACAGATCCCCCGCCCCGCCGCTGACTTCATAAATTCAAGCGCGCTCCCCACCTTAAGCCAGAACCGCGTAACTGTTTCTAACCAATTATTATAAATAAAATGTGGCCAGCCGTAATGACAAACGGCAGGAGAACGGGGCCGTCACGTGGTATGCCGAGCTCTTCGCCAATGGGCTCGGAGCCATCCGCCCTACCAGACTATTCTAGTCGAAGGATTACGGCGACCTTCTCTTTTCTTCTCATTTTCCCTTCTCCTATAACAGTCGATGCAGTCTGCCCGCGAGATCTATGAGGTAGAAAGTTCGGGTTTTCAGTTCCAAGAACATATTAGACATAATGCGAAATTGCTAAATCGAAATCGACGATATATTTGCAGACTAAATTGTAGGCTCGATGTATAATTAATAGCCCGTTTAAATTGCTCAACAAATTTTGTTCGATTTTTTTTCAGATCATTTAACTTCCGGGCACGTGGCAATGAATATTAAACGGAATTGGCAGAAAACTTTCTTCGAGGCAATCGGAAAATAATAGAAGAAATATAATCGCATGAGACGCATTAAAATTGAATTCAACTTAACAATGATTGTATCTCTTTAAAGATAACTTTTAAATAATTAAACGAGAAGTATTAATAATTATTCTTTTTTACACAATATTAAAAATGATTACATAAGTTTTGCAATATATTTAAGACTTGTGTGGAGATTGTGAAGTGGCGGAAAACTAGCTGGCAAAGAACGTGCAATAAATAAGACGCGGGGTTCGGTATCGCGATTAAAGCCATATTATGTTTGTCAAGGCGCTCATGATTGTTGTTTATAGTCGAAAAGCAGCTGTCTCTTATTCTCTGGCAAACTTTGCTGGCATTTGGTACTGATATGAGTTTCACTTTGAATATAATCGAAACGACGCGATTTTTTATAAAATTCTGTTAATAAAATTTAAAATAAAAATGTTTAACAATCTGGTTTTTTTAAACAAATATATTTTTTTTATTATTATATTTTCTAAATTTAGATTGTCAGAATAAAATGACATATGTGCGGAATATAAAATGTATTTTATGATCAGAGAAGAAGAGGATAAAAGATATTAGTTGTATTTGTCGCAGTAGTATATAAATGATAACTCATGTTTTAATTTTCATTGATTTTTTGAAAAGGCAAATAATACATACACAAACGACGCTACAAGTCGATATTATTTGTCCTCAAACAACTATCTCTCTTACCAAGAACAGCACACTGGTCGAATCTAATTTGGTTTTTGCTACGATGCGCTTTGCATCCATTTGCGTTGCTCTCGTGCTGACTCTAGGTAAAAAGTTGAAATTAAATGGATTCATGGAGCTTTCTCGGATTCAACTCGACATTTTCCATGCATCGTATATTGTAAAATTGCGCTGCACAAAAATTATCTGATAACAATCCATCTTCTTTTGCAACAGAAGAATAAAAGAGAATTTTGAGTAATTTTGTGTAATAAATAATAATCGAATATTTTGAATGTAACTAAAGTTTCACAGTTACATCGTAGACGATATGGGGGCGTCGATCGAAGTGAATCGCGAGCAAAGTACAACCACATGCGAAAGTAATTAGTGTCACTTGTCACGCGGGGTGTACAAGCGGTCCAAGGGACAATTCCTATGACTTATCGCTACCCACCTACCCTGGTGAAAGGCAGCGGTAGCGGCAGTTGTAGCCCGCACCCCGGTCGCGTACACGCAGCGGTAAGCCTAGACTCACGTAGAACGTAACTTTGTGACGTCACACCGCAAACACGCCAGAGGGCGAGAGAGCCTAGTTACAAGCATTATACCTAACCGCTCCGCCTCGTTACGACAAGATGTGCTTCTGGTTTTCGCTGCACGCGTGCAAGCCGGTCTGCGGGTTAATTCGTGCGAGGAAGTTTCCAGAGCAAGAGTAGAGGGAACAAAGCGTGTGCGGGGCTGCGGAAAGGTAGTGGCGGGCGAGGCGAAGAGATTGCGTTAGCGTGACACCAAGGTAAATCCAATCGATCTTCCTCACGCGAGAGGCATTAACGAATTCACCTATTCGACGAGCTTAATTCGCCCCGCGTTACCCTCGAGTCTTGTGTGTCTGTAATTAATATACGCACACACTGCTGAGAGAAGATATTAGCACGTGATGCGTGCCGATGTAAAACAATCTATCTGAATATCGGAATAAAACGGTAGGAAATAGCACGGATAGAGTGCTACAAACCGAACTCTCGTGCAAATATCTCTCGCTTTATTATTTTGATCGTTGTCGATAGCAAACGGCCTATATACCGAGCGCGTGAGATTCGCACCGTGATATTTTTCTCTCGTATTATGCAAATTCGCCATTGAGTCGAAAGTGTACGGATAAGGCAAAGGCGAATTGATTCGAGGAATCGCACTGCATTGCGGAGAGGGGAACGGGAGTCCTTCTGAATTATTAGGGTGCTGCAAAACGCCTAGAGGTTGCAATAAGATTGCCGTTATCGTGTGTTCTCGAATAAATTTCAGGAATAGCAGGTAGCGGACTGAGATATTTTGAATAACGATCTCATCAACTCGCGCCGGCGTGAATAAATTACTGGATGTAATGTAAACTGATGCGTTCTTGGTTGTAATGGTCTGGAATGTATGAGAGAGGATATTCTCACGGAACACTGCTTACATCAGAGAAATAGGACGCTAATTACACGGTTGCTAATCGTGGCCTTTCTGAAGTAACTTATACGAGTTGCTTTCCAACCTTACGGGGCAAAAGTTCATGCATAAATTGCCATGTTGCTCGCTTTATCGGGGAAGAAAAAATTTACCGCAAACTCTTGTGAAATTCCGTCTCCGCAAATGACTCGCTTCCGACTTCCCAAAGTTTCTTCGAGAGCTGAAATCAGTATTTACTTAACCTTTTCCGTCGCAAAACTGTTATAAAGTACGCAAATATTTCGGCGAGCTTCATCGTATTGTTCCGAACGTTGAATTCGCGCACATGCCACGCGTCCATTATCCGCCGGCGTTTCCCGGTAAGCAGAGTCGAGAAATAAACAGCACAAATATTCGCAGAAAATCCACGTCTTCTCGATCCAGAAACCAGCCGCAGGTAGGATCTGCCGCTATCAACCCTCTCTTCTAAGAGCCCAATACCTACTTTCCGACGAAAATAATTAAAATGGAAAGCGGATAGAGAGAGAGGAAACGCGCGCTTTCGCGACGCAGCGCGAAATATCGACGAGATTACATTGCGCCGGCTGTAATGCGGATGCAAATGCGATGGTAAAATATTCCAAGTGTGCAAATTAAAATGACACTGATATATATATATATATATATATATATATATATATATATATATATATGCGTGTATAGCTTTGCGGCACTACGCTGCACCGGGCTTGTATAAATTGTTTACGTTGCACCCAGTTTGCGATATTATTCCGAAAGGCGTGCGCGTGTGCCGATACATCGCACGCACACCGTTCCGAGCACTTTGTGCCGGTCGCGTATTCTGTGGGATGCCGGTTTTCTACCCGGTATACCTTCAATTGCACCGCGCCAGTATTACGGTGAGCGGCGGAAAAGCGTAGGTACATCGCCAGAGGGAGAGGAGAAAACTCGCTGAAAATTTCCAATGTTTATTCATATAATTTGCATGTAATTATTTCTGATACGCCGACCGGTCGGCGCAATATATTGTGCGTGCGGATATGCAGCATGCATATATATATATATATATATACTCGTGTATATACACATGACCGTATGTACAATTACAGTAGCGCGGGGTGCAAGGAAAACGCGAACGACGGGGGAGACGGCAAAATACCATCGAGCGAATCACCGGGCGTGCGTTATGTGCCTCGAATGTCCGTCGCGATTTATCTCGTCCGCATTTTAAAATGGTCCGCTGTCACACGACGTGTCGTCGCGCTCGTCGGAGAACGCGGTGTACGAGAATGTCGCGTGGATAAAAAACTTTGCGGGTGCACCTGATGAAACGTTTATGCGCGCAAAATATTCTTGGTATTTAAAATTTAAGGAATAATGGGCTAATTGAGATCCTGGCGCGGTAAATATTGCGCGAATTATACATATGTATATTTCTTGTTTATTTTGTTACAACAAAATAAGTACCGCGCCAGGCTTTCAATTAGCTTATTATTCTTTAAATTTTGAATACCCTTACACTTCACAATATTCTTGGTATATTGTCAAAATCCGGGATTACACTCTTAAATTTTTATACATGCGTGTGTGAACGCGA